>NW_027361788.1:23135000-23492500 GCF_039654945.1 Dendrobates tinctorius | reverse complement strand
TGTGTGCGGAAGGTGTCGTGCAGCTGCTGTGTGGTGCTGCGGTCGTCGAGAGGACAGCCAATAAAGAGGACCTGGTGGATGCACTTTTGTCTCAGTCTGGTCGGCGGCGAAAAAAGGGACCACTCCCCAGTCGGCTCACGTACCTACATACCCATCACACATTCTCCATCCCATAGTCCTGTGCCCATATACCCATCATACATATCCTCCATCCCAAAGTCCCATGCCCATATACCCATCATACATATCCACCATTCCATAGTCCAGTACCCATATAGCCATCACATATTCTCCATGCCATAGTCCCTTGCCCATATACACATCATGCATATCCTCTATACCACAGTCCCGTGCCCATATACCCATCACACATCCTCCATCCCATAGTTCAGTTCCCATATACCCATCACACATCCTCCATCCCATAGTCCATTGCCCATATACTATCACACATCCTCCATCCCATAGTCCTGTGCCCATATACCCATCATACACAACCTCCATCCCATAATCCCATGTCCATATACCATATATCATACATATCCTCCATACCATAGTCCCGTTCCCATATACCTACCATACATATCCTCCATCCCATAGTCCAGTGCCCATATACTCATCATACATATCTTGCATCCCAAATTCACATGCTCATATACCCATCATACATATCCTCATCCCATAGTCCCGTGCCCATATGCCCATCTTACATATCCTCCATCCCATATTCCCATGTCCATATACCCATCATACATATCCTCCATCCCATAGTACCGTGCCCATATACCATCATACATATCATCCATCCCATAGTCCCGTGCCCATATACCCACCATACATATCCTCATCCCATAGTCCAGTGCCCATATACCCATCATATCTTCCATCCCATAGTCCAGTGCCCATATACCCATCACACATCCTCCAACCCATAGTCCCATGCCCATATACCCATCGCACATCCTCCATCCCATAGTCCCGAGATGGGTGGCACTGGAGATGTGTTGCTATGTAACCTGGCAGTTCGGTTCTGTGTGAGGCCGCTGCTGATGCGATTTTCTACACCAGTAACAATAGAGCACGGCAGTAATTGAGGAGAGGGTGATTCATTTCTGCCATGTGCTCTCTGCTCCTCTCTGGGGGACAGACAATGGCTGGGAGCATATGTTCCCAAGGATGCTAGATTTCTCCCACCCAGACAGTGTCTGCTGAGGTGTTGTGTAGTGAGAAAATTGTTGCTCATAGCAACCAATCACAACTCAGCTTTCATCTTTTAAACAGCTCTGGTGAAATGAAAGATGCTTAGTGATTGGTTGATATGGGCAATACAGGCAAGTGTAACCTGTTGTGGTCAAGAAGATGTGCCTATGAAATATATATATATATTAGATATACAGGGCTTTGTTTGTGGAGTGGGTGTGGCTATGCAGAGTGGGCGGGCTATGTGGAGTGGGCATGGATTGGTACACACACATACACACATACAGTCATTTTTATATATACAGTGTATATATATAAATATATATATATATATAATCATCTTTTACATTTTAAAAATTACTAAAATTAAAATGAGTCAATGCAAAAGCTTGGGCACCTTGCATGGGTAGTACCTAGTAGCACCCCCTTTTGAAAGTATCACAGCTTGTAAATGCTTTGTGTAACCAGACAAGAGTCTTTCAATTCTTGCTTGAGGGATTTTGATTCATTCTTCCTTTTGAAATTTTTCTGTGAGATTCCTGGATCATCTTCCATCCTCTATTCTGAGGTCTAGCCACAGATTTTCAATTATGTTGAAATCAGGGGACTGTGAGGGCCATTGTACTGTTAGCACCACGGCGGTCCCTGCTCTGACAGGCAGGGTCTCCGGTGTCTCTGTTCACTCAACCGCACTGCAGTTGGTTCCTCTCTTCCTCATGCTCCACATGCTCCCAGCAGCGCTTCCAGACGGATCTCTAGCCATATCCTAAGGGCACGCACACACTCCCGCCCTCTTAAAGGGCCTGTGCGTGCACTTGCTGTTTCCTCCCCAGCCAATGGTTATGAGGAATTATGTATATATTGCTTCCTCTCCATGTGAAAGGTCACATACCAGTGCAAGTCCTGTTTACTGTGCTCTAAGTACAAATCCTGATTACTGCACAAAGATGCAAATCCTGCCTGCTGCACTATAAGTATTAATCCTGCTAGTTGCACTCAGATACAAATCCTATTTGCTGCACTCGGATGTAAGTCCTGCTTGCTGCACTCTAGTGTAATTCCTGCCTGCTGCACTCAGCTACAAACTTGGTCAGTTGCACTCGAATACAAGCTCTACCTGTTGCTCCGTCCAGTCGGTGCTTTTGGGTCAAGCTGCTGCGTGATCATTGGTCTGTCCTGGAGAGGCACCTGAAATGCATTGGGAGCCAAGTCTAACCTCACCATCAGAGGCTCTAGTGAACTGTCCGTTGGTCGCCTAGTCATGCCCCTCCAGGCTCTCCGTGGCACAGTGGTTCCACAAACCACGTCTGTGACATGCACAACCTTCAGCTTGCACCTTATGAGGTTGTCTATTGTGGACTTTGACGTGTATTTAGGATCATTATCCATTTGTAGAAGCCATCCTCTTTTCAACTTCAGCTCTTTTACAGATGGTGTTATGATTGCATCAAAAATTTGATGAAATTGCATTGAATCCATTCTTCCCTCTACCCGTGAAATGCTTTCCTCACCATTGGCTTCAACACAACCCCAAAGTATGATTGATCCACCCCTTGCTTAATGGTTGGCGAGATGTTTTTTTCCTGAAATTCTGTGCCCTTTTTTCCCTCCACACATACCTTTGATCATTGTTGCCAAAGACTTCTATTTTAACCTCATTGGTCCGCACAACTTTTTTCCACGCTTCACTCTTGTTTACATGTTCTTTTGCATACTTCTGATGTTGAATTTTATGCTGAGAATGCAGGAGAGGTTTTCTTCTGATGACCCTTCCATACGGCTGAAACCTTGGTCAAAGTTATCTAAGTATTCAACTCTCCAAAGGTGCCCAAACTTTTGCATCAGCCATTTTTCCTTTTTGTAATTAATTAAAAAGAAAAATTGACTAATATATCTATTATATATGTGTGTATTCGCCTAAAATACAAAGGAAATGTGTCATCTTTGACTTTAGGCCTTTTAGAGGTCATTTCATCTTAAACATGCTTAACGGTTCACAATAACAGAAATTTTGACCACGGGTGCCCAAACTTTTGAATGCCACTGTAGCAATGTTTCTTATTGCATAGTTTGCTTTCTTGTTGTACAGTGGGTACAGAAAGTATTCAGACCCCTTTAAATTTTTCACTGTTTCATTGCAGCCATTTGGTAAATTCAAAAAAGTTCATTTTTTGTCTCATTATTGTACACTCTGCACCCCATCTTGACTGAAAAAAACCAGAAATGTAGAAATTTGTGCAAATTTATTAAAAAAGAAAAACTGAAATATCACATGGTCATACGTATTCAGACCCTTTGCTCAGTATTGAGTAGAAACACCCTCCTTTTGAGCTAGTACAGCCATGAGTCATTTGGGAATGATGCAACAAGTTTTTCACACCTGGATTTGGGGATCCTCTGCCATTCTTCCTTGCAGATCCTCTCCAGTTCTGTCAGGTTGGATGGTGAACGTTGGTGGACAGCCATTTTCAGGTCTCTCCAGAGATGTTCAGTTGGGTTTAGGTCAGGCCTCTGGCTGGGCCAGTCAAGAATGGTCACATAGTTATTCTGAAGCCAATCATCTGTTATTTTAGCTGTGTGCTTAGGGTCATTGTCTTGTTGGATCGTGAACCTTTGGCCAAGTCTGAGGTCCAGAGCACTCTGGAAGAGGTTTTCATCCAGGATATCTCTGTACTTGGCCGCATTCATGTTTCCTTCAATTGCAACCAGTCGTCATGTCCCTGCAGCTGAAAAACCCCCATAGCATAATGCTGCCAACACCATGTTTCACTGTTGGGATTGCATTGGGTAGGTGATGATCAGTGCCTGGTTTTCTCCACACATACCGCTTAGAATTATCATTAAAAAGTTATATCTTTGTCTCATGAGACCAGAGAATCTTATTTCTCATAGTCTTGGAGTCCTCCATGTGTTTTTTAGCAAACTTTATGCGAGCTTTTATATGTCTCACACTGAGGAGAGGCTTCCTTCAGGCCACTCTGCCATAAAGACCCTACTGGTGAAGGGCTGCAGTGATAGTTTACTTTGTGGAACTTTCTGACATCTCCTTACTGCATCTGTGGAGCTCAGCCACAGTGATCTTGTGGTTCTTCAATCCTCTCTCACCAAGGCGATTCTCCCATGATTGCTCAGATAGGAACCTTGAATACTGCAGAAATTGTTTTGTAACCTTGGCCAGATCTGTGCCTTGCCACAATTCTGTCTCTGAGCTCCTTGGCCAGTTCCTTTGACCTCATGATTCTCACTTGATCTGACATGCACTGTGAGCTGTGAGGTCTTATATAGACAGGTGTGTGCCTTTACAAATCAAGTCCTATCAGATTAATTAAACACAGCTGGACTCCAATGAAGGAGTAGAACCATCTCAAGTAGGATCATAAGGAAATAGCATGTGACTTAAATATGAGTGTCTGAGCAAAGGGTCTGAATACTCATGACCATGTGATATTTCAGTTTTTCTTTTTGAATAAATTTGCAAAAATTTCTACATTTATGTGTTTTTCAGTCAAGATGGGGTGCAGAGAGTACATTAATGAGAAAAAATGAACTTTTTTGAATTTATCAAATGGCTGCAATGAAACAAAGAGTGAACAATTTAAATTGATCTGAATACTTTCCGTACCCACTGTATATAGGGCCATAACGTAGTTTACAGCATCCTCTCTTGTTAAACATAGCATCATTGTGTTATTACATAGTGTTGCCTCAACTATAGTGGCATTTTTATTACATGGTATCCTCTCTTGTTATGTATAGTACCTTCTCTTATTATATAGTGTTTTTTCTTGTTATATATAGCTATGTCCTGTTATTACATCATGTCCTCTCTTTTCTCTGTATACCACCATCAGTTATTACATAGCATCTTTTCTCATTAAGTATAGGTGTTGTGAGTTCATTTTCCCCTTCACCATTGAGGTCTGATGAACTCCCTCTTCTGGTGAAGGAAGGTAGTGAGGCTGATTACAAAGCACCTGGGTATGATGATGATGACTGGGTGACGGGAATTGCTGACTGGATATAAGCCAGCCGACGCCCTTCTATCTTGCTGGTGATCTCTCTGAAGGATTCTAGGAGACCAGTCTGATTCCTGCTCCTCAAAAGCTAAGTTTTTTTGCTCTGCTTTTTGCATTTGTGTTCTGTTTTGCTTTGCCTTGTTTTTTCTGGATTTCTGCCATTCCTTTTTGCTCTGTCTTCAGAAAATACCTGAGTGCTGATATAGTCTTTTTGAAGCCTAGCGTCTTCAGGGCCTTTTTCCCTATCAGCCTGTTGGTCCTTGTTTTGATAGGGTTTTTGGCGGATTGCAGACAGCAGCTTTTCTATCCTGTCCTATCTAGTTAGCTTGGGCCCCATCATTTGCTCAGCCTATCTTTCTATCTGTGTAAGTGTTTTTTCATCTTCCTTCACTGTCATTATATGTTGGGGGCTGCCTATTGCTTTGGGGTCTGCTCTGGGCAGTTTAGATTTCCCTTTCTGTCTTTAGGCTATGTAGTTCTCAGGCTGTGATCGAGGGGTCTAGGGAACCGTAGGAACCCCCCACGGCTACCGCTAGTTGTTGTTGATAGGTTCAGGGGTCTGCAATCCGATAGCTGCCAACTTCTCTTGTTTTCTGGACTTAGCTAGTATTTCTGTTTTTGCCTCCTACGGTGACTCATCCATAACAGAATCACCAGCCATACCGCAGATCCTAGGGTACTCAATAGCAGGAAAGAATTGTAAAAAAAAAAAAAAAAAAAAAGGTGTGTATATTTTTTCCTCTATATCTCTGAGGCCGTAGGGGGAATTTTTTTTTCTCTCATTGGAGATAAAGCAATTGTCTGATCGTGTGGAGTAGCTCGCTGCGGAAGTTTCCACCTGCCTTGCTCATTCACATGCTGCTGAGCCAAAGATCCCTACTCCTGATGTGTTTTTTGGGGATCGGTCTAAATTTTTGAATTTCAAAATAATTGTAAATTATTTTTTGCCTTGAAGCCTAACTCGTCAGGGAGCTCCGCGCAGCGGGTTAAAATTGTCATCTCTTTGCTGCGTGGCGATCCCCAGGATTGTGCGTTTTCTTTGAAACCAGATGATCCTATCTGACTAATGTGAACGCATTTTTTCAAGCCTTTGGGTTGTTGTATGACGAACCTAATGCTATTGATCAGGCTGAAAAGACCCTGTTGGCATTAAGCCAGGGTCGAGATTCTGCAGAATTGTACTGTCAAAAATTCCGAAAGTGGGCGGTCCTTACTACCTGGAATGATAATGCCTTGGCAGCTCTCTTTCGGAAGGGTTTGTCTGAAGCCGTAAAAGATACTATGGTGGGATTTCCTGTTCCCTCTGGTCTTGACGATTCTATGTCATTAGCCATTCAGGTTGATCGGCGTTTACGTGAACGCAGGACTGCACGAGAGGTGTGGCCACCTGTTGAACAAGTGTCTGAACCTATGCTGTTATGAATGAGTCACCATAGGAGGCAAAAGCAGAAATACAAGCTAAGTCCAGAAAATCAGCACTCAGGTATTTTCAGAAGACAGAGCTAAATGAATTCAGCACACCCCAGCAGGGAATGGCAGAAATCCAGAAAAACAAAGCAAAACAAAGTCAAAGCACCAAAGCAAAAGGCCGAGCAGCAAACTTAGCTTTAGAGGAGCAGGAATTCAGACTGGTCTCCAAGGATCCCACAGAGAAATCACCCGGAGGGTAGAAGGGCGTCGGCAGCCTTATATCCAGTCAGTAACTCCACTCAGCCAGTCATCATCATCAGCCTCAGGTGTTTGATAGTCAGGCTCACTACCTTTCTTTACCAGAAGAGGGAGTTCCTCGGGCCTCAGTAATGAAGGGGAAAATGAACTCACAACAGTACCTCCCCCTTGAGGAGGGGTCACCGAACCCTCAACTACGCCACCAGGGCGATCAGGGTGAGCCCGATGAAAGGCACGCACCAATCTTTTGGCATGAATATCAGAGGCAGAGACCCAGGAATTATCCTCCTGACCATAACCCTTCCATTTAACCAAATACTGGAGTCTCCGTCTAGCCAGACAGGAATCCAGTACTTTCTCTACCTCATATTCCATGTTACCTTCAACCAATACAGGGTCTGGAGGTGCCACCCCCGGAACAACAGGTTCAACAAACCTCTTCAACAAAGATTTATGGAACACATTATGGATTTTAAATGTGACAGGAAGAGCCAAACGAAAAGAGACCGGATTAATAATCTCCACAATCTTGTAAGGTCCAATAAATCTAGGCTTAAACTTAGGAGAAGCCACCTTCATAGCAATATTTTTTGATGATAACCACACCATATCACCAACCTTAAACTGGGGACCAATGGTCCTATGTCGGTTGGAAAACCGCTGGGCCTTTTCCTGGGAGAGAGATAACTTATCCACCACTTGGTCCCAGATCTGGTGCATTCTCTCCACCACAGTGTCAACACCTGGGCAGGCAGAGGGCTCCACCTGCCCTGAAGAAAATCGAGGATGAAACCCAAAGTTACAAAAAAAAGGTGACATCAAAGTGGCAGAACTAGCTATATTATTTAAAGCAAATTCGGCCAAGGGCAAAAATGAAACCCAATCATCCTGATCAGCAGAAATAAAACATCTCAAATATGACTCCAAGGTCTGGTTTGTTCTCTCTGTCTGCCCATTGGTCTGAGGGTGAAAAGCAGAGGAGAAGGACAACTGAATTCCCAGCCTGGAACAGAAAGTTCTCCAAAATCTAGACACAAACTGGACTCCTCTGTCAGATACAATGTTCTCAGGAATCCCGTGCAAACGAACCACCTGTTGTAAAAACAGGGGCACCAACTCAGAGGAAGACGGTAACTTAGGGAGTGGTACAAGATGAACCATCTTAGAAAACCTATCACAAATCACCCAAATAACAGTCATCCTCTGAGAGACAGGCATATCAGAGATGAAATCCATAGAAATATGGGTCCATGGCCTCTTGGGGACAGGCAAAGGCATCAACAACCCACTAGAGCGAGAACACGATTTAGACCGGGAGCACGTCCCACAGGACTGCACAAAATTCCTGACATCACGAGACAAGGAGGGACACCAAAAAAAACGACTCACCAGATCTCTAGTACCAAAAATACCTGGATGACCAGCCAAAGCAGAGCAATGAACTTCAGACATCACTCTCTTCTTCCACTGGTCAGGAACATACAACTTTCCACTGGGACAACGCTCAGGTTTGTCCTCCTGGAACTCTTCCAGAGCACGTCTCAAATCGGGCGAGATGGCAGAAAAAACTACCCCTTCGCCTAAGATGGTAGCAGGCTTGGTCACCACAGGAGAATCAGCAAAGAAGCTCCTAGAGAGGGCGTCTGCCTTGACATTCTTTGTTCCAGGAAGAAAAAAAACCACAAAATCAAAACGTGTAAAAAACAAGGCCCACCTAGCCTGTCTAGGGTTCAAGCGCTTAGCCGACTCTAGGTAAATCAAATTCTTGTGGTCAGTGAGGACCACGACTTGATGCTTAGCTCCCTCCAACCAATGTCTCCACTCCTCAAATGCCCATTTCATGGCCAACAGTTCCCTATTCCCCACATCATAGTTACGTTCAGATGGAGAGAACTTTCGGGAAAAGAAAGCACAGGGATTCATTTTAGATGTTACAGGATCCTTTTGGGACAAACCAGCTCCTGCACCAATCTCAGAAGCATCCACCTCTACCTGGAATGGAAGTGAGACATCAGGTTGCCGCAAAACCGGGGCGGAGGTGAATCTTCGCTTCAGCTCCTGAAAGGAAGAAACAGCCTCCGGAGACCAATTTAACACATCAGCACCCTTCTTAGTCAAATCAGTCAATGGCTTGGCAATACTAGAAAATTTTGCTATAAATTTCCGATAAAAATTAGCAAAACCCAAAAACTTCTGGAGGGCCTTCAAAGAAGTGGGCTGAACCCAATCGTGAATAGGCTGTACCTTGGCCGGGTCCATTTCAATAGTTGACGGGGACAAAATAAATCCCAAAAAAGAAATCCTCTGTACTCCAAAAAGGCATTTAGATCCTTTGACATACAGGGAATTCTCCCTCAAGATCCGGAACACAGTCCGAATATGTTTCACATGAGAATCCCAATCCTTGGAGAAGATCAAAATATCATCCAGATAGATAATCAAAAATTTATCGACAAAATCTCGGAAAATATCGTTCATGAAGCACTGGAAGACAGAAGGGGCATTAGTGAGCCCAAAAGGCATCACCAGGTACTCAAAATGTCCCTCCGGAGTATTAAACGCCGTCTTCCATTCATCCCCATGCTTAATGCGAATAAGATTATACGCCCCCTGAGGTCAAGCTTGGTAAACCAGCAAGCACCTTTAACTCTGGAGAATAGATCAGAAATCAGGGGTAACGGATACTGATATTTAACAGTAATTTTGCTGAGGGCACAATAATCAATACAAGGTCTTAATGATCCATCCTTTTTGGCTACAAAAAAAAACCCGGCACCTAAGGGTGATGAGGATGGTCTAATATGACCCTTCTCCAACGCCTCCTTAATATAGGATCGCATAGCCTCGTGCTCGGGTACAGATAAATTGAAGAGCCGACCCTTGGGAAATTTACACCCCGGGCTCAGTTCAATTGCACAGTCATAACTCCTATGAGGAGGCAGAGACGCAGACTCATTCTCACTAAATACATCATAAAAGTCCGCCAAATAATCAGGAACATCATGCGACTGAGGAGAGGTGGAAAACACCGGAGCCTCACTAAAGGCACACCGACAACCCCAACTCACCACAGACACAGATTTCCAATCCAAAACTGGATTATGAATCTGTAACCAGGGAAACCCCAGAACAATAGTATCATGCAGATTATGCAACACCAAAAATCTGCAATTTTCTTGATGGTCTGGGGCGACCCGCATTACCACCTGGGTCCAAAACTGGGGTTTATTTTTAGCCAAAGGAGTAGCATCAATCCCCCTCAAAGGGATAGGCGTCTGCAGAGGTGTCATCGGAAATCCACAACGTTTAGCAAAATCCAAGTCCATTAGGTTTAGGGCTGCTCCTGAATCCACAAAAGCCTTGGCGGAAAATGTGGACAGGGAGCAGATCAGAGTAATAGCCAGAAGAAACTTAGGTTGAACACCCCCAACAGAAAACGTGTGTGCAAAGCGTTTCTCTTGTTTAGGACAGACAGAAATAATATGCGAGGCATCTCCACAGAAAAAACACAACTTATTACGCCTTCTGAACTCCTGACGCTGCTCTCTGGAAAAAACTCTATCACATTGCATAGGTTCAGATATTTGTTCAACAGGTGGCAACACCTCTCGTGCAGCTTTGCGTTCGCGCAAACGCCGATCAACCTGAATGGCTAATGACATAGTCGTCAAGACCAGAGGGAACAGGAAATCCCACCATAGTATCTTTTACGGCTTCTGACAACCCCTTCCGAAAGAGAGCAGCCAAGGCATTATCATTCCAGGTAGTAAGTACTGCCCACTTTCGGAATTTTTGACAGTACAATTCTGCAGAATCACGACCCTGGCTCAATGCCAGCAGGGTCTTTACAGCCGGATCAATGGCATTAGGTTCGTCATACAACAACCCCAAAGCTTGAAAGAATGCGTTCACATTAGTCAGAATAGGATTATCTGGTTTCAAAGAAAACGCCCAATCCTGGGATCGCCACGCAGCAAAGAGATGACAATTTTAACCTGCTGCGCGGAGCTCCCTGATGAGTTAGGCTTCAAGGCAAAAAATAATTTACAATTATTTTTGAAATTCAAAAATTTAGACCGATCCCCAAAAAATACATCAGGTGTAGGAATTTTTGGTTCAGCAGCCTGTGAATGAGCAAGGTAGGCGGAAATTCCCCGCACTTCCGCAGCGAGCTGCTCCACACGATCAGACAATTGCTTTATCTCCATTGAGAGAAAAAAAATTCCCCCTACGGCCTCAGAGCTATAGAGGAAAAAATATACACATTTTTTTTTTTTTTTTTTTTACAATTCTTTCCTGCTATTGAGTACCCTAAGATCTGCGGTATGGCGGGTGATTCTGTTATGAATGAGTCACCGTAGGAGGCAAAAGCAGAAATACAAGCTAAGTCCAGAAAACCAGAGAAGTTGGCAACTATCAGATTGCAGACCCCTGAACCTATCAACACAACTAGCAGTAGCCGTGGGGGGTTCCTACGATGCCCTAGACCCCTCGATCACAGCCGGAGAATTACATAGGCCTAAAGAAAGAAAGGGGAAATCTAAACTGCCCCAGAGCAGACCCCAAAGCAATAGGCAGCCCCAACATATAATGACGGTGAAGCAAGATGAAAATACTAACACAGACAGAAAGATAGACTGAGCAAAGACGGGGCCCAAAACTACCTAGATAGGAAAGGACAGGAAGGCTGCTGTCTGCAATCTGCCAAAACCCTATCAAAAACATAAGCCAACAAGCTGATATGAAAAAGGCCCTGAAGCAGCTAGGCTTCAAAAACTAAATCAGCACTCAGGTATTTTCAGAAGACAGAGCTAAATGAATTCAGCACACCCCAGCAGGGAATGGCAGAAATCCAGAAAAACAAAGCAAAACAAAGTCAAAGCACCAAAGCAAAAGGCCGAGCAGCAAACTTAGCTTTAGAGGAGCAGGAATTCAGACTGGTCTCCAAGGATCCCACAGAGAAATCACCCACAGGGCAGAAGGGCGTCGGCAGCCTTATATCCAGTCAGTAACTCCACTTAGCCAGTCATCATCATCAGCCTCAGGTGTTTGATAATCAGGCTCACTACCTTTCTTTACCAGAAGAGGGAGTTCCTCGGGCCTCAGTAATGAAGGGGAAAATGAACTCACAACACTATGCAATGTGATAGAGTTTTGTCCAGGGAGCAACGTCAGGAGTTCAGAAGGCGTAATAAGCTGTGTTTTTTTTGTGGAGATGCCTCGCATATTATTTCTGTCTGTCCTAAACGAAACGTTTTGCACACACGTTTTCTGTGGGTGGTGTTCAACCTAAGTTTCTTCTGGCAATTACTCTGATCTGCTCCCTGTCCACATTTTCCGCCAAGGCTTTTGTGGATTCGGGAGCAGCCCTAAACCTAATGGACTTGGATTTTGCTAAACGTTGTGGATTTCCGATGACACCTCTGTGGACGCCTATCCCTTTGAGAGGGATTGATGCCACTCCTTTGGCGAAAAATAAACCTCAGTTTTGGATCCAGGTGGTAATGCGGGTCACCCCAGACCATCAAGAAAATTGCAGATTTTTGGTGTTGCATAATCTGCATGATACTATTGTTCTGGGGTTTCCCTGGTTACAGATTCATAATCCAGTTTTGGATTGGAAATCTGTGTCTGTGGTGAGTTGGGGTTGTCGGTGTGCCTTTAGTGAGGCTCCGGTGTTTTCCACCTCTCCTCAGTCGCATGATGTTCCTGATTATTTGGCGGACTTTTATGATGTATTTAGTGAGAATGAGTCTACGTCTCTGCCTCCTCATAGGAGTTATGACTGTGCAATTGAACTGAGCCCGGGGTGTAAATTTCCCAAGGGTCGGCTCTTCAATTTATCTGTACCCGAGCAGGAGGCTATGCGATCCTATATTAAGGAGGCGTTGGAGAAGGGTCATATTAGACCATCCTCTTCACCCTTAGGTGCTGGGTTTTTTTTCGTGGCCAAAAAGGATGGTTCATTAAGGCCTTGTATTGATTATCGTGCCCTCAACAAAATTACTATTAAATATCAGTATCTGTTACCCCTGATTTCGGATCTATTCTCCAGAGTTAAAGGTGCTTGCTGGTTTACCAAGCTTGACCTCAGGGGGGCGTATAATCTTATCCGCATTAAGCATGGGGGTGAATGGAAGACGGCGTTTAATACCCCGGAGGGACATTTTGAATACCTGGTGATGCCTTATAGAATCATAGAATCGTAGAGTTGGAAGGGACCTCCTGGGCCATCTGGTCCAACCCCCTGCTCAAAGCAGGATTCGCTAAATCATCCCAGTCAGATGTCTGTCCAGCCTCTGTTTGAAGACTTCCATTGAAGGAGAACTCACCACTTCTCGTGGCAGCCTGTTCCACTCATTGATCACTCTAACTGTCAAAAAGTTTTTTCTAATATCTAATCTGTGTCTCTTCCCATTCAGTTTCATCCCATTGCTTCTAGTCTTTCCTTGTGCAAATGAGAATAAAGTTGATCCTTCTACAATGTGACAGCCCTTTAGATATTTGTAGACAGCTATTAAGTCTTTTGGGCTCACTAATGCCCCTTCTGTCTTCCAGTGCTTCATGAACGACATTTTCCGAGACTTTGTGGATAATTTTTGATTATCTATCTGGATGATATTTTGATCTTCTCCAAGGATTGGGATTCTCATGTGGAACATGTTCGGACTGTGTTCCGGATCTTGAGGGAGAATTCCCTGTTTGTCAAAGGATCGAAATGCCTTTTTGGGGTACAGAGGATTTCTTTTTTGGGATTTATTTTGTCTCCGTCAACTATTGAAATGGACCCGGCCAAGGTACAGGCCATTTATGATTGGGTTTAGCCCACTTCTTTGAAGGCCCTCCAGAAGTTTTTGGGTTTTGCTAATTTTTATCGGAAATTTATAGCAAAATTTTCTAGTATTGCGAAGCCATTGACTGATTTGACTAAGAAGGGTGCTGATGTGTTAAATTGGTCTCCGGAGGCTGTTTCTTCCTTTCAGGAGCTGAAGCGAAGATTCACCTCCGCCCCGGTTTTGCGGCAACCTGATGTCTCACTTCCATTCCAGGTAGAGGTGGATGCTTCTGAGATTGGTGCAGGAGCTGTTTTGTCCCAAAAGGATCCTGTAACATCTAAAATGAATCCCTGTGCTTTCTTTTCCCGAAAGTTCTCTCCATCTGAACGTAACTATGATGTGGGGAATAGGGAACTGTTGGCCATGAAATGGGCATTTGAGGAGTGGAGACATTGGTTGGAGGGAGCTCTAGTGGGTTGTTGATGCCTTTGCCGGTCCCCAGGAGGCCATGGACCCATATTTCAATGGATTTCATCTCTGATATGCCTGTCTCTCAGACAATGACTGTTATTTGGGTGATTTGTGATAGGTTCTCTAAGATGGTTCATCTTGTACCACTCCCTAAGTTGCCTTCTTCCTCTGAGTTGGTGCCCCTGTTTTTGCAACAGGTGGTTCGCTTGCACGGGATTCCTGAGAACATTGTATCCGACAGAGGAGTTCAGTTTGTGTCTAGATTTTGGAGGACTTTCTGTTCCAAGCTGGGAATTCAGTTGTCCTTCTCCTCTGCTTTTCACCCTCAGACCAATGGGCAGACGGAGAGAACAATCCAGACCTTGGAGTCATATTTGAGATGTTTTATTTCCGCTGATCAGGATGATTGGGTTTCATTTTTGCCCTTGGCTGAATTTGCTTTAAATAATAGAGCTAGTTCTGCCACTTTGATGTCACCTTTTTTTTGTAACTTTGGGTTTCATCCTCGATTTTCTTCAGGGCAGGTGGAGCCTTCTGCCTGCCCAGGTGTTGACACTGTGGTGGAGAGAATGCACCAGATCTGGGACCAAGTGGTGGATAAGTTGTCTCTCTCCCAGGAAAAGGCCCAGCGGTTTTCCAACGGACATAGGACCATTGGTCCCCAGTTTAAGATTGGTGATATGGTTTGGTTATCATCAAAAAATATCGCTATGAAGGTGGCTTCTCCTAAGTTTAAGCCTAGATTTTTTGGACCTTACAATATTTTGGAGATTATTAATCCGGTCTCTTTTCGTTTGGCTCTTCCTGTCACATTTAAAATCCATAATGTGTTTCATAAGTCCTTGTTGAAGAGGTTTGTTGAACCAGTAGTTCCTGGGGTGGCACCTCCAGACCCTGTATTGGTTGAACGTAACATGGAATATGAGGTAGAGAAGATACTGGTTCCCGTCTGGCTAGACGGAGACTCCAGTATTTGGTTAAGTGGAAGGGTTATGGTCAGGAGGATAATTCCTGCGTCTCTGCCTCTGATATTCATGCCAAAAGATTGGTGCGTGCCTTTCATCGGGCTCACCCTGATCGCCCTGGTGGCGTGGATGAGGGTTCGGTGACCCCTCCTCAAGGGGGAGGTACTGTTGTGAGTTCATTTTTCCCTTCACCATTGAGGTCTGATGAACTCCCTCTTCTGGTGAAGGAAGGTAGTGAGGCTGATTACAAAGCACCTGGGTATGATGATGATGACTGGGTGACGGGAATTGCTGACTGGATATAAGCCAGCCGACGCCCTTCTGCCTTGCTGGTGATCTCTCTGAAGGATTCTAGGAGACCAGTCTGATTCCTGCTCCTCAAAAGCTAAGTTTTTCTGCTCTGCTTTTTGCATTTGTGTTCTGTTTTGCTTTGCCTTGTTTTTTCTGGATTTCTGCAATTCCCTGCTGGCGTGAGCTGAATTCCTTTTTGCTCTGTCTTCAGAAAATACCTGAGTGCTGATGTAGTCTTTTTGAAGCCTAGCGTCTTCAGGGCCTTTTTCCCCATCAGCCTGTTGGCCCTTGTTTTGATAGAGGTTTTGGCGGATTGCAGACAGCAGCTTTTCTATCCTGTCCTATCTAGTTAGCTTGGGCCCCATCATTTGCTCAGCCTATCTTTCTATCTGTGTAAGTGTTTTTTCATCTTGCTTCACCGTCATTATATGTTGGGGGCTGCCTATTGCTTTGGGGTCTGCTCTGGGGCAGTTTAGATTTCCCTTTCTGTCTTTAGGCTATGTAGTTCTCAGGCTGTGATCGAGGGGTCTAGGGAACCGTAGGAACCCCCCACGGCTACTGCTAGTTGTTGTTGATAGGTTCAGGGGTCTGCAATCTGATAGCTGCCAACTTCTCTTGTTTTCTGGACTTAGCTAGTATTTCTGTTTTTGCCTCCTACGGTGACTCATTCATAACATATAGCGATGTTTTAATACATAGTATTCTTTCTTGTTATGCACAGTGCCATCCCTTATTACTTAGTTTTTCTCTCCTGTTTTGTACAGCGCAGTCCGTTGCGTGGTTCACTGCCCAGTATAATCTGCCAAATGAGCACCAGAGAAACTTTTCAGTTTATCACATGATCTATCGCATGCCCCCCCACCCACTATCATCCTGTAAGATATCAAATAACACATCAGGTGACTTGGGGCCCTGACTACCCTTAATTCACCCGTTTACAACATTTCAAATTTTATCTGTGAAACTCTGAGCAACACTGAGCTACACCATAACGTTTCTGGCCAAGTGAACGCCTAGGACTTCCATTTGCACTAGGATTGCGTCAGACAACAGAGTAGTGCTGATCTCGTTTTTTTATATGGCACAAATAGGGGAAATTACTATTCTATGGGATCAAAAATGGTGGACATTACTGTTTGATGACACAATTGGCTGACATTATAGATAGGTACACCATTATGTAGGGCCCAAAGGGCATTACTGTATAGAGGCAGGAAAGGGGCACTATTAACTTGTGGAGGCACAGACTGGACACTATTACCATGTGGAGCCATAGAGGGCCCAGAGGGGGCACTATTATTGTGTGAAGGCACTGCTAAGTTTTACATTGTTGCCATCTCATACCTTGGCCCGGCCCTCTTGGCATGGCCACCTGTGTCCAGCTATACTTACCTGGGGATAGAGCTTGTCCTAACTATTTACATTAGTTCCTATGGGGAACCTATTTTAGCATCTATGGAGCTAAACGTTTTAATAGTTGAAAAACTCAATTCCCGACTGCTGCTGTAGAATTGCACCTGCGGGGGGCGATGTTTGCTTACAAATGCAGAACCCTGCGGATGGTATAAGTATATAGATCTCTATGGACAATAATATAACAATAAATACCCCAAATTTTCCCTGTGCAGTCGCAGTCACCTAGATCAGTCCTAAAAATTGAGTTACCAGAGTATATATTACATAGTCGGAGTACAGAGATTCCATTACCTAATGCTCATTAGTTGTCAGTTACCCAATCAATTGGGTTCTGGATTTTTTTGGAGGGGTGACCTGGGTAAGGAGAAATTACTGAGCAATGAGGAAGAATCATCAGGAACACAAATGCCAGTCTGGGGTATGAGAAGCACCTTAATTGGCTTTTGTATATTAAATCTCATTTTCCCTCTAATGCACGGAGATGATAATCTGGAACATTCACCAGCGTTGTGCACGTTCTTCTCCCAGGGGTGATGCTGGCTGGTGAGATCACCAGAACACATGCAGGATGGACTCATCTGAAACATGCATTTACAGTCATTCCCCGCACGCCCACTCACCCCCTCCTCAATAATCCCCCCCCATCCCCGCAGCCACAGTCACTGTTGCTCCTGCTGTTATGGGCTGGGTACTTGTTGGGAGCACTTAACAATGTACTTGCACCCACAAGGAAGCTATGTATAATCCAGCCCTCACACATCTATAACCCTGTGAGTGCCGGAAAGGAATGCCAAGATTTATGACTGATTATGTATAAACAGTGCCTTGAAAAAGTATTCATACTCTGTGAAATTTTTCACATTTTTTCACATTACCCCCACAAACTTAAATGTATTTTATTGGGATTTTATGTCATATACCAACACAAAGTAGAAAGTATTTGTGAAGTATAAAGTAAAAGATAGATGATTTTTCTAATTACTTTAAAAATATAAATCTGAGAATTTTGACGTGCATTTATATCACTCGCCGTGAGTCTTTTACCCGTAAATAAAATCTTAAGTGGCCAATCGCCTCCAGAAGTCACATAATGTCATGCTCGCCATGTCCGCCATGTCTATTTTGCCTCATGACCCCTGGAGCGGTGTGCATGCGCATCTCATGTCTGCTATCCTGCATGTTCCCTAGAGCAGTGTGCACACTCACCTCATGACTGTTTGGCTGCAAGATGCCTACGTTTCTGCTCTGCCTTCTGTGATCATCTCTGTGTTCCAAGAACTCCTGATCATGTGATCTTTCCTAGGTTCCAGCACTGGCTGGTTCTGAAATCATCTCTGCATGTCTGGAACCCCTGATCATGTGACCTTTCCTAGGATCCAGCACTGTCTGGTTCTGCAATCATCTCTGCATGTCTGGAATCCCTGATCATGTGACTGCTCTCTGTGATCCTGGAGGACTGAACTGGAAGTTCTCCCCTGGTCCTGACCCGGAAGTACTGGTGCTATGGTGCTATATCAGACCGCCCCTCCCTATGGTCAGGGCCTGAGTATCGTGTTGCTTCTCTGCATGGCTGCTTGGTCTGCTCGATCGCTCTCTGTATTCTGTGCCCCTGCACTTTGCTCTGTAGTGCGTCTCTGCACACGCTCTGTGCTTGTACTCTGCCTCTTGTCTCGTGCCATGTCTTGTGTTGTCTCTCGTGCCATGATTGTCCTTGCCTTGCTTTGCCTTGTAGTACTTCTGCTGTTCTCTGCCTTAGCCAGTTTTGCCATGTCTGGTCTTTGCTATTCTGAGCCTTGTAGTACTTCTCATGTTTCTTGTCTCTGCCTGGTTTTCCGTATCTTTGCTTGTTCTGCTTCGCTCTCTCCTATGGTGCTCTGTAGTGTTCTCTGGCACACGCACCATTCCTCCTCTCTTACTTTTGTGCTCTTTTCCATGTCTAGTCCCAAGGCTCTGCCTTGGCCTGGCTCTGGGCTTCGGCCTACGCTCCGCTACTAGACTCTGTCCTATCATGCTCTCTTGCACATTTCCACGCTAGTCCCAAGGCTCTGCTTTGGCCCGGCTCTGGGCTTCGGCCTACGCTCCGCTGCTAGCTCTGTTCTCTCTCTGACCTGGCTCTGTGTTTCTGTCTACTTTCCGCTCCGTGTTCCGTACCTAGTCTTGCCTTGTTTCTCGCCTAGCTTTGCCTTGATTCTTCGTGTGCCCTTTGCATGCGCCTGGCCTTCCTAGCCTCCTGCTTGTGCCTCAGCCGTGCCCGCCTGCTTGTGCCTCAGCCGTGCTCGTCAGTCAGTGACAGCTGTGTCGCCTGCTATGCCCCAGTCGGGTTCGCTGGAGTCTTACCCGCCTGTTTGTGCTGCAGCCCGTCCAGCTAGCCAGTGCCCCAGCCGTGCTCTCTGTGCTTCCTTGCACTCACGCTGTCTCTGCACTGTGCTCTCCGTGCTTCTCTTAGCACGCGCAGGCCCTCACCTGCCCCGTGGCATACCTCCCTGTGCTTCTGTAAAAGTACGCACAGGTCTTGCCATGCCCCCTGTCATGCCCTCTCGCACGCACAGGTCCTAGCCTGTACTCTGTCCCTGGCGTGTCCTCTGCACGCGCAGGACTCTGCTTTTAACCCTGACCCTGGTGTGTCTCTCTGCACACGCAGGGCTCTGCTTTGTACCCTGGCGTGTCTCTCTGCACGCGCAGGACCCTGCCTTGTACCTTGTGCCTTGGCATGTCTCTACACACGCACCCTGTATTGTTTGTTGAACGTTGAACCCTGACGTGTCCCCCACACACGCACCTTGCCTTGCACCTTGCTTTGAACCCTGGCGTGTCCCCTTCACACGCACCCTGCCTTGCACCTTGCCCTGGACCCTGGTGTGCCCCTAGCACGCACCCTGCCTGGAATCCTGCCTTGGACCTCGGCATGTTCCCTAACACGCACCATGCCTGGAGATCTGTCGTGCCTCCTTGCCTGAACCCTGGTTTGCCTGCCGGATGCCCGGAACCTGCCAGAGATCATAAGCCTGATGACTGTGGCCTGATGTCCGGAGCTGATGTCCGCAGCCTGATGCCCTGATCATGTCAATCGTTGCCAGCCGTCCGGAGTCCGATGCCATTGTGCCTTTACCTGTACCCAGGCGTGCCACCTGGCACGTACCATGCTATGGACCTTGGCGTGCCCATGCACGCACCTTGCCGTGTTTGCTTGTTATCACATTTTTGCACTGAGTGTTTTCCTGAAGTTGTCTTAATGAAGATACCTTGAACTTACGTTTTGTCTTGTCTTGCTTCTTGCTTGTCCCTGGTCATCAGACACTCACATAGTGTCCCCCTGGTGCCAGCAGTCGTGGTGGCTCACCCCCTTGGTCTGGCTCCTGACACTCCCTGTATAGGGGGTGGTTTCTCACAAGGTCAGCTCGCCCTAGGTGGGTGGGTGCCACGACCCAGAGGGTCCACTCTAAAGAAAAACGACTCAGCGTAAGCTGACGCTCGTCACACAAAATTATTAAATGGAGTCCACCTGTGTGTAATTCATTCTCAGTATAACTACAGCCTATCTGTGAAGATCACAGAGCTTTGTTTCAGAACATTAGGAATCAAACTGCATCATGAAAACCAAGGAACACACTAGACAGGTCAGGGATAATGTTGTCGAGAGGAGTAAAGCAGGGTTAGATTACAAAAACAATAGTTAAAGCTCTGAACATCTCCAAAAATGGAAGGGGTATGACACAAGTGCAAACCTACCAAAACATGGCCGTCCACCTAAACTGACATCCCAAGCAAGAAGAAGACTAATTAGAGAAGCAGCCAAGAGACTCATGGTCAGTTTGGAGGAGCTGCAGAGATCCACAGCTCAGGTGAGAGAATCTTTCCACAGGCAGGGCCAGTTTTAGACAAAGTAGTGCCCGGGGCAAAAGTTTACAGTGGGGCCACAAATGCTAGCATATTGCACCATCACATTGAAACATTTCAGTTGTATTTTCATACACTGAGTTCAGGCCATTAAACGAGCGTGATTGAAAATATTGAAGTCATTTGACGCTTGTTTCCCAGCCTCTTTACACTAGCTGAGGAACAATGATTTGCACGGAATGATCACTATTAGACCAATCTGTCTCCATTCAGTATCATGTTATCAGCAGTTTGCACTGGGTGATGTGCTGCTGGGAAAAATTATTTTTGTTACGCCATAAACAGCATTTTGCTTGTTTAGTATAGTGCACACCCCAGTCCTCCATATAGTATAATGTGCACCCATAGTCCTCCATATAGTATAATGTGCCCCTCAGTCCTCCATCTAGTATAATGTGCCCCCATAGTCCTCCATATAGTATAATGCACTCCTCATAGTCCTCCATATAGTATAATGCACATCCCATAGTCCTCCATACAGTATAATGCACCCCAAAGTCAAAGTCCGCCATATAGTATAATGTGCCCTCTGTCATGAACTCATTTTCTGCTCCACCAGTTGAGAGTTCCCCTTCTGTTCTCCCTCTGGTGGTGACAGGAGGTAGTGCGGTTGGTTTAAGTGGTAGTGATCTGCCACCTGATGAGGAAGATAACGATTGGATCTCTGGAGTATCAGACTGGATATAAGACAGCCGACACCCTATCTGGGTGCTGGTGATTCAGTCTGCTTCTCAGGTCCTGTACTTCAGCTCTCTTCCAGTCTTCTCAAGTTAAGTTTGTTTTTTGCTAATGTTCACACTTGCGCTTGTTGGTCAATTCAGTTTTTTGTGTATTCAGCCTGCCCCTGCTGGGGCTATGCTGAAATTCCACTCCTATTAATCAGTATTTGCCAGTCTGCTTTTTGTCCCTTATTAGATTGGCCTCTTTTTTGCTCTGTCTCAGAATATTTCAGAGTGCTGATATAGGTTTAGAAGTCTAGTGACTTCAGGGTTAATTTTGCTATCAGAAGTGTTGGACAATATTTTTGTAGGTTTTTTTGGCAGATGTGCCCTGCATAGGCCTCCATATAGTATAATGTGCCTCATAGTTCTACATATAGTATAATACAATCCCCATAGTCCTCCATATAGTATAATGCACACCCCATAGTCCTCCATACGGTATAATGCACCTCATAGTCCTGCATATAGTATAATGCATACCCCATAGTCCACCATACAGTATAATGCACCCCATAGTCCTCCATATAGTATAATGTGCCCCCATAGTCCTCCATATAGTATAATGCACACCCCATAGACCTCTATACAGTACAATGCACCCTGTAGTCCTCCATATAGTACAATACACTCCCCATAGTCCTCCACATAATATAATGCACATCCCATAGTCCTCCACGTACTCACTGATTTAAAAATAAATATAATACTCACCTCTTCCCGTTCCCTCGCTACTCCAGTCTCTGAAGCATGTCTCCTCAGCAGCTCCCCTGCTGGCACAATGTGGCTCATGATGAAGTGATGTAATCATGACCGCTGTGTAAGATGTCATACTCAAAGAGGGAATGATGGGAGAGGGCGCATCACCTGACACTCTCTCTAGCATCATTGCTTTCAACTGTCTTGGCATCTATAAGGGATCCTGGAGGATGAGGGCCCTAGGCAAATGCCAAGTTTGACTGTACCCTAATGATGGCCCTGTTCACAGGACAACTATTAGTTGTATACTCCACAAATCTGGCCTTTATGGAAGAGTGGTAAGAAAAAAGGCATTTTTGACAGCCATAAAAAGTCCTATTTGCAGTTTGTAAAAAGCCATGTAGGGAACACAGCAAGAATGTGGAAGAATGTGCTGTGGTCAGATGAGACCAGGAGAGAACTTTTTGAACTAAATGAAAAATACTATATATGGTAAAAAACTAACACTGCCCATTACCCTGAAAACACCATCCACGCCATCAAACATGGTGGTGGCAGCATCATGCTATGGAGAGGCTTTTCTTTAGCAGGGAAAGGGAAGCTGTTCAGAGTTTATGGGAAGATGGATGGAGCCAAATACAGGGAAATCATGGAGGAAAACCTGTTAGAGGATGCAAAACACTTGAAACTGCAGTGTAGGCAGGCTTGGACTGACCTACAGGAGAATCCTCAGGTGGGCCCCTGTGCAAAAGTGGGCCATAATGCTCTTATATGAGCAGTACTTGGCACAATATACATGAATCACTATGTACAAAGGCGGCATCTTATTCATTTAACAATCTACCCAGTTTATTGTGATATAAATTTGTGATTGAGGAAGTCACATACAGTATGTATGTAGCTGAAAAGTGGGGTCCTGGAGTTGGTTATTGGTGGGCCCTCGGCACCACAGTCTGACACTGGGCCAGGGCCGTCATTAGGGGCAGGCAGACCAGGCAGTTGCCTAAAGCCACCGCTTCCCCAGGGGCCCCCAGCTAGCGGCACATCATGCAGCCGCTGTGGGACCCCTGTGAGGCAGGGGGACCCGCCTGCCCCCAGCGCCGACTCCCCCACTGCCATATTGAACTGTACCGACGTCATAGACATGGGTAGAGTTCACAGCAATGATGGAGGAGAGAGCATCAGCTGACGCTCCCTCTCCCATCATTCCCCGCTCCGCCTCTGACAGCGCTCTGCCTCTGACCCTGTGTACCAGGCAGAGCAGGAGACAGGAGCCGGGAGCAGCGCGGGCACGAGGAGAAGGTGAGGAGTGTTTTTTTTAATGCAACAGTGAGTACTGTACCATAGTGCTGTGCTGGAGGAGAGGCTGTATGCCATGGTGCTGTGCTGGGGTGGGCTGTATACCATGGTTCTGTGCTGTGCTGGGGGGGAGGGGGGCTGTATACCATGGTGCTGTTCTGTGCTGGGGGGAGGGGGGCTGTATACCATGGTGCTGTGCTGGGGGGAGGGGGACTGTATACCATGGTGCTGTGCTGGGGGGGCTGTATACCATGGTGCTGTGCTGAGGGGGGCTGTATACCATTGTGCTGTGCAGTGCTGGGGGGGCTGTATACCATGGAATGGTGCTGCGCTGTCCTGGGGGCTGTATACCATGGTTTGGTGCGGTGCTGTTCTGGGGGAGGGGGACTGTATACCATGGTGCTGTGCTGGGCTGGGGGGCTGTATACATGGTGCGGTGCTGTGCTGGAGGGAGGGGGGCTGTATACCATGGTGCTGTGCTGTGCTGGGGGGCTGTATACCATGGTGCTGTGCTGGGGGGAGGGGTGGTTGTATACCATGGTGCTGTGCTGGGGGGAGTGGTGGCTGTATACCATGGTGTGGTGCTGGGGGGAGGGGGGCTCTATACCATGGTGCTGTGCTGGATGGGGGCTGTATACCATGGTGCTATGCTGGGGGGCTTTATACCATGGTGCTGTGCTGGGGGGCTGTGCTGGGGGGTTGTGCTGTATACCATGGTGCTGTGCTGTGGGGCTGTGCTGTATACCATGGTGCTGTGCTGTATACCATGGTGCTGTGCTGGGGGAGGGGGGCTGTGCTGTATACCATGTGGGGCTATGCTGGGGAAGAGGGTGAGTTGTGCTGTATACCATGTGGGGCTGTGCTGTATACCATGTGGGGTTGTGCTGTATACCATGTGGGGCTGTGCTGTATACCATGTGGGGCTGTGCTGTATACCATGTGGTGCTGTGCTATATACCATGTGATGCTGTGCTATATACCATGTGATGCTGTGCTATCTATCATGTGGTGCTGTGCTATATACTATGTGGCTGTGCTATATACTATGTGTGCTGTACAATATACTATGTGGCTGTGTTATATACCATGGGGGGTCTGTGCTGTATACCATGGTGCTGTGCTGTATACCATGGTGCTGTGCTGGGGGAGGGGGGCTGTGCTGTGTACCATGTGAGGCTGTGTGGTATACCATGGTGCTGTGCTGGGGGGGTGGCTGTGTTGTATACCATGTGGGGCTGTGCTGGGGGAGGGATGGGCTGTGCTGTATACCATGTGGGGCTGTGCTGTATACCATGTGGGGCTGTGCTTTATACCATGTGGGGTTGTGCTGTATACCATGTGGGGCTGTGCTGTATACCATGTGGGGCTGTGCTGTATACTATGTGGTACTGTGCTATATACCATGTGATGCTGTGCTATATACCATGTGATGCTGTGCTATCTACCATGTGGTGCTGTGCTATATACTATGCGGCTGTGCTATATACTATCCGGGCTGTACTGTATACTATGTGGCTGTGTTATATACCATGGGGGTACATTATATTCTATAGGGGAGGCTGTGTTATATAATATGGGGGGCTACATTATATTCTATGGGGAGGTGGGCTGTATTATATTCTATTTGGGGCTACATTATATTCAATGGGGACTGTATTATATTATATTCCATGGGGGGTTATTGCATCATACTCTATGAGGGGGCCACATTATGCTATATGAGGAGGCTACATTGTATTCTATGGGGGGCTAGATTATATTGTATGGGGGCTTCATTATACTTTGAGGGGGCTACATTATATTCTATTAGGGCTGCATTATACTATTTGAGGAGGGCTACATTTTATTCTATGGAGGGGCTACATAATACTATATAAGGGGCTGCATTATGTTCTATGGGGGGCTGCATTATACTCTGTGAGGGGGCTGCCATATATTCTATGGAGGGGCTGCATTATATTCTATGGGGGGATTACATTATATTCTGTGGGGTGGCTGCATTATGCTCTAAGGGGTGGCTGCATTATACTATAAGAGGGGGGCTGCATTATATTCTATGGGGGGGTTACATTATATTGTATGGCGGGGCTGCATTATACTCTGTGGGGTGGTTGCATTATGCTCTATGGGGAGGCTGCATTATACTATCTGTGGGCTGCATTATACTGTATTGAGGACTATGGGGAATACATTATACTTTGTGAAGAACTAGTGGGTGCATTATACTATGGGAAGTGAATTGTACTACATGGATGACTGATAGCGTATTATACTATATGGAGCACTATGAGGAGTGTATTATATTGTATTATATATGGAGGACTGAGCAGTGTATTTTAATATATGGAGGACTATGACGAGTGTATTATGCTATATGGAGCACTATGGGGAGTGTATTATACTATATGGAGGACTGAGGAGTGTATTATATTATATGGAGGACTATGGGGGATATTATATTATATGGAGGACTATGGGGTGTAAACTGCAGATATGCTGCTGCTAACATGATACTGTATGGTGACAGATTGATCCATTAGTGATAGTTCTGTCCCCATCATTCTTTCTCAGACCGTGGAACGAGGCCGGGAAACAAGTGTTGAACAACATAAATATTGTCGATCACACTCATTTAGCGGCCTGAACTCAGCGCATGTAAATACAATCGAAATGCTTCTGTGTGATGTGCAATATGTTAGCATTTGGGGCCCCATTTTAAACTTTGCCTAGGGCCCCACTTTGCCTAAAACCGGCCCTGAACTCGGCATGGTTTCACCTTCCAGCAGGACAACGACCCTACACATCCTGTCAGAGCTACAATGCATGGTTTAGATCAAAGAATATTGATGTGTGTGAACGGTCCAATCACCGTCATAGAATTGTTCATCACAGATGTCTCCGTCCAATCTCACTAAGCAAAAGTGGGTCGCCCTCCCAGGGCTGTGGGGTATTCGGTACCGGGCCGGTGTCAGGGGGATGCGTGTCACAGCGGCGGTGACCCGGTACGTGGCCCTGGGTGTCCAAATCAATGGTGGTTTGTGATATAGTTTATGTGATAGTTCGTGACGCCACCTGTGGTGTTTCGCAAACAAGATGTTAAGCCAACGCTGCGTGCAGATCCTCTGGGGCTGATGGTGTGTTGCAGCATAGATGGTCTAGCTCCCCACAGGTGAAGCTGTAACCCCAGGGCAGTGTAATGGCAATAGGTGAGAATAGGCGAAGGCGGTTTGAGGAATGCTGATACCCAGATGTAACGGTGCTGACGGTGTTAGCGCACAAATGAATGGAAGACACCAGGGCTCGCAGTTCCAAAGCTTTACTCACAGTCCGTGGTACACACTGGTGCCTGCCTCCATGCCATGTCCTCCTGGGTAGAGACTCAATCAACCTCCCGGGCAAGTCAGGATTCTCCTCTCTAACACTCCGCCAACATGTACCTCTCCTGAACGACTCCTCTATTGCGCCTTAAGGTGTGAAGAGCTCCAGTACTGTAGTACTTCTGGAGTTCCTCCTGTCAGATGTTCCTAACAACTCTACTTGTATGGCCAGCGTCGGACTGGAACACCTTGGGCCCACCAGAGAAAATCATTCTTGGGGCCCACTATGTAGCTGCATAGAGTTAAATACCAGACCACCAATTGTGCGGTAAAACACACTAATATCCGGGTATAATATAAGGTTGTACATGTCTTAATTATGTAGCAGGAGTTGGGGTAGCCCCCTCATAGACTATAAAGCAGCCCCCTCATAGAATATAATGTAGACCCCTCATAGAATATAATGCAGCCATCTCATAGAATATAATGCAGCCATCTCATAGAATATAATACTGCCCCCCTCATAGGGTATAATGATAGTGTATAATGCACCCCCTCATAGGGTATAATGCACCCCCTCATAGGGTATAATACTGCCCCCCTCATAGGGTATAATGATAGGGTATAATGCACCCCCTCATAGGGTATAATGCACCCCCTCATAGGGTATAATACTGCCCCCCTCATAGGGTATAATGATAGGGTATAATGCACCCCCTCATAAGGTATAATGCACCCCCTCATAGGGTATAATACTGCCCCCCTCATAGGGAATAATGCACCCCCTCATAGGGTATAATGCACCCCCTCATAGGGTATAATACTGCCCCCCTCATAGGGTATAATGATAGGGAATAATGCACCCCCTCATAGGGTATAATGCACCCCCTCATAGGGTATAATACTGCCCCCCTCATAGGGTATAATACTGCCCCCCTCATAGGGTATATTACTGCCCCCCTCATAGGGAATTATGCACCCCCTCATAGGGAATAATGCACCCCCTCATAGGGTATAATGCTGCCCCCCTCATAGGGTATAATACTGCCCCCCTCATAGGTAAAAAAAGAAAATTTTTTCAGCTCACCCCAAAGAAGACAGCTATAAGTCCGATCGGTGCACGGAATGTGGAAACAGGATCCCTCTGCAGCAGTATGTGGGAAATACTTCACGCACCTTGAGACGTCGTATTTCCGAGCACGTTTATGACGTAGGTCACACTACCACACGCAGTTTGTCTGCTGCTTCTCGACATTTTTTGCATATACATAAAGGAGATCTCAGCAACTTTAGGGTTAATGCCATAGAGAAGGTGCAGACAAAAAGGGTAGGTGGAAATTTAAATGATTTATTATTACGCCGAGAGGCAAAATGGATGTTATTGTTACAAAGCAGAGTTCCAACGGGTATGAATATTAGGAGTGAGATTTTGAGTGTTTTGTAAGTGTGATTTTGACTTACTACCTTCTATTAATCAGCTGGCTATGTTTAGTCTTGATTGTTCCTTGACTTCCTTTGTTTCCCTTTATAAGCATGTGTTCAGATGTATTATGTGTTGTCTTAGAATAAGGACTGTTTTTTTGTCCGAAACGCGTCCAACTACACGTCCTGATGCGTCTCTTATCATGATGGAGAATCTTATGATTTTTTTAAATTTTGGAATAAAGGAATAAAAAAATTTTTTTAATCTAATTACTGATCTGGATGCTGGAATTTTTTTCCATATTATGCCCCCCTCATAGGGTATAATGCACCCCGTCATAGGGAATAATGCACCCCCTCATAGGGTATAATGCTATATAGATATATAGATATAGAGTTAGATAGATATAGATAGAAAGATAGATGTAGAAATAGATAGATATAGAGATAGATAGTAGATAATGGATAGAAAGTAGATAATGGATAGATATAGATAGAAAGATTCATAGAGATAGATAGAGATAGATATAAAGATAGATATAGAAAGAAAGAAAGATAGATAGATAGATAGATAGATAGATAGGTAGATAGATATAGAGATAGATAGAAAATAGATAATGGATAGATAGATAGATAGATAGATAGATAGATAGCTATAGATAGAAAGATATAGAGATATATAGATAGAGATAGATAATAGATAGAGATAGATAATAGACAGAGATATACAGATATAATAATAATAATATAGACATATATAGATAGATATAGAGATAAATATATATAGATAGATGGCTATAAATAAAAATAGATATAGAGATATATATAGAGATAGATAGATATAGAGATAATAGATATAGAGATAGATAGATAGATATAGAGACAGATAGATATAGAAAGATAGATATAGAGATATATATAGAGATAATAGCTAGATATAGAGATATGTATAGAGATAGATAGATATAGTTAGAAAGATAGATAGATATAGAGAGATATAGAGATAGAGATAGCTAGATAGATAGATGGATAGATAGATATAGATAATAGAGATAATAGATAGATATAATAGATAGATATAGAGATAGATATAGAGATAGATGGATAGATCAATAGATAGATAAAGAGAGAGCGATAGAGATAGATAGATAATGAGATATATAGATAGATATAGAGATATGGTGTTAGATAGAAAGATAGATATAGAGATAGATAGATATAGAGATAGATATGGATATAGAGATAGATATGGATAGAGATAACAGATAGATATAGAGATAGATAGATATAGAGATAATATATAGATAGATAGATAGATAGATAGATAGATAGATATAGAGATAATATATAGATAGCTATAGAGAGAGATATAGAGATAGATATAGAGAGAAACAGATATAGAGATAGATATAGAGATAGATAGGTAGATAGATATAGAGATAATAGATAGATATAGAGATAGATAGATAGATATAGATATAAAGATAGATAGAGATAGAGAGAGCGGTAGATATAGAGAGAGATAGATATAGAGAGAGATAGATACAGAGATCGATAAATAGAGAGCTAGATATAGATATAGATAATAGATAGAGATAGATAGATAAAGATAGATAATAAATATAGAGATAACAGATAGATATAGAGATAGAGTAAGACAGAAAGATTTAGAGATAGGTAGATATAGATAACAGAGATAGCTAGATAGATAGACATAATAGATAGATATAGATATAGAGATAGATAGAAAGACAGATATAGAGATAGATGTAGAGATAGAAAGATAGATATAGAGATAGAGCGATAGATAGATAGATAGATAGAGATAGATATAGAGATAGATAGAGATATATAGATAGAGAAAGATAGATATAGAGATAGAAAGATAGATAGATATACAGAGAGATAGATATAGAGATAGAGATAAATAGATAGATAGATATAGAGAGAGATATAGAGAGAAATAGATATAGAGATAATAGATATATATAGAGATAGATAGATATAGATATGGAGAGAGATAGATACAGAGAAAAGATATAGAGATAAATAGATAGAGAAAGATAGATAGATAGATAGATATATAGATATAGAGATAGAGCGATAGATAGATATACAGAGAGATAGATATAGAGATAGATAGAGATATATAGATAGATAGCTATAGAGATAGATATAGAGAGAAATAGATATAGATATATAGAGATAGATATATAAAGATAGATATAGAGATAGATATAGAGATAGAGCGATAGATAGCGAGAGAAATAGATATAGAGATAGATAGATACAGAGAAAAGATATAGAGATAGATAACGGATAGATAAATAGATAGATAGGTATAGAGATAGATAGATATAGATATTAGATAGAGATATATATAGATAAAGATAGATAGATATAGATGGTAGCTAGATAGATAATAAATATAGAGATAATAGATATAGAGATAGATAGAGTAAGATAGATAGATATAGAGATGGATAGATAGATAGATAGATGTAGAGATAGAAAGATAGATATAAAGATAGAGCGATAGAGATAGATATAGAAATAGATAGATATAGATAATAGATAGAGATAGATAGATATAGATAGAGATAGAAAGATAGATATAAGAGAGATAGAGAGAGATATATAGAGATATAGAGATCGATAGATAGAGAGAGAGAGACAGATAGAGAGAGCGAGAGAGATATAAAAAACAAAACAAAACACAATACTCACCTCTCCTCCTGCTCCCACGCTGATCCCGGCTTCAGTGTCAGGAGCTGCCCCCTCTGCCAGACACACAGCGGGTGCGCGATGTAGTGACGTCATCGCCCACTGGCTGTGAGCCAGGAGCAGAGAGGACTGAGGGCGGCGCGGGCCCTGATGCAGAGCGGCTTACTGGGCTGGGGGCGGGGCCTCTGGGGGGTGGAACCCTGAAATGAGATTCACTGCTTCGCAGTGAATATTCATTTCTCTTTAGCAGCGGGGACAGGGGCTCCTGCCTCCTGACACCCGCTGCTGCTCCGCTGGCAGGGGCCCCCATAGCAGCTGCATGGTGTGCGACACACCACTGGCTGGGGGCCCCTGGAGCAGCGGGGGGCCCTAGGCAACTGCTGGCCCTGTATGCCTGCAGGTGCCAGGGCCCACCAGATGCCAGGGCCCACCGGAGAATCCACCGATTCTCCGGTGGGCCAGTCCGACGCTGTGTATGGCAGACAGCTGTAGCCTTTCTCGGGGACTCCCTTCTCTGGAGTCCTGGCTCTCTATTCAGTTGCTGTTGTGCCCCAAGTCTTAGATGGGAGTAGTGCATTTACAGCTTCCTACTCCACCGGCGTCTGCTGCAGAACCATAAGCATCCATACAACCTCGTGGACCGGGCCCCGGCCTTGCGCTGAGAACCTATAGGCAGGGTTCCTCTTCCGACCCACAACTCCTCTCTGTTCTCCTACTCCTTCATTCCGCACTGTTCCTTCTCTCTCTTATGGAAGCTTAGGTTGCAGTTCTACGTCTTTCTGCTTCTGTTCTTTTCCCATGCCAGCGGGCTCAGATCACTGAGGCAGCTGCAGCACTCCTTCCTCCATCCCTTCTTCCAGGGATCCTCACTCCTGTCTGAGTGACTTCCTACCCGAGTGACCTTCTGTCAGACTGACCTGTCATTCTAAACCTTCCCAACCTTTTATATGGATCTCAACTCCACCCACCTCCCAGCACATCCAGTGTTCCATGCAGGGAACCACCAGGGCACTCCTAATGTCTAGGAGGAACGAGAACCCTCACCGTGGTTGTGCTGAACTACCCTGTCGTGTGGGATGCGAGTGTTGGAGTGTGGAAAGGAGCCCCCAACTTACTCAGGTGGTGGGGCACTACACCTTAGGAGAAGGTGCAGTACCTCTGTGGCGACTGAGCCTCAGGGGCGCCACATACCTCCCCGTTAAACACAGCACGTCCGCGGACTGCAAGACAACAAAGTTGACAGTACAGAAACATACAAAAAAATTTTTTAATGCTGCATAAACAATTCTTATACTAAACTTCCTAGTATAGGAGGTACTTATTCTTGAACGTTACAAACAATTCTTAATTAACTATCTAAATGTCAAGTCAAAAAGTGCAATTTTTTAATTCTAAGTGCCATTATCTGTGACTCACTATCACTTCAGCATTGATCAGCTTTCCTTCCCTAGTACACGTTTCTTTATCATTTTTCTCTCTTCTAGATGCAAGACGCTGACCGCAAGTACCTGGTCCGTCACCTGTCTAACTTCAACTCTTTACTCTTAATTCTGTATCAAAACATTCTCAATTCTCTATCTAAAAGACATTTCTCAGTTACTAATACTCTTATAAAACACATTATCAAATACTTCACAGTAAAACATTCAACAATTATTCTTGTAAGTGCAGGACACCGCTCCCAGCCGGGATTTCTTGAAGTGTCCTTTGAGGTAGACATCATCTTCGAAAAGTGTCCATGCAAAACATCATCTTCGCAAAGTGTCTTTTATGTAAAACCAAGAGAGAGCACCTAAAGAGGTGCAAACTATTTACAAGAGAGTTTGTGATACACTCCAAGTTCATGATCACTGTAGTTCAAAATCGAAGAATGCTGCCACTGCAAAAACTAGGCAACAAAAGTGCTACCAAAAAAACAAAAACATGATGAACAAAAGGGCACAACTGGTGCAATCAAACCCTCCTGTGTAACAAGATTTGCAAATTTCTTAATGCTGGTCCCCTCCAGGGGTTCTGGAAGCCTGGGTACCACTACCAGATGTGGTATCTTCTTGGGGGTCTGCAGGGGTTGCAGCTGGTATTTCTGCCGTTAGTGATTCGGCCAGAGCGGCAGCGGGTACCGATAGGTGTTGTTCCGCACCTGAAGGGGGTATCACAGCAAATGATACTACGGCCGGCGGCTGCGGGTATAAGGCAATTTGGTGGCCACCCACGGATGTCGGCGCAATCACTGGACCGTTTATGTCTGCGGGCGCGGCTCCTAATACTAGGATCATGGTAGGGGCAGTCATCATACCTGCTACCTCCCAGTGATGTTCCGGCTCCTGCGGGGCACTGGATGGCGAATGATGGCAGTCGCAACCCCCTGTGATGTCTGTCATGCAGCCGGTAGCTGTATCCGTCCCAGCTCAGGACCAGGACAGGCAGGCAGGAGCCTGCGCGGCCGCGCTGGCTTCGGGCTGGGACTCCGCTCCCGTCCCACAATCTCCGGGACTCCCATGTATCTCCTCCTGGCAGGCCGCATCCAATGACAGCACCGGCCTGATGGCAGCGGCGGGCGCTGTAAAGGGTGTCGGAGCAGTGGTACGCTCCGCGAGCGCTGCCTGGGGAGGGTGGCTTCCCCCCGTCATTTTCTTTTGGCCTCCGCGCTCCTGCCATCATGGCGTTCTTCTTCCTGCCTCGGCCCCTTTCCCGCCACTGGCTTCTTCTGCCCCTCCTTCCGGGGGCGGCGTCTTCTTCCAGCGCCTCCATACCAAGCCAGTATACGAACCCCTCGGGGGGTGGGCCATGTATCTGTCACATAGTAATTCAGGAAGGGAAGGCCCAATACTCTTCGCGGTCTTTTCCTAGGACCTCCCATCTCTTCACGCCCTTTTTCTCCGCGCCAGCGGCCATTTCCAATATCCATTTTACAGTCCATCAAATCAGGTCCTCTGCACATTTTCAAAAGTATAAAGTCTCACAAATTTCAGGCGCTGAGAACCCAATGGTATCGGGTCTCGTCATCCTGTTTGTGACGCCAAAATTGGGTCGCCCTCCCAGGGCTGTGGGGTACTCGGTACCGGGCCGGTGTCAGGGGGATGCGTGTCACAGCGGCGGTGACCCGGTCCGTGGCCCTGGGCGCCCAAATCAATGGTGGTTTGTGATATAGTTTATGTGATAGTTCGTGATGCCACCTGTGGTGTTTGGCAAGCAAGATGTTAAGCCAACGCTGCGTGCAGATCCTCTGGGGCTGATGGTGTGTTGCAGCATAGATGGTCCAGCTCCCCACAGGTGAAGCTGTAACCCCAGGACAGTGTAATGGCAATAGGTGAGAATAGGCGCAGGCGGTGTGAGGAATGCTGGTACCCAGATGTAACGGTGCTGACGGTGTTAGAGCACAAATGAATGGAAGACACCAGGGCTTGCAGTTCCAAAGCTTTACTCACAGTCCGTGGTACACAGTGGTGCCTGCCTCCGTGCCGTGTCCTCGGGGGCAGAGACTCTATTAACCTCCCGAGCAAGTCAGGATTCTCCTCTCCAACACTCCGCCAACATGTACCTCTCCTGAACGACTCCTCTATTGCGCCTTAAGGTGTGAAGAGCTCCAGTACCGTAGTACTCTGGAGTTCCTCCTGTCAGATGTTCCTAACAACTCTACTTGTATGGCAGACAGCTGTAGCCTCTCTCGGGGACTCCCTTCTCCGGAGTCCTGGCTCTCTATTCAGTTGCTGTTGTGCCCCAAGTCTTAGATGGGAGTAGTGCATTTACAGCCTCCTACTCCACAGGTGTCTGCTGCAGAACCATAAGCATCCATACAACCTCGTGGACCGGACCCCGGCCTTGCGCTGAGAACCTATCGGCAGGGTTCCTCTTCCGACCCACAACTTCTCTCTGTTCTCCTACTCCTTCGTTCCGCACTGTTCCTTCTCTCTCTTATGGAAGCTTAGGATGCAGTTCTATGTCTTTCTCCTTTTGTTCCTTTCCCGTGCCAGCGGGCTCAGATCACTGAGACAGCTGCAGCACTCCTTCCTCCATCCCTTCTTCCAGGGATCCTCACTCCTGTCTGAGTGACTTCCTACCCGAGTGACCTTCTGTCAGACTGACCTGTCATTCTAAACCTTCCCAACCTTTTATATGGATCTCAACTCCACACACCTCCCAGCACATCCAGTGTTCCATGCAGGGAACCACCAGGGCACTCCTAATGTCTAGGAGGAGCGAGAACCCTCACCGTGGTTGTGCTGAACTACCCTGTCGTGTGGGATGCGAGTCTTGGAGTGTGGAAAGGAGCCCCCAATTTACCCAGATGGTGGGGAATTACACCTTAGGAGAAGGTGCAGTACCTCTGTGGCGACTGAGCCCAGGGGCGCCACAAAAGCGCACGTGCAAAGAAGAAGGGGCAAAATGTCACCTCTAGATGTGCAAATCTGGTAGAGACAGACCCTAAAAGACTGCAGCAGTAATACCAGTGAAAGGTGGGCCTACAGAGGAGGTTGAATACAAATGCACAGCACAATTTTCAGATTTATATTTGTAAAATAATTAGCAACCCATGTATCATTCCCTTAAACTTTACAAACATTTGCTATTTTATGTTGGCGTCTCATAAAATCCCAATAAACTATAATTAAGTTTGTGGGTATAATGTAAAAATGTGGAAAAGTTCATGGAATATGAATACTTTCAAGGAATTATGAAAATCACAGGATGGATAGACATTATTAACCTGCAAATGCAGAAAAAATTGAAACATTTTCATAACCTCTGGATTTTTTCATTTTGAAGTATGAGTGTCATGCACAGAAGTCCGGTGTGACAGATTCACTGGCATACTATGTGACGGGAAATACGTGTCGCTGCGCCCACTGCGGTCAGGTGATGTAAAACTAGAGTGTTTTTTTTCCTCCAGAACACTAAGTGCTGAGAGGGTTAATAGAAACGTTTGTTTTGGGTTTCTTTTAGTGGACCTTCATAGAGCTAAGGTAGAAAGAGTGCGAAGCTGCAGAGAGGCCCCTGCCCTCAGCGTGCAAGCAGCAGGGAAGACAGCGCAATCCGCACCCAACCCCCTGGCACTGTGACGGATTGCAGCAGACAGACCCAGTGGGGTGGCCTAGAGAGAGACTTGGCAGGAACAGACAGCACGCAGCAGGGACCAATGAGTGCTCCAGCCCCGAAACATCCGTACAGCGTAGGCCCATGCACAAGCACCGCCACCACTGACAGAGACTGTGAGGCGAGACGTATAGTCTGCCCGTTGGTCACCACGGAGCAAGGTGTTGAACATTGCGGGCTAGTGAGTACTGCCAGAGAGAGACTGGGCGCAGGACTACCATCTGTGCCCTAATTCACCGACCACTGCCACCAGAAGACAGACCACCGTTACCATCAGGACCTTCTTGAACAAGCACCGCGCCAGCTGTTGTCAGCACTACTGACTTTCAAGGAGCAGCTACAGCTGGAGAAACTTCTGACACGATAAGTGTACAACAGAACTGCCGCTACCTTGTTCATTATCTCTGCATATTAGTTACACCTGAACTGTTTATTCCTGCATTTAACCTTTTATCTTCTTATGAGGAGTAAAGCCCCTGTTTAATTAAAACTGTTAAAATTGTTAACCCTTGCTCTGCCTCCTGTCTGTCACTGCATCCCGCAACCTGATCACACTTGGCGTAGTCAGCAGGATGCAGTCCACAGGCACAGGGGTGGCCTGAAACTCCAGAGTTAGCTGCTCCATTGAACCCGGACATACGTCCTCTACGACCCAACCTGACTCTACGACTCAACCTGAATTTCTGAGTACTCCTAACGAGCAAATTCAAGAGGAGCCTCAAATTACTCAGTGTGACCACGCTGGTGTTCCACCTCTTCGGTATGTGCAGAACAATCTTCTTTTGGAAAATGTAGCGCAACAAATGCAGAAATGGGTGCAAAAATTGTGGGCATCTGACCCTCCTCTGAAGAACATAAAGGAGCACAAAGAGGTCTTGCCCATGGAATGGCGAGCTAAAGGAGAGGGGCAGTGTAAGGAGGAAGAGCGGGCAGTGGGTACCTGTGTGGAGCCGGGTCCGGAACTGTTGAGGCTGCATCCCTTGTTTCCTGGGGGAAGGTAAAAAGGACCAGACCGGAGCTCTGACCCGGAAACTAGGGCGCGTTTAGTGTTAGAACCTGGGCGGAAGCTGAGGTAGAAAGCTCCGCACCCAACCCACCGACGCTGCGACGGACTGCAGCAGACAGACCCGGTGGCATAGAGAGAGACTTGCCGGGAACAGACAGCGCACAGCAGGGACCAGTGAGTGCTCTGACCCCGGAACATCCGTACAGCGCAGGCCCGTGCACAAGGACCGCCACCGCTGACAGATACTGTGAGGAGACGTACAGTGTGCCCGTTCGTCACCACGGAGCGAGGTGTTGAACGTTGCAGGCTAGTGAGTACTGCATGCATGCTGCCAGAGAGAGATAGGGTGTAGGACTGCCATCTGCACCCTGATTCACCAGGGTATATCTGTAGGGCCACGTTGGGCTCAGACAGTGCCGTGGCCCATGCTCCTCCAGCGATATTAGTATATGGACTAGGGGCCCAATGGAAAGTACCGGACACCGACCACTGCCGCCAGAAGACAGACCACCATTACCAGGCAGGACCTTCTTGGACAAGCACTGCGCCAGCTGTTGTCGAAGCTACTGACTTCCAAGGAGCAGCTACAGTTGGAGAAACTTCTGACATGATAAGTGTACAACAGAACTGCCATTACCTTTTCCATTATCTCTGCATATTAGTTACACCTGAACTGTTTATTCCCGCGTTTAACCATTTATCTCCCTGCTAGGAGTAAATCCCCTGTTTAATTAAAACTTTTAAAATGGTTAACCCTTGCTCTGCCTCCTGTCTGTCACTGCATCCCACAACATGCTCACACTAGGACGTTTGCAAGATATTGGGCTATGAGTCAGACGGCTGGCTACAGGTTCCAGGCACCACCTCTCTGAAAGGCCAGGATAGTACAGAGCAAGATGGCAATGGATGCTGGAATTGTGATCTATCCCTTATCAGCTGTGTATAGAGGTGATGTCAGATCCTTTATTATCTACTGTATATAGAGATGTTATCAGTCATTGTATAGGAGGAGGTGAGCTATGAGATCACTTATTGTGAATGGTGGATCCTGTGTAATTTACTACAGTTGTGCTAAAAAATTTACATGCCCCGGCAGAATTTTTGTTTTCTTGGCCTTTTTTCAGAGACTATTAATGATAACATCAAAACTTTTTCTCCACTCATGGTTAGTGGTTGGGTGAAGCCATTTATTGTCAAATAACTGTGTTTTCTCTTCTTAAATCATAATGACAACCCAAAGCATCCAAATGACCCTGATCAAAAGTCCACATTCCCCATTTGTTAATACCATGTATACCATGTATTGCCCCCAATAACATAAATGAAGCTTGAGCTGTCACATCACCTATTGTGAAAGGTGGATCATGCGTTATGTACTGTATATATTGGTGTTATCAGTCATCGCACATGAGGTGGAGGAGGTGAGCTGTGACATCACCTATTGTGTATGGTGGATTTGGCGTTATCTACTGTGTATAGAGGTGTTATCAGTCATTGTACATGAGGAGGTGAGCTATGACATCACCTATTGTGAATGGTGGATCCTGTGTCATCTACTGTATATAGAGGTGTTATCAGTCATTGTACAGGTAGAGGAGGTGAGCTGTGACATCACCTGTTGTGAATGGTGGATCCTGTGTTAACTACTGTATATAGAGGTGCTATCAGTCATTGTACAGGTGGGGTAGGTGGTGAGCTGTGACATCTCCTATGGTGAATAGTGGATCCTGAGTTATATATTCTATACAGTGATGTTGCATGTTTTGTAATTCTGTCTGTGATAATGAGACTGCTGAAAAGTCTTCTGTACAGAACAGGAAGTATACCTGGTGGTCAGTGTTTAAACATATATTTTTAATTATTTTCCATATGTAACTTGAAAAAAATATTTAGGTCATTTTCTGATGAAACAATCATTGATTGTAGAAACAATGCTATATTTACCATTAGCATGTACAATATTTGAATTTACATAGGACTGCATGTACATAAAAGATTATTTAGTCTAGAAAATTATTTTGATGCCCGAAACAATGTATCTCTAAGGTGACATGATGACCCTGGCTCTGCTGCACCTCTCTGTATTCCATTTAATACATTGCGGCTTTATCTCCCTCATTCGTATTCTGCTGACAAGGGCTCCTGTGCCAAGTTTGGAAAGATTAATGCTTTGATAAGTGCATGTTTGCCAGTTAGCAGATTGACTGATGTCCAAAAGGAGATGACACAAATAAATGATCACATTTGGCTATGAATTTTGAGTCACAGAAATGGGAGCGCTAAAGCCTTTTTAAAGGGGTTTCCTTGCTGAGTAAATGAGGGCAGAGGATTTGGAATCATTTTATGGCAGATCCTTTAATGTTGAGTTTGAGCATATGGGTGTTATGTAAGATGGATGGATGCTATCCGCCCTCAGATTGAAAAGACTTGTGTTCTGTTCCCACTAATTGTTGCTGGATCTGTGTATATTATAATTGTATAGCTGTCAGTGTTTTTCTCTATTGGCTTTATGTGATCCTATGCATTAAACGCATGCTTGCAATATTAACTGCTGTCACTAGAGGCCTCTGTAGCACTTTAGCCCAGGTTATATAAAGAGCTGAAAGCAGGAAGTATGTTAGTGTGTGGCTGAGACCACATAGAGTCATGTTACTAAAAAAGACATTGAACGTGAGCAAAAAAAAGGACTCGACAGAGGGAAGATTTCAAAGGAGCCTAAAGAGGGAGATGTGTTATGAATGAGTCACTGTAGGAGGCAAAAGCAGAAATACAAGCTAAGTCCGGAAAACCAGAGAAGTTGGCAACTATCAGATTGCAGACCCCTGAACCTATCAACACAACTAGCAGTAGCCGTGGGGGGTTCCTACAATGCCCTAGACCCCTCGATCACAGCCGGAGAATTAAATAGGCCTAAAGAAAGAAAGGGGAAATCTAAACTGCCCCAGAGCAGACCCCAAAGCAATAGGCAGCCCCCAACATATAATGACGGTGAAGCAAGATGAAAATACTAACACAGACAGAAAGATAGACTGAGCAAAGACGGGGCCCAAAACTACCTAGATAGGAAAGGACAGGAAGGCTGCTGTCTGCAATCTGCCAAAACCCTATCAAAGACATAAGCCAACAAGCTGATATGAAAAAGGCCCTGAAGCAGCTAGGCTTCAAAAACTAAATCAGCACTCAGGTATTTTCAGAAGACAGAGCTAAATGAATTCAGCACACCCCAGCAGGGAATGGCAGAAATCCAGAAAAACAAAGCAAAACAAAGACAAAGCACAAAAGCAAAAGGCCGAGCAGCAAACTTAGCTTTAGAGGAGCAGGAATTCAGACTGGTCTCCAAGGATCCCACAGAGAAATCACCCGCAGGGCAGAAGGGCGTCGGCAGCCTTATATCCAGTCAGTAACTCCACTCAGCCAGTCATCATCATCAGCCTCAGGTGTTTGATAATCAGGCTCACTATCTTTCTTTACCAGAAGAGGGAGTTCCTCGGGCCTCAGTAATGAAGGGGAAAATGAACTCACAACAGAGATGCAGCTGCAATAAGATGTTATAGCAGTGGAGTAATTACAATCATCAGTTCCACCCCTGGTAGATGCATCTGAGAAGATTGCAAACTTGACCCAAGAGGACAAAGTGCAAAGCAAGCAGGCTGCAGTATGTGAGACTGTGAATGTAAGACTATGGTTCATAAACTATGACGACTTTTGGGTGGATTAGCAAGTATCTGTTTCTGGAGTCCCAGTTTCGGTAGAGTGTGCATTGGGTGAGTATATGTAGTGTCTGGGAAATTTGTGTAGTTCATGAAGTCAAGATACTGGAAGATCTACTATACATGATCAAGTAATGCAAGTCAGAGCCTTTTAGTGTGCAGTGAGGCCCCACAAGGTATCAGAGAAGTCTACATTAGTACTGTGTAAAGAGGAGGTCTGGAGTCCAACCCCTGAGGATCAAGTTGAATATTTGGCAGTGACCCTTCTACTACATGGAACATCAGATATCAAGTAATCTTCTGTAAGTAAGTCTTGTGAAGACAAATGGAGTTTCTGTGTCGAGTTAAGTAAATCACAGTGAAGGAGAGCTGTGCTAACCTCAAAGAAACTCAGTGTCACAGACGATTTGGACAAGAGATGGTTACTATTTTGGCTGGAACCTGATCCACTGGGAGATAAGTTGTAATTTTCACAGTCCTTTAGGTTCTGGTACAAGATTGCTGCATTCACAGCGAAGATGATGTTGTACAACTGCTCAAGTGCAAGATCCCATCAAGTGTAATAGTAACCACCAAGTATTAAAGCAACTGTACCCATCAAGCTAGCTTTACTTCTACCAAATAATTGATCAGCCTATTCATTAGACAAATCTATCAATCAATTGATGTCATTCTAGCTACATATCGATCTTTTTACCTGTCTGAGCATGCCACTTCTACTCCTGCATCTGCTGTATCTTCATGGCGAACGATGGCGGGGCGATACTAGTATAGTTCTGTCCAGAAAGCAGCTTCTGTGTTATTACCTGAGCATTGTTATCCTACTAGCTCCTTGCTGTGAGAATTTGGCAAGTAAATGCTCTATTTAAGATCCTTAGCAGTCTGTTTCCAGTTGCCTGTTACAGGTTACACTTACTCTGGTTCACTCCTGCTTCTCAGCTATGACTCAGCCTATTAAGAGCTGCCAGCTTTCCATTGACAGAGCTCTGTTACAATTCTTTAGAGTTAATTGGTCAATTAATGCCATTCAATACCCAGATAAGTACCAAAGAGTGTCCAGATAAATTGTCAGGAACACCACACTGCACTTGCTCACTGAGCCAGTGTGCGTGTCCTGAGTAGAACAAACTATGCTAAAAGATACCTATGGAGCTGGGCATCAGCGGTGGAGATGCGTGCTTCAGGCAAACAGGACCTGAAGCATGTGACTGCCAAGGGGCGGAGCCAGCTGCAGGTCTCCCAGAGGGAGCAGAAGCAGAGAGAGATGCCGGCCAGAAATAAAGATCCTACCAGCAGGTATAGCACAAACAGAAGCGCCGATGAGCGCTAGACAGGAGGGATGTCAGGTACAGGCTAAGGGTCATACCATATGGACAGCAGAAGTACCAGGGGCGTAGACAGGAGAATCACCAGAGACGTAGCCGAAGTCAGAAACCAGGAAAATAGACACACAGTACCGAATCAGCAGGCAGAACGGATAGTCAGGACTTAGCAAGAGATCAGTAAACCAGAACGGGCAATAAATGGTACAGAAATGGCAGGTAAGCGCACAACAGAGACAGACCGGGTCAGAAGCCAAGATATCAAACACAGAAGCATGCACACTGCACAAGGCACAAAGGCACAGGGGTCACTTAAACTAAGCCAAGGGCAAAAGTATAGCTGACCGAGAACCCTGGTAAAGAGTGAGTATAAATACCCCCCCCAGATCCAGAAAGAGGCCACATACACTTAACCCTGTGAGTGCAGGGCAAGAACCCTGTCCAAACCATGACATAAATGCAGCAATATCGTACCCAGATAAATAACATGATGACATCACACATGGGTTAAATTAACAATTCAAGAAGTGGCCAATTAAATGTCAAATCATCCTGATATACTGTATGTATTGCCTTACAGTGTCCATGAAAACAGTGTTATTTAGTGCTACAAATCAGTTCTTTAGTGCTGACCATTTGCTTACCTTTCGTCTACTATTTTCCATCTGGATAAGCAGGACCCCATTAAACTGCAGTTTGCACACTTTTCATACATAAAGAGCTTGGTCAGAAGACCTCATCATGCAAAATAAGTCACAAAAGACACCTTGTTTTTTGTATTTTTTGGAGGGGGGAGCCAGTTCATTTTTTCATTGCTTATAATACTGCCAGGAAAGGAAATCAGAGCAGGGTTCCCATATCTATCTTCTCCAGTACAGTAATAAGACTTTTCTAATAGATATAAGTGAGAACTATCTATTTATAACTTCTAGTTTCCGAGTTTCTTCTATACAGAGGTCTTTTTTATGGGTAGTCTTGTATTTTCCAAAACGCCCATTGCAAAATTTATGATGGTAATAACTAGTTCCCAGATTTCTATTTGGGTGGAGGTCATGGTGCACCAATGATGGCTGCTTCCCTATCCAATAAGTCAAAGTTCTCTTTGGCATCGAAAGGAGGAAAGGATGCAAGTCGGACTTGTCAATCTCATACCGGAAAGCTCCAAGTGCTGTTGCCATTGATACCATGTTCAACTATAGCAAAATAAATCATACAGGAGGATACGCCAGAGCTCGATGTACGGCAGGGTCAGCCAGTTATACTAGACTAGGAAACAATGATTGTTAACCCCAGTCATCTGGACACATGGCGTCAAGTGATGAGGGACCGTAATAATTGTGTTGCTTTCACTGCAAAAAATATATTGAGGGAAGGAAATGTGCATATCATTTCCCGTTAACCCATTTCAGTGTTTTAAGGACAACTAAACCATACTTTACAAGACCAAAATATTACATGATCATAGAAGATTTCTAAAGCCCCCCAACATTGACAAGCTCAGCTGGCATACTAATGTGTATGGGGGCCCACACAATTGATTGTCTAGGAGTTTAGGATCCAGCATGTCCGATTTCGTATTGTCTATCCCTTTGTTATCCCGGACATAAGCTGTTGGGCAGAGGCTCTCTCATAGAGAACATGTATATGTATGGGAGAGCTGACTGAGATGGCTGCCGGCAAATCGACTGGCCAAACCAATGTGTATGGCAGGCTTAAGTTTTAAGTCATCTGGAAATAAAACCAGCACATGGACAAAATTATATGACTTACTTTGCCCATCTCTGCACATTACAAACACATTGGGTCTTCAGACTTTAGAGGTTTCCTTCATTGGAAGGCATGATTTTAGCAAGTCAAGTTATTGATTCTCTGCCATGCTGGAGCCATTCTGATTAAGTAAGATTGCCATAAACAAAGGAAGGTCAACTATGATGATGGCTATTTTGCAGCACAGATTATGTCTTGAAGCATCATTAGTACAAGAATTAGACTTTGGAGTCTCATGGATTGGGTCTTCATGGTCAATAAGCCATACATAACCCTGGGGTCACCATGCACAAAGGCAGGCATTAGATTTATTGGTCTGAGCTTCACTGCCATGTTCATAAACCCCAACACAATACCCAGACTTGTCACCCCTCAGTAGCCAATTCCATTAATGCTCTTGTCTCTGAATGGGTGTAAATATCTGTCGCCATGTTATAAAATCTAATTGCAAGTCTTTACATTGGAGGCTCCTAGAGCAGCTAAGGGGAAGTAACATTATAATTACGGAAAGCAAACATGGATTCGCTTCAGAGCCATCAATAAATCTGTTTTGAATTTGCAATAAATAGTTGTTGTAGATGGTAGGGAATTGGACTGGCCACTTGGATAGTCCTCTTGAACTTTGGTCGGCCAGTCTGACCCAGTGAGACTCCAATACAAGAACAGTTCCTAACACAACAAGGTTCAGCAAAAGACAACAAACATTTGGAGCTGGCTTTGAATCAAGTAGGACATTTGTCTAATGTTGTTTTGCCTGAAAAGAGTTAATATTTCAGGTCCTGTCACTCAATATACTAGGAGCGGTTATCAGTATCATATCAGGAAGCTACACTTCCCCTTTATGTGCAGGAAAGCGCCTGCCCCGGAAGCAGCTTGCAGGATGCTGGTGAGGGCTGAGGGAAAGAAGACCATGGGAACGGAAGCCAAAAGAGCCTACAGCTCTGCTCCCTATGTGAAAGCTGAGATTTTGTTTCTCATGTTTACAGATATAGAAGGATGAAGTCATCCCACCCAGTTCCACAGACCTCATCACTCTACATTATGCCAGTATAATAATGCAGAAGACACTGGGTGAAGTCTCTTTCAATACGTCCTGTCTTGGCTGAGGTTTTCACATCATTTTGACTGAGCTTTCAAAAAGTATAGTTGGAAAAAGACATCGGTCCACCAAGTTCTACCTGTTGTATTGTATGGCTACATTGATAAGTAGTGGGTCACATCTACAGTAACATTATCGCCTACGATAACCCATTTCCTTTTAAAAAAAATGGCTACAGGGTACTGCAGCTGACATCTATCACGGCTGAGCAACCAAAATCAATCAAAATGGAATCATTTACATTTTGTGACTGGTCTTGTAAAGATGTCCCAAATCCATGGCTATGTGGATAGCACTGTTGTCTTGCATTAACGTCAGTCTGCCAACAGATCCATGTCTTGACGTAGAATCTCTATTGCTCCTTCTGCTGCTCTTCTATAATCTATTGTACATAAAAGTTAGACAACCTAATGCCAAAGTAAAATGAACCTCCATGTTTCATAAATTTCAGTGGTGCCTCTATCAGAATTAAGTGACATATTTGTTTTATGGTATTATGTTGTACATATTTGATTCTCGGGTTCAGTTCCGGTAATGCTTACAGTGTTCATGGAGAGGGTTATTAAACATTTGGACTACCTTTTTACATTGTTCACATCTCGGCGGGCAACAAAGGGCATTAGATACATTCAAATACAGAAATCGGATAAAATTGTAGGATTCAGGATACATACTTTGGTTTTGGCGTTCAGGATTGGTGGCTCAAGAACAAACGCCAGGATGATGACCAAGCAATCCACGTTCTAACATGTGGTCTCAGCAGGTTCGTAATGGAGCTCCAGGTAAAATCACAGAATGTGGTGTACAGGTTACATATCCAGATTCCAGGGTACAGTATCAGGATCAGATGTGGGGTTCAATGTACAAGTACAATTTAACAGGTTTATAACAAAATGGCCTCTTATCTGTAAAGCTAAACCCAAGCAGTTTAAGGGTCCAAATTCAGGTTTAGGCATAGTCCAGAGAAAGTGCCGTAGGTAAGTCTAGCACAGGTGGCTTAAAATCTCACACACACACACCTTCAATACTTGGACAAGGTCCATGGCATACATAGAATATGGGAACCTATTAGTCCAAATAAAATAAAGTCTAAACTCAGGTGCAACTTTGACGCTTTTGAGTCCTAACCATCAAGGTCTCTAGGAGCCCCCATCTTATTTTCAGGACTTTACTACTCGTGGAGACGACATGTATATATAAATTTTCAACACCAACTAAAATAGAGATGAGGCCATCTTTTTCTAGAGACCCCTTTCTCTGCTTTTGTGGGCATACACATTGAACAAGGCAATGCAAATAAAAATGTCTACAACGGATTAACCTGATCATTTTGAGGGTCAAGTAAATTAAGAAGGTCCAATAAATGAGAAGCATGAAGATCAAGTTGTAGGTTGATATATGCTGACAAATCGGTTCAATTTTTATCTTTCCTGGCTGATATCTGTTGTTCGCTGACTTATAGATATGACTACTTTTTGCCGACAGGTCTATTCTGTACTGTTGCTATTTTGGAGAAAGCAAGGATTGCTAATCATCCGGAGGTATAAATCAAGAAAATGCTAATGTGCTTTATCGTCAGAGATTAGAATCACATTAGAAACAGATGGAACTGAACTGAGGAAAAAATTAAACAGAACGCAAAATGTTTGCAAGTAGAAATGGTGTTGTTGGAAATGGAAAAAAAGAGAGCCGATTCCTTTTCTTATTGTTAAGAGCACAGTGACTGGTGGACCATGGTGTCACCATTTCTGAAAAGTTGACATTGACTATAAATATTATGATAGTGTAAGTCATATAAAACTAATTATCCTCCCCGTCAAAAAAACATTATGGTCGACTGTAGAAAATCAGTTCTGTTGGATATTTTAACAAAAAGTATGGGGGTATTTGTGCCCCTTTTATTCTTCCTAGTTCAGTCTTCCTTTGGTGCCCAGCCTATGCCAGGCATTTATAATCATTTGTAGTTTGTCCCAATAATGCTTGCACCTGGTGCTCACTTTATTGTTTTTCCTGGGTGATCCTACACCTAGTGTATTCCATCAGAGTCCTCCCGAGGCGGACTAGTAAGTATCTCTGATACTTCCTTTGGTGTATTCCCTGTGTATTTTACTTTAATGTCTTCTCAACATACTTCCTTCAACGTTTCCACCAGTTACCCCATTCAATGTCCTTGGCAAAGGTGTACCCTTTGATGCCTACACTTCATTGAACTTTTAGGTCCTCCTTTCAGAGTCTTCCCCATGTGACCCATTTAATATTTAATCTTTGAGTTTTGTAGTTCTTTTTATATCTTCCCTATGTGCTTTCTTCAGAATCTTTCTTCAGTATCTCTATTGGATGCATAATTAAGTTTATATGGCTCAGTTGCCCCCTTTCATGTCTATACTGTCTTTCCGAGGTCCTCCCTTGCAGAGTTCTCCCCAGGTGTGCAATTTGTCTTTGATCCATATACTTCCTTTTATGTCTTCCTCATGTATTTTGCTTCAATGTCTTCCCCAGGAGCTCTCTTCAGTGTCACCATAAGGTGTCCTAACTAGTGACTCTGGCTCAGGTGCCCTTTTGGTGCCTAAACTGCAATGTCTTCCCAAGGTCCTCCCTTCAGGATCTTCCCAGGTGCTCCTGTCAATGCCTATACCAGGTGTTTCCTCTAGTGTTCCCCAGGTCCTCTCATCGGTCTCTTCACCAGCTGCCCTAATATTTGTCTCTGGCTCAGGAGTCCCCTTTACTTTCTAAACCTCACAGTCTTCCCAATGCTTCCCTGTCACAGGGTTACTGCGACAGAGAGGAGTCAGAAGAATGCAGCTCCTACTCCTGCACTGTATAGAAGCACTTCACCTGCATATTAAATGGTGTAAATTTCTTTTGACAGTGCAGGGATTAATCTGCCCCTTTGAGAGCTCTTGGAGCATTAAGGCTCTCAGCTGTTCACTGTTAACCATTCCCATCTCCTACATAATCTGGGCCCTGGCTAGCACTCATTGTCAGAGAAGCTTATGCTGTATTCCTTGAGATTGTAGTTGGTGGTTATTTGAGAAGCCGGGTGGTGGATTTATCTGTGAATGTTGCTTGGTTTTGAGTGTGTGATAATTCCCTTTCTTCTCTTACTTTGGTTTAACACCATCCTCCACTCCCCGATGCATACCTCTGTTATATGTGAGTGCATATTTGTATGTTTGGTATTTTCCTTTACTCCTGTTTGTATTACCTTGTTAGTCTGGATAGTGTATTATGATAAACTACTACTCTCCTCTTCCCTAGGTGGGGGAAGGGTACATACTGATGGCGGATTCAGGAGCTAAGGCAAGGTAGGTGACCCCGGCGTCGTCACCATTAAAAGTAATACGAAGAGCAGGGATAGCTAGGATGCCCCCTAGTGGTAGGGACAGGGAAGGAGCCCCTGGTCCCGGGACACCCGACAACAGAGTCGTGACACTCCCCTTCAGTGTCTTACCCTGGTGCTCCTTTCAAAGCCTTATACTAGGTGTTTCCTTTAATGTTCCCAAGTTGTTTCTTCCATGTCTACCACAAATGGCACCTTTGAGCCAATTGAATGGACCCTAATATTCACAGCTAGTTGCTTACCTTGGCTCAGATCGCTCTACTGGACTATTGATATGTACGGACATCCCACTGTTTTCATGTCGCCTACTAGACGAAGACTTCTTCTTTCAGCCATCAGGTTGGGACCTCCCAAAAATAGAAACTTGTGTCTACCAACCGATAGCAGTCTGTCATAAAACAGCCTATACCTGTTATTCTTTCCTCACTCCTTACAGAACGCCCCACTATTTTAACCGCCGATACGCCTTTTAACAGCGGTAGTTAAGGGTACTTAAACCACAGCACCGTTAATTAAAAGTGTATAGCGCCCCCCAGAATCGGATTTTCTCCGGGGTGTCGGCTGCCGGGTCTTGGATTCGGGTCGGTTTTTACCGACTCTGGTTTTGCGATCGCTGTTATTGACTGTATAACAGAGACCGCAAAAAAAAAAACAAAGTCCGATGTGCCATTTAATTTCTCTCTCCTCTGATGTGATCGCACATCAGAGGAGAAATAGGGTCCACGATCCCCCCAGTACGTCTCGGTGGTCCGCGGTCCGCTGCTTCTCCCCATGGGCGCCGCCATCTTCTTCTGGGGAAAAAATGGCGGGCGCACATGTAGTGCGCCCGCCAAGATCTGCTGTCCGGCACCCGGCAACAAAAGGAAGATTTTTCCTATTCCAAAATCATGATTAAGGCTTAATTGCTGAAATGCATTGGTCATATTTCTGCCTCTTGACCCACATTGTTTTTTCATGTTTTTCAAAAGCATATAAAAAACTGTTTTTAATACATCAGTGGATTGTTTCATCGCTGGAGCACATCTCTTCTTTTTTTCTGCTGATTTTTCCTATTGGTTTATTTTGGTCACTGTAATAGACCCTATCGCAGTGACCAAAATAAAAAAAAATAGTAAGTAAACCCCCCTTTTATCACCCCCATAGTTAGGGAAAAATAATGAAATAAAGAAAATATATTTATTTTCATTTTTCCATTAGGGTTAGGGTTGGAATTAGGGTTAGGTTTGGAATTAGAGTTAAGGGGGTTTTACACATAGCGATATCGCTAGCAATATCACTATAACGTCACCGATTTTGTGACGTTATAGCGATTTTGCTAGCGATATCGCTATGTGTGATACTTACCTCCGACCGGCTCCCCCGCTGTCTGTCGCTGATCGCGCGAGATCGGCCGGCTCCATTTCTCGTCGGGCGCTTCCTGCTGGGCTTCCTGCTGGCGCCGACGAGCGACGCGTGGAGGCGGGCAGGAGGACGTCAGGATCGCCGTGCCTGAAAGGTAAGCATCGTCCGCTGTATCGCTGCTGCATCGCTGTGAGATCTGCCTGTGTGGCAGCTCACTAGCGATCATTTAGCGATGCACCAGCGATCCTGACCGGGTCGTATCGTGGTCGCGATCGCTGGTGCATCGCTAAATGTAACAGGGCCTTAAGGGTTAGAATTAGGTTTAGAGTTGGGATTAGGGTTAGGGTTGGGATTAGAGTTAGGGTTGGGATTATGGTTAGGATTAGGGTTGGGATTAGGGATAGGTGTTATGAATGAGTCACCGTAGGAGGCAAAAGCAGAAATACAAGCTAAGTCCAGAAAACCAGAGAAGTTGGCAACTATCAGATTGCAGACCCTGAACCTATCAACACAACTAGCAGTAGCCGTGGGGGGTTCCTACGATGCCCTAGACCCCTCGATCACAGCCGGAGAATTACATAGGCCTAAAGAAAGAAAGGGGAAATCTAAACTGCCCCAGAGCAGACCCCAAAGCAATAGGCAGCCCCCAACATATGACGGTGAAGCAAGATGAAAATACTAACACAGACAGAAAGATAGACTGAGCAAAGACGGGGCCCGAAACTACCTAGATAGGAAAGGACAGGAAGGCTGCTGTCTGCAATCTGCCAAAACCCTATCAAAGACATAAGCCAACAAGCTGATATGAAAAAGGCCCTGAAGCAGCTAGGCTTCAAAAACTAAATCAGCACTCAGGTATTTTCAGAAAACAGAGCTAAATGAATTCAGCACACCCCAGCAGGGAATGGCAGAAATCCAGAAAAACAAAGCAAAACAAAGTCAAAGCACAAAGCAAAAGGCCGAGCAGCAAACTTAGCTTTAGAGGAGCAGGAATTCAGACTAGTCTCAAAGGATCCCACAGAGAAATCACCCACAGGGCAGAAGGGCGTCGGCAGCCTTATATCCAGTCAGCAACTCCACTCAGCCAGTCATCATCATCAGCCTCAGGTGTTTGATAATCAGGCTCACTACCTTTCTTTACCAGAAGAGGGAGTTCCTCAGGCCTCAGTAATGAAGGGGAAAATGAACTCACAACAGTACCTCCCCCTTGAGGAGGGGTCACCGAACCCTCATCCACGCCACCAGGGCGATCAGGGTGAGCCCGATGAAAGGCACGCACCAATCTTTTGGCATGAATATCAGAGGCAGAGACCCAGGAATTATCCTCCTGACCATAACCCTTCCACTTAACCAAATACTGGAGTCTCCGTCTAGCCAGACGGGAATCCAGTACTTTCTCTACCTCATATTCCATGTTACCTTCAACCAATACAGGGTCTGGAGGTGCCACCCCCGGAACAACAGGTTCAACAAACCTCTTCAACAAAGATTTATGGAACACATTATGGATTTTAAATGTGACAGGAAGAGCCAAACGAAAAGAGAACGGATTAATAATCTCCACAATCTTGTAAGGTCCAATAAATCTAGGTTTAAACTTAGGAGAAGCCACCTTCATAGCAATATTTTTTGATGATAACCACACCATATCACCAACCTTAAACTGGGGAACAATGGTCCTATGTCGGTTGGAAAACCGCTGGGCCTTTTCCTGGGAGAGAGATAACTTATCCACCACTTGGTCCCAGATCTGGTGCATTCTCTCCACCACAGTGTCAATACCTGGGCAGGCAGAGGGCTTCACCTGCCCTGAAGAAAATCGAGGATGAAACCCAAAGTTACAAAAAAAAGGTGACATCAAAGTGGCAGAACTAGCTCTATTATTTAAAGCAAATTCGGCCAAGGGCAAAAATGAAACCCAATCATCCTGATCAGCAGAAATAAAACATCTCAAATATGACTCCAAGGTCTGGTTTGTTCTCTCTGTCTGCCCATTGGTCTGAGGGTGAAAAGCAGAGGAGAAGGACAACTGAATTCCCAGCCTGGAACAGAAAGTTCTCCAAAATCTAGACACAAACTGGACTCCTCTGTCAGATACAATGTTCTCAGGAATCCCGTGCAAACGAACCACCTGTTGTAAAAACAGGGGCACCAACTCAGAGGAAGATGGCAACTTAGGGAGTGGTACAAGATGAACCATCTTAGAGAACCTATCACAAATCACCCAAATAACAGTCATCCTCTGAGAGACAGGCATATCAGAGATGAAATCCATTGAAATATGGGTCCATGGCCTCTTGGGGACAGGCAAAGGCATCAACAACCCACTAGAGCGAGAACACGATTTAGACCGGGAGCACGTCCCACAGGACTGCACAAAATTCCTGACATCACGAGACAAGGAGGGCCACCAAAAAAACCGACTCACCAGATCTCTAGTACCAAAAATACCTGGATGACCAGCCAAAGCAGAGCAATGAACTTCAGACATCACTCTCTTCTTCCACTGGTCAGGAACATACAACTTTCCACTGGGACAACGCTCAAGTTTGTCCTCCTGGAACTCTTCCAGAGCACGTCTCAAATCGGGCGAGATGGCAGAAAGAACTACCCCTTTACCTAAGATGGTAGCAGGCTTGGTCACCACAGGAGAATCAGCAAAGAAGCTCCTAGAGAGGGTGTCTGCCTTGACATTCTTTGTTCCAGGAAGAAAAGAAACCACAAAATCAAAACGTGTAAAAAACAAGGCCCACCTAGCCTGTCTAGGGTTCAAGCGCTTAGCCGACTCTAGGAATATCAAATTCTTGTGGTCAGTGAGGACCACGACTTGATGCTTAGCTCCCTCCAACCAATGTCTCCACTCCTCAAATGCCCATTTCATGGCCAACAGTTCCCTATTCCCCACATCATAGTTACGTTCAGATGGAGAGAACTTTCAGGAAAAGAAAGCACAGGGATTCATTTTAGATGTTACAGGATCCTTTTGGGACAAAACAGCTCCTGCACCAATCTCAGAAGCATCCACCTCTACCTGGAATGGAAGTGAGACATCAGGTTGCCGCAAAACCGGGGCGGAGGTGAATCTTCGCTTCAGCTCCTGAAAGGACGTAACAGCCTCCGGAGACCAATTTAACACATCAGCACCCTTTTTAGTCAAATCCGTCAATGGCTTGGCAATACTAGAAAATTTTGCTATAAATTTCCGATAAAAATTAGCAAAACCCAAAAACTTCTGGAGGGCCTTCAAAGAAGTGGGCTGAACCCAATCGTGAATGGCCTGTACCTTGGCCGGGTCCATTTCAATAGTTGACGGGGACAAAATAAATCCCAAAAAAGAAATCCTCTGTACTCCAAAAAGGCATTTAGATCCTTTGACATACAGGGAATTCTCCCTCAAGATCCGGAACACAGTCCGAATATGTTCCACATGAGAATCCCAATCCTTGGAGAAGATCAAAATATCATCCAGATAGATAATCAAAAATTTATCGACAAAATCTCGGAAAATATCGTTCATGAAGCACTGGAAGACAGAAGGGGCATTAGTGAGCCCAAAAGGCATCACCATTATTCAAAATGTCCCTCCGGAGTATTAAACGCCATCTTCCATTCATCCCCATGCTTAATGCGAATAAGATTATACGCCCCCCTGAGGTCAAGCTTGGTAAACCAGCAAGCACCTTTAACTCTGGAGAATAGATCCGAAATCAGGGGTAACGAATACTGATATTTAACAGTAATTTTGTTGAGGGCACGATAATCAATACAAGGTCTTAATGATCCATCCTTTTTGGCTACAAAAAAAAAACGGCACCTAAGGGTGACGAGGATGGTCTAATATGACCCTTCTCCAACGCCTCCTTAATATAGGATCGCATAGCCTCGTGCTCGGGTACAGATAAATTGAAGAGCCGACCCTTGGGAAATTTACACCCCGGGCTCAGTTCAATTGCACAGTCATAACTCCTATGAGGAGGCAGGGACGCAGACTCATTCTCACTAAATACATCATAAAAGTCCGCCAAATAATCAGGAACATCATGCGACTGAGGAGAGGTGGAAAACACCGGAGCCTCACTAAAGGCACACCGACAACCCCAACTCACCACAGACACAGATTTCCAATCCAAAACTGGATTATGAATCTGTAACCAGGGAAACCCCAGAACAATAGTATCATGCTGATTATGTAACACTAAAAATCTGCAATTTTCTTGATGGTCTGGGGCGACTCGCATTACCACCTGGGTCCAAAACTGGGGTTTATTTTTAGCCAAAGGAGTAGCATCAATCCCCCTCAAAGGGATAGGCATCTGCAGAGGTGTCATCGGAAATCCACAACGTTTAGCAAAATCCAAGTCCATTAGGATTAGGGCTGCTCCCGAATCCACAAAAGCCTTGGCGGAAAATGTGGACAGGGAGCAGATCAGAGTAATAGCCAGAAGAAACTTAGGTTGAACACCCCCAACAGAAAACGTGTGTGCAAAGCGTTTCTCTCGTTTAGGACAGACAGAAATAATATGCGAGGCATCTCCACAGAAAAAACACAACTTATTACGCCTTCTGAACTCCTGACGCTGCTCTCTGGAAAAAACTCTATCACATTGCATAGGTTCAGACATTTGTTCAACAGGTGGCAACACTTCTCGTGCAGCTTTGCGTTCGCGCAAACGCCGATCAACCTGAATGGCTAATGACATAGAATCGTCAAGACCAGAGGGAACAGGAAATCCCACCATAGTACCTTTTACGGCTTCTGACAACCCCTTCCAAAAGAGAGCAGCCAAGGCATTATCATTCCAGGTAGTAAGTACTGCCCACTTTCGGAATTTTTGACAGTACAATTCTGCAGAATCACGACCCTGGCTCAATGCCAGCAGGGTCTTTTCAGCCTGATCAATGGCATTAGGTTCGTCATGCAACAACCCCAAAGCTTGAAAGAATGCGTTCACATTAGTCAGAATAGGATCATCTGGTTTCAAAGAAAACGCCCAATCCTGGGGATCGCCACGCAGCAAAGAGATGATAATTTTTACCTGCTGCGCGGAGCTCCCTGACGAGTTAGGCTTCAAGGCAAAAAATAATTTACAATTATTTTTGAAATTCAAAAATTTAGACCGATCCCCAAAAAATACATCAGGTGTAGGAATCTTTGGTTCAGCAGCCTGTGAATGAGCAAGGTAGGCGGAAATTCCCCGCACTTCCACAGCGAGCTGCTCCACACGATCAGACAATTGCTTTATCTCCATTGAGAGAAAAAAAAAAAAATTCCCCCTACGGCCTCAGAGATATAGAGGAAAAAATATACACTTTTTTTTACAATTCTTTCCTGCTATTGAGTACCCTAGAATCTGCGGTATGGCGGGTGATTATGTTATGAATGAGTCACCGTAGGAGGCAAAAGCAGAAATAAAAGCTAAGTCCAGAAAACCAGAGAAGTTGGCAACTTTCAGATTGCAGACCCCTGAACCTATCAACACAACTAGCAGTAGCCGTGGGGGGTTCCTACGATGCCCTAGACCCCTCGATCACAGCCGGAAAATTACATAGGCCTAAAGAAAGAAAGGGGAAATCTAAACTGCCCCAGAGCAGACCCCAAAGCAATAGGCAGCCCCCAACATATAATGACGGTGAAGCAAGATGAAAATACTAACACAGACAGAAAGATAGACTGAGCAAAGACGGGGCCCGAAACTACCTAGATAGGAAAGGACAGGAAGGCTGCTGTCTGCAATCTGCCAAAACCCTATCAAAGACATAAGCCAACAAGCTGATATGAAAAAGGCCCTGAAGCAGCTAGGCTTCAAAAACTAAATCAGCACTCAGGTATTTTCAGAAGACAGAGCTAAATGAATTCAGCACACCCCAGCAGGAAATGGCAGAAATCCAGAAAAACAAAGCAAAACAAAGTCAAAGCACAAAGCAAAAGGCCAAGCAGCAAACTTAGCTTTAGAGGAGCAGGAATTCAGACTGGTCTCCAAGGATCCCACAGAGAAATCACCCGCAGGGCAGAAGGGCGTCGGCAGCCTTATATCCAGTCAGCAACTCCACTCAGCCAGTCATCATCATCAGCCTCAGGTGTTTGATAATCAGGCTCACTACCTTTCTTTACCAGAAGAGGGAGTTCCTCAGGCCTCAGTAATGAAGGGGAAAATGAACTCACAACAGATAGGGATGTGTTGGGGCCAGGTTTGTGGTTAGGGTTATGGCTAGGGTTGGGATCAGGGTTAGAGTTGTGATTAGGGTTGGGATTAAGGTTGTGGTTAGGGTTATGGTAAGGGTTGGGATTAGGGTTAGGAGTGTGTTGTGGTTAGGGTTGGAGTTAGAATTGGGGGGTTTCCACTGTTTAGGCACATCAGGGGGTCTCCAAACGCGACATGGCGCCACCATTCATTCCAGCAATGTGTTCTAAAGTCAAACGGTGCTCCCTCTCTTCCAAGCCCCGAAGTGTACCCAAACAGTGGTTTACCCCCACATATGGGGCATCAGCGTACTCAGGACAAATTGCACAACAACTTTGGGGGTCTAATTTCTCCTTTTACCCTTGAGAAAATAAAAAATTGGGGCTAAAAAATCATTTTTGTGGAAAAAAAGATTTTTTATTTTCACGGCTCTGCGTTATAAACTTCTGTGAAGCACTTAGGGGTTAAAAGTGCTCACCACACATCTAGATAAGCTCATTAGGGGGCTAGTTTCCAAAATGGTGTCACTTGTTGGGGGTTTCCACTTTTTAGACACATCAGAGGCTCTCCAAATGCAACATGGCGTCCGATCTCAATTCCAGCCAATTCTGCATTGAAAAAGTCAAACGGCGCTCCTTCCATTCCAAGCCCTGCTGTGCGCCCAAACAGTGATTTACCCCCAAATATGGGGTATTGGCGTATTCAGGAGAAATTACACAACAAATTTTATGGTTCATTTTCTCTTTTTACACTTGTGAAAATAAACAAAATTGGTTCTGAATTAAAATGTTTGTAAAAAAAAGTTAAATGTTAATTTTTTCCTTCCACATTGCTTTCAGTTCCTGTGAAGCACGTAAAGAGTTAATAAACTTCTAGAATGTGGTTTTGAGCACCTTGAGGGGTGCAGGTTTTAGAATGGTGTCACTTTGGGGTATTTTCTGTCATATTGACCCCTCAAAGTGACTTCAAATGTGAGATGGTCCCTAAAAAAATGGTTTCGTAAATTTTGTTGTAAAAATGAGAAATCGCTGGTCAACTTTTAACCCTTATAACTTCCTAACAAAAAAATTTGGTTCCAAAATTGTGCTGATGTAAAGTAGACATGTGGAAAATGTTATCTATTAAGTATTTTGTGTGAGATACCTCTCTGATTTAAGGGCATAAAAATGAAAAGTTTGAAAATTGCTAAATTTAAATTTTTTTTGCCATATTTCCGTTTTTTTCATAAATAAACACAAGACATAGCGTAGAAATTTTACCACTAACATGAAGTACAATATGTCACTAACAATATCAGAATCATCGGGATCTGTTAAAGCGTTGCAGAGTTATAACCTCATAAAGTGACAGTGGTCAGAATTGTAAATATTGGCCTGGTCATTAAGTTGCAAATTGGCTCCATCAATAAGGGGTTAAGAAAGACTAGGAGTTAACAGGAGTGTTTTTGGAGTTATTATATAATAAAAAACAATGCATCATTTGTAAAAAGGTGCAATTTATTTTACTGAAAAATCGTACAACAAATGATGGATATACAATTCATTAATTAAAAAGACATTTCACCGTACTTGCATAATACATTGCTTTATCTTCCCTCCTAGACAGTTATTGTGATAGGTCAAAGAAGGGACTTCTTCTGTTTCTCACCTCCTCATGGTCAGCTTGACATTTTTTGGAACAATCAAGCAGGTGGTGGAATGAAAATTGCAGAGTACAGCAACCTCTTCCTTGCAGACTACCTGATGGAAGGTCTAATACTGAGAACTCTACATTTTACACCAGACTCTTTCATCTCCTAGAAAAAGTCCACCATTTATCATCATAGAAAATACTGCTTGAAAAATAGACACTGAAATACCATAATACTCTGGGAGGTCATGCTCGTACAGACAGGTGCCACAGGTCTGGTTATCTGCAAACATCCACCAACCTCCATTAGTATTTGATCATTTGCTACAATAAGTTGTTGGTCATATTGGGCGTACTCTACAATTTCGGGCCACTCCAAAAGGCTAAAAACTGACCACAGTTACTGCCGAAAGTTGTCTTAACATCACCATTAGTTTGCAAATTCCTTGTGTCCAAACATATACAATCCATTAGGGGAGGAAAGGTTGGGGGTTGATGTCCACTCTTGGATGGTTGACCACATTTTCTCAACATAAGGATTTCCACAATTTATGGTTCACCTCAAGGTATACTGAGTTAACTGCTCATAATCTAGCACTGATTTTCCTTTGTTATCGAACTATATGTTGTAAAGATCAAAGTTTCTTTGACCACCAACCAAGAGTAGACACCCAAGAAGGTCTGCCAGCCGCAACCAAACATCCTAAACCCTCATTAGATTTTTATTTTGTATATATTGTGAGGCAGTGACTAGTGTCACAGGTAGGGGTCACTGTGTGTTCTCCCCATGATACGCATGGAGGCGTATTGAGGTCATAAGGTGGCACTGTAGTCGCAGGTGTAGCTGTGATTGCAATGGTGAAGCAGTGACTGATGTCAAAGGTAGGAGTCACTGTGTGTTCTCCTCAGGATGTGTACGGAGGCGTATGAAGGTCATAGGAGTGCATGGCAGTCACGGTTGTAGCTGTGACTGCAATGCAGACTAAAAATTAAATAAGTGCTAGCCTTGGACATTCTAGTGTCCAAGGCGGATGTAGGGAAAATCTGCTCTGGGATGTTATGTTTGAAACAGACTGCAGGATAGTAGTCGTGCAGTCCATTTCACTCCAGGCCCAGGTTTTCCATGTGGCTAAAGGGTATGTGTGTGTCAGGTCCAGTGTCAGGGCCAGAGTGAGTTGGTGTCCGTTACTGTGCAGAGCAGTTGCTGTTGCAGAGCACAGCCTGTGAGCGGAGCCAATAGGTCTGGCACTCACAGCGTACACAGTGGTGCTGCCGTCCATGTTGACTGGTCTCGGAGGTGAATGTCCTGTGCCCGGAGGTGGATGTCCTGTGCCCAAAGGAAGGACTAGCGTGTTTAACGGCTGCAAACAGGAGGATATGGTTCCCGGCTGCGATCCAGAGATATCAAGGACTGTGTACGACTGTGAGTAAAGAGACATTAACAGGGTGGTGTAGTCGCCCACAGAAACTGGTCAGAGGAAGACAGGCGTGTTTAGGGACTACAATATAAAGTATATAGTGTATGGGGCAAACTAAACGAGTAAAGCTGTGAGGAAAGAAACTTTAATACGGCGCTGCAGTCACCCACAGTTATTGGACAAAGGAAGGTTCAGCGTGTTTAGGAACTGCAATCTAAAGCTGTGTAGTATGTAGTGCTATGAAATGGACACTAATATTATATGCACTTGTGTGAAGCAGACACTGAGTTGATATGCACTTGTGTGAATTGGACTTTAATTATGTGAAGTAACACATTAAAAAGACTTTGTGGTTGAATTTTGTGGGTCACTGTCTCTTCACTGCACAAGTGTGCTACCACTGCACTACAATATACCGAGAAGAGTCTTAATTTCTTGTAGGAGTATCGAACAGGTCAACATCCTGCTCTATGACCAAAAATCCAAGTGATATAGTAACAATTGTCCAATTTTACCAAGCACTTCATTGATCAATCCATTCATGGTGAATAGTCAACTTTAGCGGGGCTTCTTGAGTTTGACACCAAATACATTAGAGAAATATTGTCCAAACCTGTCAGTGGGACCTCCTGAACATCTAATGTGTGTTGGTGCTCCCAGGTCTCGCTTGACAGTAGATGTTGGGGAAATTTATAAAACTAAATTGGATTTCAATTTGCTTGATCTTTTTTATTCTTACATCACCTACTTAACTCAGTCAAGCTTTCCGATGGCTGATCTTCCAAATATATCCATCTTATTATATTATGACATTGATCTTCCTATTTTTTGTACTGTCATATTGGTTTCTCAAATTCTTTAGCAAACATTATGAAGCTAAAGTGGAACTTCTTGGCTGCCTTCATGAATAGGTTTAGGTTGTCCTTTCTTGATATGGTCTAAAGATAAGATAGGTGCGCAAATGGATCAAGAAATTATCTAAATGCCCCTCCATGCACATTAGAAGAGAGTTGGCCGAACCCGCAAATTTTTGCAAGACCGGCCGACCATCTTATGCGCATGGGGGCCTCCCGATCATCATCTGTTAGGGGAGAGAAGGATCGGGCAGTTGACAGTTCAACGCCCCCGGTTTTGTTTTCTGATAGTTGCTTTCTCTCCTCTTTCCATTGAAAACACGAGCAGCACTTGACCGAGCCGCGCGTTCATGTGTATGGTGGAGCAGGGCGAGATAGCAGTTTGCCAAACGAACGTTGAGTAATGCCAACTTTAGTGTGTTAACAGGTCCTTTATCCCATAAAAGGAACTTGCTAAAAAAGATTCTACAATCCCTTTCTTTGCCTAAAAGGACAAATTAGTGAAACCAGGTCTGGTCTATAGTTAAAACGTTTTATCTTTGGTTATTGCCTACAATGCACAGAGGTTTTAATAAGGGAATGTTTCATAGTTGTGACTCATTGAGGACATCTGCAGTGCTGTCAGGTGACTCCGCAGCGTCGTGCCATCACTGACTGTAGCCGTCTCACTTTTTTTTCGGCATGGGATTAGAACATGAAGTCTTTGTACTACGCTATTTTTTCAAGTACATGGAATTCAATGAACCAATAATTATCTATGATGTCCATGTGCTAGCGAGCGGTTTTATAATTAAAGCTTTATTTATTTAAAAGTGGATTCTTAAAGGAATAGCCACATGATTAAAGAGGACTTGTGACTTGCAATAAAAATGTAATTTTTTTTTTAATAAATCTGGTCTAATTGCTGATGTTCTCCTGAATCCGGCGATGTTTCTCTTTTCTTCCTGCGCCTCTCCATTCATAAGATATGGTCCCCCCTTTCCCCGTATATAAACCTAGTCTTTTATAAGCAAGTGGGCGTGGTCCTCATGGTTTTGGGGTTTTTTAGCACTACGCCCAGTTGGCTAAAAAGTCTAGATTTTCAGACAACGAAAATAGTTCCGTATCTTAGGAATGGAGAGGTACAGGAACAAAAGAAGGACATCACCAGATTGAGGAGAACAGCTGGGTTTATACTGTACCACATAAAATATTACATATTTTTGGTAAGTGACGGGTCATTTTTAAAGGTACGGTCCAAGAAACCATGTACTGAATTCTGTGAGGTCTTTGTGCCATGCTTTGCCCATTCACACCTTGCATTAGCTATCGGGTATTGAGGTATCACCATTAAGCTCCAATGAAAGGAATGAGGCTACACTGCAAGACCACACACAACCTATGGATAGGAGTGGCGCTGTTTTTCGAAAAAGGCAGCCATGTTCTGCTAATTATGGACCACCCCATTGTTAAAGCAAGAAATGTATTACTTAGGATCTGATGACATCATGAAGGCATGTTTACTGCGGTGCCTCAGTATATACATTGTTCTAAGCTCTGTAATCCGGTACTCTACCGAGGCGCCGTGCAACAGCATTCAGAGTAGCTGTGGCACCATAATACGCTCATACTGGCTCCATGTGAATGAAGCCTAGTGATGTAGACTGGTAACTCCAAAGATTCCATATATAGCTGGGAAATTCTACTAAATCCATTCATGCTGGTCTAACTATTTTCATAAAAAATGTGAATAAAGTTATTAATACTGCTGAATTTTGTGTAGCTTACATGTGTATTCCCACTGCTCCCTTGAATATTCCGTTTTCTGGTGGGTTTTTTTAAATCCGCCATATGGTTTCAGAGATATGAATCTTTTTATTTAATGCACACGTTTATGTTCTTGACAATGGGGCGGTGCTTACAAGGTAGTTATGCAGAGCAGCCTAAAGACACGCCCCAGAGGGGAGTAAGGAAGCTTAATAAAAAGGCTCATATATCTGGAACCTTATGATGGATTTAAGAAAAATTAAAAATGGAATATTCAGGGGAAATAAGAACAAAAACTGCAGACTTTTGACCTAAGACAGGTCCTCTTACATAACTCCTGACCTAGCTGCCCTTTGATGACATGCATGTAGCTGTCAGAGAGGGTCCCTTAAGTAGAAAACCCTCTATTGGCTAAATGTGAGAGTCGCTAGCAGTGTTTTTTACTGTAGCAGAGCTGAACTCATTGTGCTGTTTGTGCTTTCCATAAGTCTGTAGTTAGATTTACTGAGTTGGTTTCAGCAAAAAAGACAACTCGGTTACAACATATAGTCAGAAGTGGGCACCACTGATACCAGCTGATTGCAGGACAGTCAAGCAGCAGGATCAACTTTTCAGGTAGAAAAAAACACCTGCAGTACCATACATGGCCCATGGACAAGAGTGGCGCTGTTACTGAAAAAAAGTCCTTTTTTTCGAAACCGGTCAACTCCCTTGACAGGCCCTCCATCATATGGCTTGGACAGTAGCATTAAACTTAACTCTTTGTCACCTATCTGATGTTACAAACCCTGTTGCTGATAAAGTAGTATATAGGGCAATATTACTCACTGAGCTCAAGTCCTAAGATCGCACGACATCTAATGTGACAGAAGAGACGGTGACACTTACTGTTACTAAAGGTCTAAACGGCTATTATAACAGTCATTTTAATACTGAGTACTGTGGCTGCTACAGACTTTCTCTTTACCACAAACCATGTATTTGTTAAAGGGGTTCATCAATACTTATTAAAAGGGTCCCATGACAATAATAAGGAGATAAAAAAAAGTCCCCCTGTTGAGAACCCCAGACATCTGCTATAATATCTATAAATGTTCAATTTCCCTGCAGCTCCCCTACAGGAGAAATAAAGTATTACACAATTCCCAATACAAGAAATGGGCTGCAGGATAAGACACATCCTCCAGAGTTTGAGACGCTCTTTGCAATTGCTAACTTAATTGACGTAGAGATGAGGACCCTGAACAGTGACCGCCCCCCCTCTATTAACATTAATTTTAGAGGGAACCCGTCACCAGAAAAAACGCTATTAACCTGCAGATATGAGGTATACAGAGCGACGTCTGTTACTGCGCCCCCGGCCCTGACTGGCAGCCGGTACTAATGCTGGGGACGCGAATACAGCTTCCACTCTGTATTCTCAGAGCAGCGACTGAACTAGCGCCAGCGCCGTTCCCGTGACTGAAACTGAGCCCCCGCCCATACAGACACCGGCTCTGCCTTAGGACCGACTGTCAGTCAGGATCGGCTGTCAGTTAAAGCCAGGGGTGCAGTTACACGCATCGCTCTGTATTCTCAGACCGGTGACTGAACCAGCGATGGCGCCACCCCCGTGACTGAAACAGGAATGCTGTCGGGAATAATAAAAGTTAATTTTCTCCCTGCAGTGTTCGGCTAAGTAATGCTGTTACCCTGCAGATTAACCTCATATTTGCAGGTTAATAGAGGTTTTTTTCTGGTGACAGGATCCCTTTTTAAGGAAATCTTTCACTCCCGGGACGTATATGACCTATTATTATGGGCATACAGGTAATAGAAATGTTACACTGGTCCTACCTGTATGCCTCATATTAACGGTCTTGTTGCTGAGAAGTGTTATATTTTGTCTTTATGCTAATGATTTTTTCCAAGCTTCGGGGTTTGCGGTGCTGTAAGAAATCCCTGCCTCCTCTTCTCATTGTAATACTACCCCTCCCATCATCGTCAGTTATGGCCCCGAAATCCTGCCCCTGCGCTCCCTTAAAAATATGTACGGTACGTCATCCTCCCTTCTGCGGGCATTGCATTCAGGGATGTTCTGCGCAGGCGCCGCTCCAGTGACCTCTGGTGTGTGCACCGATAATATGCTCTCCCCACTTCCTCCCTGCAGTACATGGCAATGACTATGCAGGGAGGAAGTGGGGAGAGCATATTATTGGCGCACACAACAGAGGTCACTGGAGTGGAAGTCGCTGAATACAGTGCCCACAGATGGGAGGACAAGGTATGCATTTCTGAGGGAGTGCAGGGCGCGGGATTCCGGGGTCATAACTGATGCTGATGGGAGGGGGTAGTATTGTAATGAGGAGAGGAAGCAGGGAGCTCTTACAAGCACTGCACGCCACAGAGCCTGGAAGAAATTAACATAAAAACAGAATATAAAAGTTCTCAGCAACAAGACCATTAATACGAGGCAGACAGGTAGGACCAGTGTAACATTTCTATTACCTGTATGCCCATATTAATAGGTCATAAAATAAACGTCCGGGGGGGGGTGACAAATTCCCTTTAAATTTCTTAGAATGAGGTTGATGACAATGGAATTTCTAATACGGAAAATCTCTTTTAATTAAATGCTGCTTGTAAAACTTACAGAGCAACTAAATTTTTATATTTTAATATTCTCCAGCAAAGAAAATTATGAAGCTTTGCAAATTGCTTTATTAGGGGATTTGGCTTAAATTTGTAAAAATTTTGTATGTAAGTTCACTTGCCTTCAGGTGCATTGATATCAGAACATACTCTTGGAGTACAGATGATGGCAGTGATGAGTCAGCTCAGCATTAGTGATGAGCGAGTATACTCGTTGCTTGGGTGTCCTCCGAGTATTTTGGCATGCTCGGAGATTTAGTTTTCGTCGTCTCAGCCGCATGATTTGTGGATGCTGGACAGCCTGAATACATGTGGGAATTCTCTAACAAACAGGCATTCTTCACATGTAATCAGGCTGTCTAGCAGCTATAAATCATGCAACTAACTACGTGGACAGAGACTAAATCTCCGAGCACGCCAAAATACTCGGAGGACACCCGAGCATGCTCAGAAAAACCCGAGCAACGAATATACTCGCTCATCACTACTCAGCATCAGTGTCACTAACTCTGGGGATGAGCTGCAGTAGATTGTTCTGATAAGCAGAACACCGGAGGAGACAGGGGATGATCCATCACTGCCATCAGCTGTACTCCTTATAAGTATGTCTTGGTATCAATACAGCTGAAGGCAGGAAAATAGATTGGGAATAACCTGGGGTGTGGAGGCGACATGCATGCAATTTTTTTTACAGGAATGAAGACAAATCCCGTAATAAAAAGATTTTCAAACATTCATAGATTTCCATGCTGGACAAAATTATATAAAAAATTTTTTTAAAAGTTTAATAAGGGAGAAGTTAAACATTTCGGACCACAGAAGGCGATAGCAGAAGTAAAGAAGTACAATTTGCTATATCCTTTGCTATATTCTAGATTTGCTTATATCCTTTGGTCACTGCACCTTGTGCCTCGCATTTGCAAACCATCTCAGAAAAACAAGCTTTTCGACACGCAGCAACCAATCAGGTTCCGTTGTATCGGAAAAGTGAAATGTGATTGATTGCTATAACCTTTTCCCCAAAGATTGCTTTGCTGTATGGGACCTTTGCTTTGAACAATGGGAAATACAAAATAGTTTTAAAGTAATAGTTCCCTTTAAGAAGTGCTAAGTTCTGCTGGATACCATGTATGTTTAAGGTATTCCTGTTCCCCGTATATGATGGAATTAAATGAAGTATATACAGTTAAATGGAATATGTCAGCAGGTATTTGATATGTAATCTGAGAGCAGCATGATGTAGGGTCTGAGACCATGATTCCAGCAATGTCACTTACTAGACTTTATGCTGTTGTTTCAATACAATCAGTGTATCGTGCCTACTAGTCCAACCATGTCCCCACCACTGATTGGCAGCTTCCTGTGCACTGACTGCTAATCAGTGGAGTGGGCAAGGATAAACAGGGCTCAACATTCAGAGTTTTGCTAGAGCTGCAGCAGAGAAAACAGCGATTCTATCACCCAGTAAACTAAATGGCACATCGCTGGAATCAGGGTCTCTGCCCCTACATCATGCCGCTGTCAGATTACATAACAAAAACCTGCTGACAGATTCCCTTTAAGTTAAATGCCCACACTTGAAATCATTCATATGTATATATTTTTTTCAATCTAAACAGGTCAAAAATATTGGACCGATTAAACTTCTTCTTATATATTTTTAGCAGTTCTTGTCTGTCCAAATCTTCTTGGTAAACAAGAATGTTAAATGTTAAAATTCTCACTGCCAGAAGCCACCATTAGGGGGCGCTTTAGAGCTTACTGCATACTGAGAACTCAATAATAACCCAGTATGCAGTAGGCTACTGAGTTTCCTCTAGTAGCGCTTGCAGACTGTAAAAAAAAAAGCTAATCAGAACAGAAAATTGGACCTATATTCAACATGGTAGAAACTAATTTAAAAAAATACAACTTTTTTTTAAACCTGGTGGTGTTACATTAATACATTCCCATCTGCTATACAATGTATAATAATGCATACTGGCCAGCTATGACACATCAGGAGTCACTCACAAGAGATTTCCACTCCTGTGTTAAGGCAGTTGAGAGAACTGGTCACTTTATTTCTGTTCTCTGCAATAGTAAACTTATAAATATTCTACGAGAAAAGGCAAAATAATAAAAAGTCCCTGTTAATTAAAAAAAAAATCACCCAAAAATATAAAGTTATCAGTTTCTCTTGTTCAATATGGTCAAATCTCTTAAAAGGTGATTACTTTGGACCTTACTGAACTCCATGACAAGTGACCATGCCCATCCTGCACTGCAGGGCTATGGAGCATATGTAATAATACGAGCTTTATGGAAACAGTGCGCTTCCCTTCCACGTCAGTCCACGTCAGATCTTGAAATGCCAGAAGTAATCCTGAGTTCTTTTTCTACATATATATATATATATATATATATATATATGTATTGTATATATATTTTTTTATATATTTGTTAACATATAATAAGCCAGGGGCCTGAGAAGAGTGGCATTATTATAAAAGTTGCCTATGGCGATCTGCCATGGAATAACGCGTAGAATAGAAATACTGTACAAAAGTCAAGAAAGAAACACATGGCTTTGCATGTTTAAACCCAACCTAGGTTGGCCTGGACCCATTCTGTGCGGCGAAGCAGAGCCTGATCGTTGTATATGGGTTCCAGATGGAACATGAATATTCACCACCTGCTCCTTCACTTTGTAAACTCGATTTCCGCTCACAGGATTTTATCATTCCAATCAAGCAAGCAAAAAAAAACACCAAGTGAGTCAGTCCTTGTCGTGATCCATTTCGAAGAGGACGAAGATAATGTTCCCGATCGGAGATTCTATTCCCGGTTGTGTAGACTTCATTTAGAACATCTGATGCCTCTGCTCTAAAATTCGGCAATTTTTTTTTTTTTTTTTAAAACGTGAATACTGTAAGTTCATAGAAAGATACTAACCCATATGATGCTGGAAGGGAAAGTATAGTATTGATAGTCTACTGGCTGACCTCCTCGGGTGTGAAGGCTACAATGTTTTGACGCTGATCCTTGTTGGAAAGAGTCAACAAGAGTCTACTGTAAGGTCATCTTTCGGTTTATATGCTTTGGTTCTTATTTGCCATCCTACATCTCATCATCTTCCTTCAAGGACTTATCTCCTTCATACCAGACTTGCCCTCATGAGATGTAGGACTTTTAGAAATACTCTTAAGTACGTTTGTATCGCCTTCCAGTTTTATATCCATTGATACAGACTGGAAAGGTTAGATATTAAACTAAGTACTTTCATGTTGGTCTTCAGCCCAACTGCAACAAATCGGCAGACGGTCCACTATATCTGAGCTGCTCAAGCCCATCAAAAAATGGTCATATTAAAGCACTCCAACAACTTTCCTACGTGGAGTCCAAAGAGTCCAGTTCAAACACATCATCGCTGGACGGACTGGTGAAGAAGGAATGGCCAGGCGGCCGATTGTCATCGGGGCTAGTAAGTCCTAAGCTTTTCTCAAAATCCAGCAGCTGACCCATAAAGTTGAAATTGGGAGAGATGTTGGTTTTCTTGCGCTTGACAAAATCGTAGGCATCGTTGAGAGATAAGTTTAGCTTCTGCATGAGGTAGGCAACGGTGACAGTGACCGAACGACTAATACCGGCCAGACAATGCACGAGTACTCCACAGTTGTGGGAAGCTGCCTCATCTGTGAAAAGAAATGGGTATTAAAAAATGGAACATAAGTGGATTCGTTTCAAGATAATTGTTGGGTTACTCTTCAGAAATCCACTTTGAGAACCTATGTATGTTGAAATAGTGATTGTCCTCGTCCCTTTCATCTACTGCTGCTTTCATTTGTATCCTCATAGACTAGAGATGATTGTGTCTCCTAGATTATATCTCATAATTATTGATGTTCAATGTCTGCAGGACATCTACTGATATTCACCAAAGAGTTCTTCTCTATCATCTAAAGAACATTTCGAATTCAAGAACAATTGTGTCAATTTCTGACCTTGATCGAAAATTCAGAAAAATACAAAATGTACAGTTATCGAAGAATTAACCTATATAGTATGTTCTCAGCCCTGGCGTTGTTCCTTAGACAATATTATCATAGCTGTTTATTACAAGGAGAATAGATACTATACAGAAGGAAGGGTAGACAAGATGCCACCAGAAAACCATTCATCATTATCAAGTAATCCGTGTGTCTTCATCGAGCAAAACACTCCCAATATCAGCTGAGAGAGAAGTGATGTAAAAATAGCTCGGAGACAAAAGCAATAAGTGGTGAAGAAAATGGGAGGAGGGATATCCATTAAGGTAACCCTATCCGGGAGGCAGAGAGGAGCCAGACAAGGTCAGTCTCAAGGACATGCACAGACAAACATGTCCTCAAGATGCCCTGATAGAGACACAGCAGGGATCTCATCACAAGCAATATCTTATGTAAATATTATTTTACGCCTCCGCTATATAAAATATTGTAGGAATATATAATAAGTTGAAATGCTAATTATTGGGTTCCTACATTTTAGAAGAGACCATCTGGTGGTCCGAATTTTATTACAGTAAAAGCAAAGTGGATGAGCTATGAGTCTTACCAAATTGTCAGCATAAATTGACCTGCGACACTGTGTTTATTTCCGCAGCAGGTCAATGTATGTTGCGGTATTTTGTAATACAAACAGTGAAAATTGCGCAAATAACCAACAAAATTTCCAACAAAAACTGCACAATTTGGTGTTTTTTTTTTCTGTTTCCGAATTTATGGTTTAGAAAATCTGCAGCGTATTAGTCTTATATGGACACACTCACAAAGGGTTATTCTCAAGTTTTCTAATAGGTAAAATTGCAAAGTCTTTGTAAAAACAAGTAAATTTTCAATATATGTGCTTGGGAACGGGGACAGCATGGGCCTGTGTGATTTCAAATTCCACGGCTGAATTACAGCCCCAGAGTCCATACCTAGTCAATGCTGATTCCATCATAGATAGGTAGGAGGCTTCAGATCTACTATACATTTATGGCATCTCCTTAGATGTATTTTATAGGAATACCCCTTTAAGGCAAAGGACTGTTAGCTCAAAATGTTGGATCTAGAGATGAGCGAATCGATTTGCAAGACCCTGGCCAGTATTTCATGACCCCTTGATGGAAGCCATGCAACAGGCATTTCACAGGGCTCTGGTCCAGTGACCACAGAGTACTGATGTGGTCATTAGACCAGGGTCCTGCAAATTAAATTTCTCATCTCTGCTTGGATCTTATTTGCTTCATACTTTTCCTTATGGTCAAATGAAGAGTAATATATTAGTTTTAGTTTTGAAAACTAAATTACTTTAACCGATTCTACAAAACATCTTAAAGCGAGGTCTTCACATCAGGGACAGTTGTGGAAAATCCTATGGTTACACAAAAAAAAGTCCCAGACAGTACAGACCATTTAGGATATTTAACACCAAAAACCAATGACATAATATATAGAGAAATATTCTCAACCTGTGCAAGTGTAAGGAGGAAGGGTACCTGTACTGAGCCAGGTCAGGAACTGTCGAGGTTACGTCCCAGTTGCCCGGGGGAAGGAATAGGGGACCAGACAGGTGTCATGACCCGGAAGGAGGGGTGAGCCTGGGTGAGCCAGAAACTGGGGATAAAGCGTGCAAAAAGAGGCAGAGTTTCTCAATGTCAGAGAGAGGGCAGCAGGGTGAGCAGCGCACTCCGCACCCCGAGCGTCGGCGCTGTGTCGGACTGCAGATGTCAGCTCCCGGTAACGCTGACGGGACAGTGAGAGTAGAGAGTGCTGCACGTGCAGTGACAATGCTGCGAACGTGCAGAAGAGTGAGGGCCGTGTGAAAGACAGTCGTTTGCAGTCCTCTTTGCCACAAGGTACACATCACCCCACGTTTAACCCCGCCATTGCTGAGGCCCTCTGTTTTGGCAGCACAGGCTCATGGACTTGGGGCTCAGTGGATATAACCGGATACCGCCCGTTGCCGCCAGAAGACGGATCATCATTCAAGGGACCTCATCTGTGGACATCACCCCGGCCGTTGCCGGTGCTACAACCTCCAAATAGTGATGAGCGAGTATGCTCGTTGCTTGAGTTTCCCCGAGCATGTTCGGTGGTCTCCGAGTGTTTGGAAGTGCTCGGAGATTTAGTTTTTGTTTCCACAGCTGCATGATTTGCGGCTACTTGAGAGCCTGAATACATGTGGAGATTGCCTGTTTGTTAGGGAATTCCCACATGTATTCAGGCTGTCATGCAGCTGCGGCAATACAAACTAAATTTCCAAGTACTTCCAAATACTCGGAGATCACCCGAGCAACGAGCATACTGGCTCATCACTACCTCCAAAGGATCATCTGTGCTGGAGGAACATAAAGGACACGATAAGTTTGATAATTGGACTGTTATTGTTTTGCACCTGCTTTTCACCATTTAACCCTTTATCTCCCTGCGAGTTTATCTTCTCTGTTAAGTAAATTGTTAAACTTGTTAACCCTTACTCTGCCTCCTTTGCAACACTGCATCCCGCAACCTGCATACACATCTTTAGTCATGTCCATGTCCATGAATATAAATCAGTGGACGAGGTCAGACTCAATTCGATCGTTTGTTTTTGGAGCTAGCGAAGCTTTAGATTCTGATGACTTTTAGTAAAGCTGTCAAGATCTACTGTAGTCTGTACTACCTCTTTTGGTTGATGATGATTGATGATAACAACTTCATACTCACCGATGAACTCAATGGCTTCTGGGAAAAACTGAGACAAGTTCTGACTCCAATGGTCCGATATGGGAATCTGCTTGTAATGGAAGTCTCCGTCCTTCTCAAAAATATTGGGAAGATTTGGGGTGACATTCAGGATATAGCGAATACCAAGCTTGGCCAGAGTATCCATGTTCCCAGAATCTCTAGCACTGCCCAAGTACAAATGGGGCAGAATTTGCACTGGAAAGGACGGGGGCTGGTTGCGTGGACTCATGCCTTCGGAGTCTATCCCACTTAATGGTTCTCGGTCAAGATCAGATTCAACGTCGGAGCAGTCAGAAGCAATGCACAGGCCTCCGAGTCCTAGAACTGGAGTTGGTGGCAAAGGTGAGCTACTGGCACAACTGGTAGAGTCTAGGTTGGTTTCACAATGATGAGGAAATTCAGCCTGGAACTTACTGAAGCCACCTGCAAATGAGAACCATAGGTAAATCATTAAAAAGAAATAGCAATTGTCTACAGAAAATAATATAAAACAAAGACAACTCAATCTGTTACTAAAACTCCAACATTCTCCGAACATAGCTAGGATCTTCAGGTTGACATCTTTGTCATGTCTTTGAGGTGTTTTTTGAGGTACTCCCTAAGGCTATGTGCACACAAAGTATTTTTGTCTAGTTTTTAAAGCAGAAACCCAATGATTTTAAGGTTATCTGAGATTTGGATGAATATTTGGATCGCTCCAAAATGCTCCAAAAATTCCTTTAAAGAGCCAGTGTGTACATAGCTCAACAGATATCATCAGAGACTGGTTAACCAAAACGGAGAATGAATCCCAACGAGAGTTTACATACATACAGTTGTTGCCAAAAGTATTGACACCCCTGCAATTCTGTCAGATAATACTCAGTTTCTTCCTGAAAATGATTGCAAACACAAATTCTTTGTTATTATTATCTTCATTTAATTTGTCTTAAATGAAAAAACACAAAAAGAATTGTCCTAAAGCCAAATTGGATATAATTCCACACCAAACATAAAAAAGAGGGTGGACAAAAGTATTGGCACTGTTCAAAAAATCATGTGATGCTTCTCTAATTTGTGTAATTAACAGCACCTGTAACTTACCTGTGGCACCTAACAGGTGTTGGTAATAACTAAATCACACTTGCAGCCAGTTGACATGGATTAAAGTTGACTCAACCTCTGTCCTCTGTCCTTGTGTGTACCACATTGAGCATGGAGAAAAGAAAGAAGACCAAAGAACTGTCTGAGGACTTGAGAAACCAAATTGTGAGGAAGCATGAGCAATCTCAAGGCTACAAGTCCATCTCCAAAGACCTGAATGTTCCTGTGTCTACCGTGCGCAGTGTCATCAAGACGTTTAAAACCCATGGCACTGTGGCTAACCTCCCTAGATGTGGACGGAAAAGAAAAATTGACAAGAGATTTCAACGCAATATTGTGCGGATGTTGAATAAAGAATCTCGACTAACATCCAACCAAGTTCAAGCTGTCCTGCAGTCCAAGGGTACAACAGTGTCAACCCATACTATCCGTCGGCGTCTGAATGAAAAGGGACTGTATGGTAGGAAACCCAGGAAGACCCCACTTCTTACCCCGAGACATAAAAAAGCCAGGCTGGAGTTTGCCAAAACTTACCTGAAAAAGCCTAAAACGTTTTGGAAGAATGTTCTCTGGTCAGATGAGACAAAAGTAGAGCTTTTTGGGCAAAGGCATCAACATAAGAGTTTACAGGAGAAAAATTGAGGCATTCAAAGAAAAGAACACGGTCCCTACAGTCAAACATGGCGGAGGTTCCCTGATTTTTTTGGGTTGCTTTGCTGCCTCTGGCACTGGACTGCTTGACCGTGTGTATGGCATTATGAAGTCTGAAGACTACCAACAAATTTTGCAGCATAATGTAAGGCCCAGTGTGAGAAAGCTGGGTCTCCCTCAGAGGTCATGGGTCTTCCAGCAGAACAATGACCCAAAACACACTTCAAAAAGCACTAGAAAATGGTTTGAGAGAAAGCACTGGAGACTTCTAAGGTGGCCAGCAATGAGTCCAGACCTGAATCCCATAGAACACCTGGGGAGAGATCTAAAAATGGCAGTTTGGAGAAGGCACCCTTCAAATATCAGGGACCTGGAGCAGTTTGCCAAAGAAGAATGGCCTAAAATTCCAGCAGAGCATTGTAAGAAACTTATTGATGGTTACCGGAAGCGGTTGGTCGCAGTTATTTTGGCTAAAGGTTGTGCAACCAAGTATTAGGCTGAGGGTGCCAATACTTTTGTCTGGCCCATTTTTGGAGTTTTATGTGAAATGATCAATGTTTTGCTTTTTGCTTCATTCTCTTTTGTGTTTTTTCATTGAAGACAAATTAAATGAAGATAATAATACCAAAGAATTTGTGTTTGCAATCATTTTCAGGAAGAAACTGAGTATTATCTGACAGAATTGCAGGGGTGTCAATACTTTTGGCCACAACTGTACATACATATTCCGAATAATGCCCCACATAAACCACTCACTCACTGCTACATCTGTGTAATGATTTTCCCTATAAATAACCCAATCGCTATGTAAAATAGTTCTACAATATATGTTAGAGGAAATAATAAATAATTACTTGTAGACACTCATTTATTGTATTTGGCTTGTTGCATTACATACAGTTGGCACAGAAAGTATTCAGACCCCTTTACATTTTTCACTCTTTATTTCATTGCAGCCATTTGGTAAATTCAAAAAAGTTCTTTTTTTTTCTCAGTAATGTACACTCTGCACCCCATCTTGACTGAAAAAAAACAGAACTGTAGAATTTTTAGCAAATTTATTAAAAAAGAAAAACTTAAATATCACATGGTCATAAGTATTCAGACCCTTTGCCCAGTATTGAGTAGAAGCACCCTTTTGAGCTAGTACAGCCATGAGTCTTCTTGGAATGATGCAACAAGTTTTTCACACCTGGATTTGGGGATCCTCTGCCATTCTTCCTTGCAGATCCTCTCCCGTTCCGTCAGGTTGGATGGTGAACGTTGGTGGACAGCCATTTTCAGGTTTCTCCAGAGATGTTCTATTGGGTTTAGGTCAGGGCTCTGGCTGGGCCAGTGAAGAATGGTCACAGAGTTGTTCTGAAGCCACTCCCTTGTTATTTTAGCTGTGTGCTTAGGGTCATTGTCTTCTTGGAAGGTGAACCTTCAGCCAAGTCTGAGGTCCAGAGTACTCTGGAAGAGGTTTTCATCCATGATGTCTCTGTACTTGGCCACATTCATGTTTCCTTCAATTGCAACCAGTCGTCCTGTCCATGCAGCTGAAAAACACCCCCATAGCATGATGCTGCTACCACCATGTTTCACTGTTGGGATTGTATTGGGTAGGTGATGAACAGTGCCTGGTTTTCTCCACACATACCGCTTAGAATTATCACCAAAAAGTTCTGTCTTCGTCTCATCAGACCAGAGAATCTTATTTCTCATAGTCTGGGAGTCCTTCATGTGTTTTTAGCAAACTCTATGCAGGCTTCCATATGTCTGGCACTGAGGAGAGGCTTCCGTCGGGCCACTCTGCCATAAAGGCACAACTAATGAAGGGCTGCAGTGATTGATGACTTTGTGGAACTTTCTCCCACGTCCCTGCTGCATCTGTGGAGCTCAGCCACAGTGATCTTGGGGTTCTTCTTTACCTCTATCTCCAAGGCTCTTCTCCCACGATTGCTCAGTTTGGCTGGATGGACAGGTCCAGGAAGACTTCTGGTGGTCCCAAACTTCTTCCATTTAAATATGAGTGTCTGAGCAAAGGGTCTGAATACTTATGACCATGTGATATTTCAGTTTTTCTTTTTTAATACATTTGCAAAAATGTCTACATTTCTGTTTTTTTCAGTCAAGATGGGGTGCAGAGTGTACATTAATGAGAAAAAAATGAACTTTTTTGAATTTACCAAATGGCTGCAACGAAACAAAGAGTGAAAAATTTAAAGGGGTCTGAATACTTTCCGTACCACTGCAGATTTTCAAACAATCTAAATCCCAATCCCAATATAATCTAAAGGTATTTGCAATGTATCTCCTGGGATTTCCGACTGGTCGCAAGTTTTGCCCACAGATCAGCAACATCCAGCTTTATCATTATGTAATAACACTCCTTTTGTCAGTAAATGGAGAGTAATACTGTGCCTAAAAACTGCCACCATACGGTGCCAAATAACAGTGCCATGTGTGTCTATTTCGTTATTGCCATTTAAGAAATACATACTAGTGTAAGAATAAATACACAATAGTACCATACAATAGACGCATACTAGTATCATGCAATAAACACATAACAGTATCACAGGCAGAATATATAACATTGCTATACAATTAACAGATACCAATATCACATGAAGTATATATAACAATACAATAAACACATACCAGTATCACAAGCAGAATATATAAGAATAGCATATAATAAACACATACCAGTATCACAAGCAGAATATATAAGAATAGCATATAATAAACACATACCAGTATCACAAGCAGAAAATATAAAAATGCCATAAAATAAACACATACCAGTTTTGCAAGCAGAATATATAACAGTGCCATACAATAAACACATACCAGTGTCACATGAACAATATATAACAGTGCCATACAATAAATACATATCAGTATCAGATACACGATATATAACAGTACCCTACAATAATCCCATACTGGTGTAATGCACTGAACACATAATAGTGTCATACAATGGGTATATAAATGGTACCTAGTGCTCATAGTATATTGTCATACTCTCATGCACAGCACCATGGAATCAATGGTGCTATATAAATAAATAATAATAATACTGTAACTAATTAGTATAATCTTACAATGCAGCCATAAAGGGGTTGCATAATTGGAGCCATACTAAGAAATGGCATCTGGGGGAATTTATGGGAATCTATATGTGCCTTTTTGACTCTTGCACCAGGTGGTAGAGAATAATTTACCCACTGGTGGGGAAAGTTAGGATTATAGACCAGTGGTAATAAAAAGGGTAGCACGCTCTACGTCCACATTTTTGACCTTCCACTTTTTCACAAGTTTTTGTTTTCATGTCACTTCTAGATTAAGACATTTAAGAATTTAATGTCATGCTATAAATTCCCATAATTTGTTTCAGGGTTAATTGGATACATTTATTATATAGGATCCATTGCTAGAACACATGTCCATATTCTATAATTAGATCTAATTGCTTATATTTCTGCATTTCCCGTCTCTTTCCACTCCCCAGACCGGACCGTTTCCTGGTAACTGGAAGGAGCGCTTACCATTTTGTATATAGAGTCGCACACTGAGCATGAATGGGCTGAAATTGGAATATCTGCATTTTTTTAGTTTCCACATTTTGCAGCTTGTTATGTAAAACCGCCGAAAAAAATAAACAAGTGAAGTTGACTAGTTGTAAGGCTTAAGTAGTACTACATTAGTAAATCAGTGAGTGGCTCTTTAAACTGACAATGACCCAATCGAGTGTTCATCAGTAGTGATTAGTGATAATCACCATGGAATGCTGCAGTGGCCACTAGAGGGGAGGTCTAGTATTACATGAAGCACACATGCAAAGCTAGAAGCACAATTCACCCCTGCTCTGGCTAACAAAGGAAGGATTCCAGGTAAGGCCCCGTTCACACATCAGTTTTTTGCCATCAGTCACAATCTGTTGAATTTTGAAAAAAAACGGATCCAGCGACTGATGCCGCTGGATCAGTTTTTTTCTCACTGACTTCTATTAGCGACGGATGGATTGCTACGGATGGCCGCACGTGTCATCCGTCGTTCGACGCGGAAATTCTTTGTCCATCGGCCGGAGACGACGCACAAAGGAACGTTTTTTGTCTCCATTGAAAAGTCAGACAGCGCCGTCCATCGTCTGCTAGAGTGGACGCCTATGGGCAATGGATCCGTCGTAGTCCGTCACATGACGGATTCCGTTTTTTTAACTGAGCATGCTCAGTTTACCTCTGGTCACTGGTGTCAGCTGATGGGACAACTTATCCCATCATCCGACACCTACTACCACGAATTGCAGTGAAAGCATCACTGCAGGAGCGGCGGATGGGAGGGGAGGCGGCGGTGAGGAATGAGATGATGGGAGGGGAGGTTCAGTGACTAGCGCTGACATCACTGAAACTCACAGCCTGACCTGGAGTGAACTCTGAAGCGTGGGAAAATCCAAGGGAAGAAGTTACCGCAGGTAATGTATCTATTCTATTCTTTCTTATCTATCTATCTATCTATCTATCTATCTATCTATCTATCTATCTATCTATCTATTATTTCTATCTATTCTTTCTATCTATCTATCTATCTATCTATCTATTCTTTCTATATCTATCTATTCTTTCTATCTATCTATTCTATCTATTCTTTCTATCTATCTATTCTTCCTTTCTATCTATTCTTTCTATCTCTATTTTAAAAAACGGATCTGTCAAAAAACGGACGAAACGGATGAAAAAACAGACGCGAGGGATCCATTTATTTGACGGATCCGTCAGTCGGATCCGTTGCATCAGTTTTTCCCAATCTGCGACGGATCCGTCGAGCCGATGGATTGTGACTTACGCCAAAAAACTGATGTGTGAAAGGTGCCTGAGAGACCTCCTCTATCATGTCTATGTGCACAGACAGGGGATTTGGAAAAGGATATTCTTTAAAAATCATCTGTTATGGTTTGCCCATTCCTTTCTTGTGAGTGGTGTGAGTCATGGAATATTATTACTCCACATTTTCAGCAATATTGTGCTTGTCTCCGGCATGGGAAAAAAGCAAGCCATGTGCCCTTTTTTGTGGTGGTTTTCTATATTACTATCTATTTCTAAACAAAAAAAATCATCTTGCAGATTTCACACTGGCATAGACTGATACTTCCTGCTCTTCTCAGCAGTCTCATTATCATGGCAATAAACAAAAAAAAGTTGCACTGTAGAGTTAAAGCATGTAAATGTGAAATACATGAAATATCAATGTGGCGCCCCTGAGGGTTCAGTTGCCACAGAGGCACTGCACCTTCTCCTGAGGTGTGGTACCCCACCATTCAGGTAAGGTGGAGACACCTGACCACACTCCAACACCTGCATCCCACACAACATAGTAGTGTAGCAAAGCACCTTTGGTGGCTCCGTTCTTGGAACATGAAGAGTGCTGGGAGGTGGGTGGAGCTTAGTTGCATAAGTGATCGGGAGATGATTAGGACTAGGTCAGTCTGTGAGAGGAGATCCCCTGAGTGGGATGGATGGAAGGAGGTGCTGCAGCAGACTCCTGTGACCTGGAGCTGCTGGCACGGGAAAGAGATATAGAAAGCCTGATTCTCCAAAAGGAAGATAGTTTGGTGCGGAACGTAAGGAGAAGAAGAGAACTAAGGACTAGGGTCGGAGTGGAACCCTTCCTCAAGTTCTAAGCGCATGGCCGGGGTCCGGTCCCCGAGGATGTCTGGATACTAATGGTCCTGCAGCAGACACCGGAGGAATAGAAGTTGTCACCACTTTATTCCCATACAAGACTTGGGGGCACAACAGCAACGAGAGTGAGCCGAGACTTAGTAGCGAGGAGTCCCCGAAGCAGGCTACAGCTGTCTGACGTACAAGTAGAGTTCAAAGGAACATCTTAAAGGAGGAACTTGGGTTTAAGACACAACCACAAGAACTTCATTACAAGCGCTAGAAAGGAGACGTTCAGGAAAGGCATATGTTGGCGGAGTGTTGGAACGGAGTACTTCATCTTGCCTGGAGGTTGGCTGAGCCCCTGACCTGGAGGACACAGCACCGAGGCGGGCACCTGTATGCACAACAGACTGTGAGTAAAGCTTTGGAACTACATGCCCTGGTGTCATCCGCTTATTCCTGCGCCAACCCACTCAGCACTGCTACATCTCTGTGCTTAACACTGCACCATTACGCTCTCCTCACTATCTCTCCATCTACACTGCCCTGGGACTACAGCCCTACCTGTGGAGGGCTACACCATCATTGCTGCACCACACCATCTGTCCCAGAGAAGCAACCCTGCAGCGCTGGTCAAACTGACCAGAAACCACAGGTGGCGTCACGAATCATCTCAATAACTTTATCCCCATTACTCTACCCCTTTTTACATGGACGCCCAGCAGTGGCGGATTATAATGAGGTCAATTTGGGCAGTTGCCCCGGGCCCAGTGGGGTTAAGGGGCCCACAGCCCAGGCCAGTAAATTGCCCCATTATAATCCGCCACCGCGCAGGGCCGGATTATAGGCAGGGCAGGCGGGGCTTCAGCCCCGGGGCCCCCACCACAAGAGCTTCTAAGGGGGCCCCCACCACATTCCTGCTGGCTGCTGCAATGGCACTCCATCTTCTCCCCACCTAAAAGTGAGTGACCGTGGGGGCGGCATTATGTGCTCTGCTACCAGCAGCATCTACAAGTAGCGTGAACGCTGATACTGCTGGTAGCGTGCAAAGGCTTGTGATGAGATCACAGGAGGTAAGGTGTCAGGGCCCCCGATCATGTGACCCCTGTCTCCTCCCCTCCTGTGACCTCATCACAGGTCCTGTGCGCACAGCACTGAGCACTGAGAGCAGCCATGTATGTGGAGTGCGGCTCTGCGGGTGGAGGTCGGTGCTGGAGGCTCCATTATTCTCTATGTGGAGTGCGGCTCTGCGGGTGGAGGTCGGTGCTGGAGGCCCCATTATTCTCTATGTGGAGTGCGGCTCTGCGGGTGGAGGTCGGTGCTGGAGGCTCCATTATTCTCTATGTGGAGTGCGGCTCTGCGGGTGGAGGTCGTGCTGGAGGCTCCATTATTCTCTATGTGGAGTGCGGCTCTGCGGGTGGAGGTCGGTGCTGGAGGCTCCATTATTCTCTATGTGGAGTGCGGCTCTGCGGGTGGAGGTCGGTGCTGGAGGCTCCATTATTCTCTATGTGGAGTGCGGCTCTGCGGGTGGAGGTCGGTGCTGGAGGCCCCATTATTCTCTATGTGGAGTGCGGCTCTGCGGGTGGAGGTCGGTGCTGGAGGCTCCATTATCCTCTATGTGGAGTGCGGCTCTGCGGGTGGAGGTCGGTGCTGGAGGCTCCATTATTCTCTATGTGGAGTGCGGGTGGAGGTCGGTGCTGGAGGCCCCATTATTCTCTATGTGGAGTGTGGCTCTGCGGGTGGAGGTCGGTGCTGGAGGCCCCATTATTCTCTATGTGGAGTGTGGCTCTGCGGGTGGAGGTCGGTGCTGGAGGCCCCATTATTCTCTATGTGGAGTGTGGCTCTGCGGGTGGAGGTCGGTGCTGGAGGCTCCATTATTCTCTATGTGGAGTGCGGGTGGAGGTCGGTGCTGGAGGCCCCATTATTCTCTATGACTAAACCAAAAAAAGGTGAACACAAGGCCATAATAATGTATAAAAAATACAATTTTATTAAAGATCTAATAAAACCAATCGACAGGTATGTATGGGAACGATGTAGGAAAACGTACACATAATGGTGGTACATAGGCACATACAAAGGGACGTACACATCCAGATTAATACATATCAACCATAAGTATAGTAATCACACAATTGTGATTTAGCCCACATGGGAAAAACACTACAATAATAGTATCAAAAGGGAAAATGATGGACACATAAATGCACAGCCAGGGTATATACCACAATTGTTTCCCTTAGCTATATCCATAAAGATCCCACCCTGCTGATAGCCAGTGACCACATATATAAATCACTACCCCAAAGACACCATACAATGAAGGGGTTAAATTACCGGCAGGTTAGAGCAACAGCAGGGACTGCGATGTATACTGGATGAGCACGTCAGCCCCATTATTCTCTATGTGGAGTGCGGCTCTGCGGGTGGAGGTCGGTGCTGGAGGCCCCATTATTCTCTATGTGGAGTGCGGGTGGAGGTCGGTGCTGGAGGCTCCATTATTCTCTATGTGGAGTGCGGCTCTGCGGGTGGAGGTCGGTGCTGGAGGCCCCATTATTCTCTATGTGGAGTGCGGGTGGAGGTCGGTGCTGGAGGCTCCATTATTCTCTATGTGGAGTGCGGCTCTGCGGGTGGAGGTCGGTGCTGGAGGCCCCATTATTCTCTATGTGGAGTGCGGGTGGAGGTCGGTGCTGGAGGCTCCATTATTCTCTATGTGGAGTGCGGGTGGAGGTCGGTGCTGGAGGCTCCATTATTCTCTATGTGGAGTGCGGCTCTGCGGGTGGAGGTCGGTGCTGGAGGCCCCATTATTCTCTATGTGGAGTGCGGGTGGAGGTCGGTGCTGGAGGCCCCATTATTCTCTATGTGGAGTGCGGCTCTGCGGGTGGAGGTCGGTGCTGGAGGCCCCATTATTCTCTATGTGGAGTGCGGGTGGAGGTCGGTGCTGGAGGCTCCATTATTCTCTATGTGGAGTGCGGGTGGAGGTCGGTGCTGGAGGCTCCATTATTCTCTATGTGGAGTGCGGCTCTGCGGGTGGAGGTCGGTGCTGGAGGCTCCATTATTCTCTATGTGGAGTGTGGCTCTGCGGGTGGAGGTCGGTGCTGGAGGCTCCATTATTCTCTATGTGGAGTGTGGGTGGAGGTCAGTGCTGGAGGCTCCATTATTCTCTATGTGGAGTGCGGCTCTGCGGGTGGAGGTCGGTGCTGGAGGCTCCATTATTCTCTATGTGGAGTGCGGCTCTGCGGGTGGAGGTCGGTGCTGGAGGCCCCATTATTCTCTATGTGGAGTGTGGCTCTGCGGGTGGAGGTCGGTGCTGGAGGCCCCATTATTCTCTATGTGGAGTGAGGCTCTGCGGGTGGAGGTCGGTGCTGGAGGCTCCATTATTCTCTATGTGGAGTGTGGCTCTGCGGGTGGAGGTCGGTGCTGGAGGCTCCATTATTCTCTATGTGGAGTGCGACTCTGCGGGTGGAGGTCGGTGCTGGAGGCCCCATTATTCTCTATGTGGAGTGTGGCTCTGCGGGTGGAGGTCGGTGCTGGAGGCCCCATTATTCTCTATGTGGAGTGGGGCTCTGCGGGTGGAGGTCGGTGCTGGAGGCCCCATTATTCTCTATGTGGAGTGGGGCTCTGCAGGTGGAGGTCGGTGCTGGAGGCTCCATTATTCTCTATGTGGAGTGGGGCTCTGCTGGTGGAGGTCGGTGCTGGATGCTCCATTATTCTCTATGTGGAGTGCGGCTCTGCGGGTGGAGGTCGGTGCTGGAGGCCCCATTATTCTCTATGTGGAGTGCGGCTCTGCGGGTGGAGGTCGGTGCTGGAGGCTCCATTATTCTCTATGTGGAGTGCGGCTCTGCGGGTGGAGGTCGGTGCCGGAGGCTCCATTATCCTCTATGTGGAGTGCGGCTCTGCGGGTGGAGGTCGGTGCTGGAGGCTCCATTATTCTCTATGTGGAGTGCGGCTCTGTGGGTGGAGGTCGGTGCCGGAGGCTCCATTATCCTCTATGTGGAGTGCGGCTCTGCGGGTGGAGGTCGGTGCTGGAGGCTCCATTATTCTCTATGTGGAGTGCGGGTGGAGGTCGGTGCTGGAGGCTCCATTATTCTCTATGCGGAGTGCGGGTGGAGGTCGGTGCTGGAGGCTCCATTATTCTCTATGTGGAGTGCGGGTGGAGGTCGGTGCTGGAGGCCCCATTATTCTCTATGTGGAGTGTGGCTCTGCGGGTGGAGGTCGGTGCTGGAGGCTCCATTATTCTCTATGTGGAGTGTGGCTCTGCGGGTGGAGGTCGGTGCTGGAGGCCCCATTATTCTCTATGTGGAGTGCGGCTCTGCGGGTGGAGGTCGGTGCTGGATGCTCCATTATTCTCTATGTGGATTGTGGCTCTGCGGGTGGAGGTAGGTGCTGGAGGCTCCATTATTCTCTATGTGGAGTGCGGCTCTGCGGGTGGAGGTCGGTGCTGGAGGCCCCATTATTCTCTATGTGGAGTGCGACTCTGCGGGTGGAGGTCGGTGCTGGAGGCTCCATTATTCTCTATGTGGAGTGCGGCTCTGCGGGTGGAGGTCGGTGCTGAAGGCTCCATTATTCTCTATGTGGAGGGCGGCTCTGCGGGTGGAGGTCGGTGCTGGAGGCTCCATTATTCTCTATGTGGAGTGCGGCTCTGCGGGTGGAGGTCGGTGCTGGAGGCTCCATTATTCTCTATGTGGAGTGCGGCTCTGCGGGTGGAGGTCGGTGCTGGAGGCTCCATTATTCTCTATGTGGAGTGCGGCTCTGCGGGTGGAGGTCGGTGCTGGAGGCTCCATTATTCTCTATGTGGAGTGTGGCTCTGCGGGTGGAGGTCTGTGCTGGAGGCTCCATTATTCTCTATGTGGAGTGCGGCTCTGCGGGTGGAGGTCGGTGCTGGAGGCTCCATTATTCTCTATGTGGAGTGCGGCTCTGCGGGTGGAGGTCGTGCTGGAGGCTCCATTATTCTCTATGTGGAGTGCGGCTCTGCGGGTGGAGGTCGGTGCTGGAGGCTCCATTATTCTCTATGTGGAGTGTGGCTCTGCGGGTGGAGGTCTGTGCTGGAGGCTCCATTATTCTCTATGTGGAGTGCGGCTCTGCGGGTGGAGGTCGGTGCTGGAGGCTCCATTATTCTCTATGTGGAGTGCGGCTCTGCGGGTGGAGGTCGTGCTGGAGGCTCCATTATTCTCTATGTGGAGTGCGGCTCTGCGGGTGGAGGTCGGTGCTGGAGGCTCCATTATTCTCTATGTGGAGTGTGGCTCTGCGGGTGGAGGTCTGTGCTGGAGGCTCCATTATTCTCTATGTGGAGTGTGGCTCTGCGGGTGGAGGTCGGTGCTGGAGGCTCCATTATTCTCTATGTGGTGTGCGGCTCTGCGGGTGGAGGTCGGTGCTGGAGGCTCCATTATTCTCTGTGTGGAGTGGGGCTCTGCGGGTGGAGGTCGGTGCTGGAGGCTCCATTATTCTCTATGTGGAATGCGGCTCTACGGGTGGAGGTCGGTGCTGGAGGCTCCATTATTCTCTATGTGGTGTGTGGCTCTGCGGGTGGAGGTCAGTGCTGGAGGCCCCATTATTCTCTATGTGGAGTGCGGCTCTGCGGGTGGAGTTCGGTGCAGGAGGCTCCATTATTCTCTATGTGGAGTGCGGCTCTGCGGGTGGAGGTCGGTGCTGGAGGCCCCATTATTCTCTATGTGGAGTGCGGCTCTACGGGTGGAGGTCGGTGCTGGAGGCTCCATTATTCTCTATGTGGAGTGCGGCTCTGCGGGTGGAGGTCGGTGCTGGAGGCTCCATTATTCTCTATGTGGAGTGCGGCTCTGCGGGTGGAGGTCGGTGCTGGAGGCTCCATTATTCTCTATGTGGAGTGTGGCTCTGCGGGTGGAGGTCGGTGCTGGAGGCTCCATTATTCTCTATGTAGAGTGCGGCTCTGCGGGTGGAGGTCGGTGCTGGAGGCTCCATTATTCTCTATGTGGAGTGGGGCTCTGCGGGTGGAGGTCGGTGCTGGAGGCCCCATTATTCTCTATGTAGAGTGTGGCTCTGCGGGTGGAGGTCGGTGCTGGAGGCTCCATTATTCTCTATGTGGAGTGCGGCTCTGCGGGTGGAGGTCGGTGCTGGAGGCTCCATTATTCTCTATGTGGAGTGTGGCTCTGTGGGTGGAGGTCGGTGCTGGAGGCTCCATTATTCTCTATGTGGAGGTCGGTGCTGGAGGCTCCATTATTCTCTATGTGGAGTGCGGCTCTGTGGGTGGAGGTCGGTGCCGGAGGCTCCATTATCCTCTATGTGGAGTGCGGCTCTGCGGGTGGAGGTCGGTGCTGGAGGCTCCATTATTCTCTATGTGGAGTGCGGGTGGAGGTCGGTGCTGGAGGCTCCATTATTCTCTATGCGGAGTGCGGGTGGAGGTCGGTGCTGGAGGCTCCATTCTCTATGTGGAGTGCGGGTGGAGGTCGGTGCTGGAGGCCCCATTATTCTCTATGTGGAGTGTGGCTCTGCGGGTGGAGGTCGGTGCTGGAGGCTCCATTATTCTCTATGTGGAGTGTGGCTCTGCGGGTGGAGGTCGGTGCTGGAGGCCCCATTATTCTCTATGTGGAGTGCGGCTCTGCGGGTGGAGGTCGGTGCTGGATGCTCCATTATTCTCTATGTGGATTGTGGCTCTGCGGGTGGAGGTAGGTGCTGGAGGCTCCATTATTCTCTATGTGGAGTGCGGCTCTGCGGGTGGAGGTCGGTGCTGGAGGCCCCATTATTCTCTATGTGGAGTGCGACTCTGCGGGTGGAGGTCGGTGCTGGAGGCTCCATTATTCTCTATGTGGAGTGCGGCTCTGCGGGTGGAGGTCGGTGCTGGAGGCTCCATTATTCTCTATGTGGAGGGCGGCTCTGCGGGTGGAGGTCGGTGCTGGAGGCTCCATTATTCTCTATGTGGAGTGCGGCTCTGCGGGTGGAGGTCGGTGCTGGAGGCTCCATTATTCTCTATGTGGAGTGCGGCTCTGCGGGTGGAGGTCGTGCTGGAGGCTCCATTATTCTCTATGTGGAGTGCTGCTCTGCGGGTGGAGGTCGGTGCTGGAGGCTCCATTATTCTCTATGTGGAGTGTGGCTCTGCGGGTGGAGGTCTGTGCTGGAGGCTCCATTATTCTCTATGTGGAGTGCGGCTCTGCGGGTGGAGGTCGGTGCTGGAGGCTCCATTATTCTCTATGTGGAGTGCGGCTCTGCGGGTGGAGGTCGTGCTGGAGGCTCCATTATTCTCTATGTGGAGTGCGGCTCTGCGGGTGGAGGTCGGTGCTGGAGGCTCCATTATTCTCTATGTGGAGTGTGGCTCTGCGGGTGGAGGTCTGTGCTGGAGGCTCCATTATTCTCTATGTGGAGTGCGGCTCTGCGGGTGGAGGTCGGTGCTGGAGGCTCCATTATTCTCTATGTGAAGTGCGGCTCTGCGGGTGGAGGTCGTGCTGGAGGCTCCATTATTCTCTATGTGGAGTGCGGCTCTGCGGGTGGAGGTCGGTGCTGGAGGCTCCATTATTCTCTATGTGGAGTGTGGCTCTGCGGGTGGAGGTCTGTGCTGGAGGCTCCATTATTCTCTATGTGGAGTGTGGCTCTGCGGGTGGAGGTCGGTGCTGGAGGCTCCATTATTCTCTATGTGGTGTGCGGCTCTGCGGGTGGAGGTCAGTGCTGGAGGCCCCATTATTCTCTATGTGGAGTGCGGCTCTGCGGGTGGAGGTCGGTGCTGGAGGCTCCATTATTCTCTATGTGGAGTGCGGCTCTGCGGGTGGAGGTCGGTGCTGAAGGCCCCATTATTCTCTATGTGGAGTGCGGCTCTACGGGTGGAGGTCGGTGCTGGAGGCTCCATTATTCTCTATGTGGAGTGCGGCTCTGCGGGTGGAGGTCGGTGCTGGAGGCTCCATTATTCTCTATGTGGAGTGCGGCTCTGCGGGTGGAGGTCGGTGCTGGAGGCTCCATTATTCTCTATGTGGAGTGTGGCTCTGCGGGTGGAGGTCGGTGCTGGAGGCTCCATTATTCTCTATGTGGAGTGGGGCTCTGCAGGTGGAGGTCGGTGCTGGAGGCTCCATTATTCTCTATGTGGAGTGCGGGTGGAGGTCGGTGCTGGAGGCTCCATTATTCTCTATGTAGAGTGCGGCTCTGCGGGTGGAGGTCGGTGCTGGAGGCTCCATTATTCTCTATGTGGAGTGCGGCTCTGCGGGTGGAGGTCGGTGCTGGAGGCTCCATTATTCTCTATGTGGAGTGGGGCTCTGCGGGTGGAGGTCGGTGCTGGAGGCCCCATTATTCTCTATGTAGAGTGTGGCTCTGCGGGTGGAGGTCGGTGCTGGAGGCCCCATTATTCTCTATGTAGAGTGTGGCTCTACGATTCGTGACCCCCGTCACGTGACGAGGGGGGCCCACAGAGTCTGAACTGCCCCGGGCCGTGGCTACCCTTAATCCACCCCTGACGCCCAGGGCCACGGACCGGGTTATCGCTACTGTGACACTTCCCTCTGAGATACCGGCCCGGCACCGAGTACCCCACGGCCCTGGCGGGCGAACCATCAATAGCAATACTGCTTCTGGATACTGGCACATAATTTGGCCAATTCATGCATGCCCAGCAGCGACAAGGTGGTCTCAAAACTGATGGGTCCTAACAAGTCTAATGTGAATACCTTTCTAAGGGCTCTACTCACTTGCGAGAGACTTGCACCATTCTTGTGTGAGTCTCGCATGAAAACCTGGCACAGCAGCCGGCACTCGGACCGGAGCATGTGGCTACATGTATTACTATGCCGCCGCACTCTCCGATCCAAGTGCCAGCGGCAGTGCCAGGTTTTCAAGCGAGAGACTCACACGAGAATCGTGCAAATCTCTCGCAAGTGAGTATGAGCCCTAAGACTGAAGTCTGAATTCCTGGATAGATGTGGATACCTCCCTTCCAAGTCTGATTTTATGGGTAGGTAGGACCTTGCTGCAACTAAAATCCACTACATGCAGAAGGGCGGAGTGCTCGGTCAGAAAGCTAATATACAATGACAAAAAACTGACTGACACTTCCAAGCTAATGTGAATAGGTGCCAGGTTTAGTGGAACAGGGTCCTCAATACCCATAAAATCAGACTTTGAAGAAAGGTATTCACATCTACCCAGGAATTCAGACTTCAGTCTTAGAAAGGTAATCACATTAGACACGTTAGGACCCATCAGTTTTGAGACCACTTTGTCGTTGGTTGACGGGCATTTATGAATTGGCCAAATTATGTGCTAAGCGTCTCATTTTTTCCCACTGACTGTAATGTAGAGACCACAATTAGAGGCTGGCGTAACCCTTAGAGCTCTGCCTTTTGGGCCACTGTTCACTGTCCCCTATACTCAACCATTTCCAGTGACTGCAGGACTCCACCAATGAATTACAACACATCCTCACCCAGAGAAGCGAGGCAACAAATGGACTATTGACTTTGAGATGGGCTATAAATAGTGGTCGTCTCCTCTGAAGGTCTCGCTATCGGCAGACTGGTTCTATAAATGCTTTGAGGTTGTTTTATACTGCAATCATCTAACATGGATGTCACTTACTTGACAGGAAAAGTAAAGAATGTAATTCACAGTAAAAGCTTTACATTTTCAATATCAAATAGTAAAATCCCCGGAAGTTCCTGCAGTTCCTTAGTTCCAAGCAGTGAATCAAGGTTTCAAGATTATCCCTGCATTAACTCTGTTAGTTAAAGGGGTTATTCAATGAACAACATTTATCACCTATCCAGAGGACCTCCATCGATCACAAGAACAAGGTAGCATGGTCTCCTGCATAAATAGAGTACTACTGCCCTCTCAAGTGCCAGGACCCCATTTTCACGGCTTCTTCAACCGAATTTATTATAGCCATGATAGTGTTCTTCATTATACTGATTATATCATAGTTTATAGTTATATTTTCCAATCAATTTATCTAGTCCTACATAAAATATGTTCTCACAACAGCCATGGTGGGCTCTCGATTTGATTTCCCCATCATAATTACAGACATATATACAAAATGGCTTTCTTTAAAATTAAGCTAATCAACCTAAAGCTAATTTTACACAGTTTACTTCTGTAGCTCTATATCACCACATAACCCTGCATTGACCTCATTCCAATTTAGTGGAACCTCATGGGTGGGGTCTAGGTTCATGAATTAGACTGCAGACTGACACCATGATTATAGAAAATTTTGGTGCGTTCATCATAATTTTTGTCACAAAATATGTGTTTCTTACCTTGTAAGTAGTAGGCTTGACATCCTTCCTTTCTAAGCTTATGGAGAAGGGTCACTAGAACTGGTTCCTGCTCCTCCAACTGGACACCCATTCTCCCTGGGAGGCTGGCAGTGCACTCATCATACAAAAGTGCCACTTCCCTTACGGCAGGAGGAGATCCAGGAAGGAGGGAATGGGCAGAAAGGTTGCCTTTACGTAGTCGTCGTAACATCAGCCCGGGGAGCGCTACATGCAAGGCTTTCTCCACGTGTGAGGAGTCATAGAGCTCCCTGCTACGACAGTCCAAGATACGTACATTCTGAGCAGGAGAGTCCAGCTCATCCCGCAGCCATGTTGTACATTTACACAAGGACTCCATCTCTTCCACTCACATGGAAAGGATCATGGAAAAGCGATGGAGAGGATGATCTATTCTCTTAGACAGGAATATGGTACTTGCCAATAATCCTATGGACTTGCTTAAGTATTTCAGGGCATTTCCTAAAAATTAAAGAGACGAGAAAAGTGAAAATAATGAAGAAACAAGTTATTAAAACTGATTAAATGGGTTGTCAGCTTTAGAAACACTCGGTAATCATCTTATTGTCCAAGAACTCTTTTAACAAAAAGTAGACAAATCCCTTAGAAGATTTTTCCCAATATTTAAAGTTTTCACCATTCCACAGGATTGCAGATTGGTGGGTGTGTGAACACTAAAACAACCACCAATCCTGAGAATGGGACTCTGAAATGCCTTGTTGGATTCGAGAAGTGGCCACAGGAGCTGGAAATGCACTCCAGTGTTGACCCCCAACAATCTGCTATTAGTGACCTGTCTTGAAACATTGGCGGTTAGGTTGAGACACATCTACTTGTAACAAATCTGTGGCTTTGACTGGAGAAGGAGCAGGAAAAGGGGGGTTACCACTGACTAAGTCACCTGGTTGGTAAGCCCACCTTGTATAGTAAATTAAAAGTTATAGAGTGCAGTCCAGGAGGGCCACAGTGGTTGTACCTTAGGTGAGTACAGCAGGGCCATGCACCAGTGGATGTATACATGAAGGCAAGTCCCCATTAGATGGTCATGGAAAGTCATGGTAGGTGGACAAGTGATTGTATGTTCTCCCCGTGTTTGCGTGGGTTTCCTCCGGGTACTTCGGTTTCCTCCCACATTCCAAAGACATACTGATAGGGAATTTAGATTGCGAGCCCCATCGGGGACAGCGATGATAATGTGTGCAAACTGTAAAGCGCTGCGGAATATGTTAGCGCTATATCAAAATAAAGATTATTATTTACTATTATTATTGTCCCTGGACACAGAGGGGTCAGCTTAGTGCAAGCCAAACTGGTCTTTGGAAGGTGGTCAGTGAGTTTTTTGGGCTTAGGAGGCAGTTGCACTCTTGGCTAATGGGTATATTGTTGCTATGTGATTTGTTAAACATGAGTATCTGGGTTTATTGTTGGGTGGAGGGTTAAAGCACTGCCATCGCACTGTATGCCCTTTGTTAAAGGTGAACTTAATAAAATATTCAAAGTCTTGTACATTGCTTTTCCTGATGGTACTGCAGTATGTAGCTGATGATTTGGCATGGGCAGACATCTGTCTTTTGGCAATGTTACTCTATTCTGGTATAGTGACAACCTGCGCAGTACCCAGGAGAGAAACATGTCTGCTAGGACCTTTGTCATAAAAATCGCAGTTGCAGAGGATGTGACCGTGACATGGTCTGTGAGGGAGGGATGCCTGCCGATGCCAGCGCATATTTCAGCTGGATGTAAGTCTGAGGTCGCACATTCAGCTGAAATGAATTGCGGTACAGAGACCCCCTGGGTTCCTGCACCACAATACCAGCTGGCAGCCATTCAGAGGCCAGCAGCTGATGTCAGCATGCAAGTTACTGGTGGCACATGGCAATTATGTAAAGCGCCTGTTGCTTGCACGCTGAAGTCAGCTGCCGATACAGTAGAGGACACCACACATTGATAGAGCAGAAAAAGTGACTTGAATTGTTTATATTTTTTATGCGCTAAAGAACAACATCAGAACGGGGGACATATACCAGGATGGGAATATGTATACCAGGATGGAGAACATATATACCAGGATAAGGGACATGTATACCAGGATGGGGGACATATATACCAGGACGGTGGGTGAATATACCAGGATGGAGAACATATGTACCAGGATGGGGGCATATATACCAAGATGGGGTATATATATATCATAATGGGCTCAGGATGACATATGTCCTTATAGGATTTAGAATGCTTCAAGAGCCCATATATCTGACCAACATTCGGGAAGGGAGGGAAGGTCAAAATTTTGCACCGAGGCCCATCGGACTCTAACTACGGCAGTGGCCAGAGCAGGAAATGACTTGTCTCTGGGTTATTGAAACTAAAAAGTCTACCATTAGGCACAATTCAAGGGTATTTACCAACAGTCTTTTGCCAACATGGTAGGATAAATACAACTCAAAACGTTTGGGTACCACCAAAGAGGAATATGGCAACACATTAGCTAAAAGGGTCTTATTACAACCTCAAAAATTAATATGAAAAGTAATTTATACCCTTCCTCAGTGCTGAGATATCCCATAGTAATAGGTGCACTCATGTGAAAGTGGTGAAGAGGTGCTAGGTGGGACTAGAAAGTATACTCCTCAAATGTCCACATTTGTTCCTGACGAATCCAAAAAAAAAATAATTTCACCCATAGGCTTGTAGATGGAGAAGCTGATCATCCCCTTTAAAAAAAACTACCTGTTTAGGGTTACTTTTCCTTTAATAAGAACACTTGTCATCTTTTGCTTAATGCACAATACTTTGTGTATTAAGAAAAGCGCATTGATAGCCTAATGAAAGGTTCTCTCCGAAGAGCCGGTGTAGAACTGCTGAAGAGAGTGATCTTGTGACAGCCACGATACTTATCTGCAGCATTAATGAATAGCGTAGTATAGGGGAAAAATGTGAACGGACTAATTAGCATCTCTATAACACAATGTATGCATGTTGTTCATGATGCGTCGTGCCGCCGCGTCTGTATTGTGGAGCGGATAACAGATAATTAGATGAGCCATGAACCTTGATGCAGTAGTTAAGGGACTTTGTATATCTACCAAAAATACTACAAAGGTTGATAAGGTCTAAATGAAATAACAGGTAATATCCAATAAACAATACATAAACCGTGAGTTCAGATAGGTAATTTAGAACTTGGTTAACAACAAGGTTCCACAAATTTGTCTGATGGTTCTACAGATATGGAAGCCACGTTTAGTATTCAATTCCCCCAAAAGACTGTACTCATGCATTTCAAAAACATTTGGGATATCTCCGATAGTCCCATCAAAAAATAAACAGAGTGATGGTGTGCATGGGTGGCTATTGCTCCACTCAAATGAGACACTTCATTGGAATGCTTGTGGGGTCTGTGGGGGTCCCAGAAAGTAATCACTTATCCTCTGGGTAAGTTACTTAGCCTGGATGGGGAAAAACTTTTAAGGATTTATACCAGAAAATACTATCATGAATTGCAATAAAAAGTGCATAAATTGTTAAATAGATCTTGCACCTGATGAGGTTGGGAGCTATGCTTTAAGAATTCCCATCAGAAAAAATGTGTAATTTTTTTAATGAAAGTGTGAGGGGGTGGTCAAGCTTTCATACCCCTAAAATGAAGGCATCATTGAGATAATGTTAAAAATATGCTTGGATATATTCACAGTTATTATAAAAGTATTTATCCCTGTTGGCCATGGTCTGTGTCAAGCTCCAGCAGGGTTAACTGCAAGGCTGGCCCCTGGACAAACAGGGATTTCTATGGGGGGACCGGTGGGAGAGATTAGTCCATGTTGGAAAGGAGAGTACAGGTGTACCAGTGGTGGGATACACAAGGCTCAGCATGAACAGGGATTAGTTATAGAGGTTGCAGGACATCACAGGCAAGTGGGAACCCGCTGCCAGGAAAAAGGCTTACAAGTCCGTAAATCTAACTCTGCAGAGGAAAATTGGACCTTTAAGGGAAAAAAGGAAGCACTCTGTGGGTATTATACGGGGAGCATTGACTTTAAGAACAGCCCCTAGAACTAGATTAAGCAAAGAAACTGGGTATCTGGGTCAGTGTGCTTCCTCCCTACTGCTGAATCTCTGTCCATCCATACTAAATGACAGCTCCTCAGTGTCCCTCCTCTCTGATGCTGCTGAGTCTCCATCCATCTAGCCTGAATGACAGCTCCTCAGTGTCCCTCCTCCCTGATGATGCTGAATCTCCATCCATCTAGCCTGAATCACAGCTCCTCAGTGTCCCTCCTCCCTGCTGCTGCTGAATCTCCATCCATCTAGCCTGAATCACAGCTCCTCAGTGTCCCTCCTCCCTGCTGCTGGAAATCTCACACTGTTCAGTAGAAGCTGCGGCAGGCAGGCTGGGTGGGTGGAGATTGAATACACTTGAGCTTCTATATGGGAACTGATAAAATACTCATATAAGTATCCCAGCTGAGTCGACATGGATTTTTAAAAGTAATTACACCAGTGTCATCTATTTGTAGAGTAACTAAACATTTGTTGTTATATTCCCTATATAAATTCCCTATAATGAGGCAGATGGAGGCACTGTGGACGCCATCTGACCTGTGATTCGGTGGTGTCCGTCTTTTTAGACATGCATAAACGTGCAGTCGGCCACAGTTTTGTGCTCTCCTGGAAAGAAGGATAACACTGAATAGAAGCTAGACAGAGTCCAGAGTAACTCTGCTGCCTCATTACAGTGAGTGGTTCCCTCGGGGGGGGGTTTATCTGTCATGTCACTCAAAGATTTAGATGAAAACTCCAAAGTAAGAGCTCAGCGTAGAGGGCAGGATAACTGTAATCCAAACATTATGTGAAATGTTCCTAACAAAAGCTTCAACTCAATCCACAAAAAAAGCAAGTCCCCACACAGGTCTGTAATGTGTTAATGGAAATATAGGGGGCTTCCACGTTACTGGTAGTACAAATGCTCTTTTAAAGTAAAATGGCTCCTCATCCTCCAAGAGAAATTCAACAAATTCTAAGCTCCCAAATTCAAATGTCCCCCTCCCTCTGAGCCCCACAGTGTACCTAAACAACATATAGCCTTCACATGTTTGTCATTTCTGAAGCGATGACAGCCCACCTAAGTGAATATGTGTCTACAAAAGCATGAGCTGGGCATAATGTACTGGTCACTACAATGGCAGTTTGCAATTTTCACTCAGAAACATCCACTGCCGCTTGTTTCTGGAAAACACCCATGGAGTCAAAATCGTCACTATACCTGTAGATAAGGTTCCAAAGGGGAAGAGATTCTGCTCCTCTAGAAATTAGGGGCTCTGTATATGGAGTCTGCAAACTATTCTAGGAAAATCTGTGCTCCAGGAGGCAAATAGCACTCCATCCCTCCCGAGTCTCTCCACATGGCTAAGTAATACTGTACAGTCAGATATGGGGTATTGCCTCGTTCAGTAGAAATTGTGTGACAAATTTTAGTGCCGTTTGTGCCTATTTCTGCCTATTTCCCCTTGTGAAAGTGTAAAATCTGGGGCTAAAACAAAATTGTGGTGGTAAAAATGTAATTTTTTTTTTCACTGCACAATGGTATAAAATTCTGTGACACAACCATGGTGTCAATATGATCACTGCACCCCTAGATGAATTTTTTGAGAGGTGTAGTTTGTAAAATGAGTTCACATATGCTGGTTTTCTGTTGTTCTGACACCTCAGGGTGTTAGGAGTCAGATTTCTTCCTCTGCTATGATGAAATCTAGACTCTTACATTCTGCAGTCTCCTGTGCTTCTTCTGCTGCAGAGGAGATTGCAGAGGAGAGTGCCTTGTGGCAACTCTCTCCAGAGGCTAAGTTCTCTGTTCCCTCTACTGAGCATGCTCATGGGACGAACTCCCATTGGAGTTCGGGAGTCAGGTGCTCAGGTCCTGTGTCGAATCCAATTGGCTCCTTCTGGAGCCTTGGAGATTTCCGGAAGGTCCCGTTTGGTATAAAAAGCGCGCATGGCTGTTCCGCCATGCGCTAGTATTTTTCATACTTGCTGCTGTATGTATGGTGATGGATGCTTGGACTGGTGACTGACTTATTAAGAAACCCCTTCCCTCAGATAATACGTCTGTGTGAGTGTTTGGGCAGCTACCATTAGCAGCGCTAGCGCCAGCTCGCCTAGGTCCATCTTGCTCAGCAGCTTAGCGTCTGTATTGCGCCAGCGTTAATGCAGCGCCTTGCCAGCGGCTCTGTCCTTGCCGTGCTGCAGTTGCAGCCTAACTTTGCGTTCGCAGTTGCGATGCATTGCACCTTACTTTACGGTAGGTCTAGAAGGTGTAGTACTGCTGTTTAAGGCTACTCCTGTGACCCCTAATACCGTGTTTGGTTCGCTGATAGTCTGTGACCCAGAACAGACTCAGCGTTTTTCTGTATAATTTATGCCTGCAGCTCTGTGAATATAACAGAGCTTGCTCCAGTGCACAGTTGGTGCAGTTTAACCCTGTGCACATTACCGCCATAGTGCTCTGCTTCTTCTAGCAGCGGTTTTTCCATCCACCGCACGGTGGACCCCGAGTGGCGAAGGCACTTTATTTATATTTTTTATTTAGTGTCTTCCGCCACTCCTAACATAATACTAGCGCCAGGGTCTGGCTAGAGATGGCAGAACAGCAGCAACTTCTGCAGTGTGTACGTCAGCTCGAGACTCGCTTGGTCACCCTTGAGAGGTCTCTTGCAGCTGCGCAAGCCACAGACGCTGCTGATCAGGCACTCACAGATGCGGTAGGCCGTATGTCCATGTCCTCCCTTGTACCGACAGTTACCCGCCTCCGTTGCCCGAAAAATTCTCTGGGGATGGCGCCTCCTGCAGGGGTTTCATCAGCCAGTGCTCAATACACCTGGAGCTGCTGGCTGCGCAATTCCCTACAGAGTGGGCTAAGGTGGCGTTTATTATCTCCCTACTGTCGGGCAAGGCTTTGGAATGGGCTACGCCTTTATGGGAACGTGGTGACCTCGAGATTCGGACCGCTGCCAACTTGCTAACAGCCATCAAGCAAGTATTTCTCGGTCCCCGGGTCATGCACGATACATCTCTGCAATTACTCGCCCTTACTCAGGGGTCACTCTCAGTTAGCCAGTATGCCGTTCGTTTTCGGACACTGGTGTCCGAGTTGGAATGGTCCGACAAAGCTCTTATCCCCGTTTTCTGGCGAGGTTTAGCAGAGCACGTGAAGGATGCTCTCTCCACTAGAGAGATCCCCACCAGCTTGGAGGAGCTAATTTCCGTCTCCTCACGTATCGATCTCCGTTTTTCGGAGTGTGGTATGGAGCGGGCTCACTCCAAGCGACGAGCTGTCTCGGCTCCTAAATTTTTTGTACCTCTCGAGCTGTCTGAGCCAGAGGTTCTACCCCCTGAGCCCATGGAGGTGTCTCGTACCAATCTCAATACAGACTCAGAATCCATTTGCGGTTGTCACCATGTATGTGCGGTTTCTCCGGAAGCCAGCTCCCCGCAATGGTCAGAGTCTGAACCGGTTAACGAGACCTTTGTCCCTCCTCATCTTAGGGCTCAGGTTCTCGCATGGGCGCATGCATCCCAAGCACCTCACCATCGAGGCTACATGCAAATCTCGATGCTCTTGGCCGGAGCGTACTGGTGGCCTCATAGAGCTCGGGACATCAAAAAATTAATCCAGGCTTGCACGTCATATGCTCAGGACAGTCTTCCTAGGCGGAGAGTGGTGGGTGGCGGTCGCTGATTCGCGGCGGCGTTCTGTTACCTCGCCTGCTCCTGCCATCTCCCAGGTGTCTCTTTTGAAACCTGGTGATCTTGCTCCCACTGATGCCGTCCAGGTGTCCCGATTTACTGTAACACCTACCATGACACCAAGCTTGCCTTCGGTCGAGTTTGAGGGAGGAGGGGGCCCTAGGAGGGGGGGTAATGTTAGGAGTCAGATTTCTTCCTCTGCTATGATGAAATCTAGACCTTTACATTCTGCAGTCTCCTGTGCTTCTTCTGCTGCAGAGGAGAGTGCCTTGTGGCAACGCTCTCCAGAGGCTAAGTTCTCTGTTCCCTCTACTGAGCATGCTCATGGGACGAACTCCCATTGGAGTTCGGGAGTCAGGTGCTCAGGTCCTGTGTCGAATCCAATTGGCTCCTCCTGGAGCCTTGGAGATTTCCGGAAGGTCCCGTTTGGTATAAAAAGCGCGCATGGCTGTTCCGCCATGCGCTAGTATTTTTCATACTTGCTGCTGTATGTATGGTGATGGATGCTTGGACTGGTGACTGACTTATTAAGAAACCCCTTCCCTCTAATAATACGTCTGTGTGAGTGTTTGGGCAGCTACCAGTAGCTGCGCGAGCGTCAGCGCGCCTAGGTCCATCTTGCTCAGTAGCTTAGCGTCTGTATTGCGCCAGCGTTATTGCAGCGCCTTGCCAGCGGCTCTGTCCTTGCCGCGCTGCAGTTGCAGCTTAACTTTGCATTCGCAGTTGCGACGCATTGCACCTTACTTTACGGTAGGTCTAGAAGGTGTAGTACTGCTGTTTAAGGCTAATCCTGTGACCGCTAATACCGTGTTTGGTTCGCTGATAGTCTGTGACCCAGAACAGACTCAGCGTTTTTCTGTATAATTTATGCCTGCAGCTCTGTGAATATAACAGAGCTTGCTCCAGTGCACAGTTGGTGCAGTTTAACCCTGTGCACATTTCCGCCATAGTGCTCTGCTTCTTCTAGCAGCGGTTTTTCCATCCACCGCACGGTGGACCCCGAGTGGCGAAGGCACTTTATTTATATTTTTTATTTAGTGTCTTCCGCCACTCCTAACACAGGGGCTCTGCCAATGTGACATGGCAGCCTCCAACCATTCCAACAAAATCTGTACTCCAATATGGCACTTCTTGCCTTTTAAGCTGTGCACTGTGCCTCAAAAGTAGTATTCCCCTACATATGGGGTATCGGCGTACTCAGGGGAAATTGCACAACAAATTGTATGGTGCAATTTTTCCTGTTACCTTTATGAAAATACAAAATCTGTGGCTAAAAAAACATTTGGGGGGAAAAATGTGTTGTTTTTTTTATGTGCACGGCACAGCGTTATAAACTTCTGTGAAACACCTGAGGGTTCAAAGTGCTCACCACACACCTAGAAAAATTCCTTGAGGGGGTCTAGTTTTCAAAATGGTGTCACTTGTGGGGGATTTTCGCAGTTTAAACACATCAGAGGCTCCCCAAACATGACATGGTGTTCGCTAATTGTTCTAGCAAATTTTGCATTTAAAAGGTCAAATGGTGCTCCTTCCCTTCCGAGCCTTGCCGTTCGCCCAGTGATTTTCCCCCACATACTGGGCATCGGCATGCTCAGGAGAAATTGCTCAACAAATTGTTGGGTCCACTTTTTCCTGTTACCCTTGCAGAAATAAAAAAAAATTGTGTCAAAAGTAAAAAATTTTCGAAAAAAAGATATGTTCATTTTTTTCCCACATTCCAAAAATTCCAGTGAAACACCTGAGGGGTTAATAAGCTTTATGAATATGGTTTTGAGCACCTTGAGGGGTTCAATTTTTAGAATAGCGTCACTTTTGGATATATCCTGTCATGTAGACCCTTCAAAGTCACTTCATGTGTGATGTGATCCTTAAAAAAATGGTTTTGTAAATTTTATTGGAAAAATGAGAAATCACTGGTCAATTTTTAACCCTGATAGCGTCCCAACAAAAATGACATTTGTTTCAAAAATTGTGCTGATGCAAAGAAGAGATGTGGGAAATGTTATTTATTAACTATTTTGTGTGACATAACTCTCTGACTTAAGGGCATAAGAATTAAAAGTTTAAAAATTGCTAAATTTACCAAATTTTTGCCAAATTTCCATTTTTATTCACAAATCAACACAAGTCATATCAAAGAAATTTTACCACTATGTTGAAGTACAATACATCACGAGAAAACAGTCTCAGAATCAGTGGGATCTATTGAAGCGTTCCAGAGTTATTACCATATAAATTGACAGTGGTCAGAATTGTAAATATTGGCTTGGACATTAATGTATAAACCACCTTGGGGTAAAGGGGGTTAATTCGCCTGTTAGGGTTATGGTTTGTACACCATCATCGTTAGGAAAGGCCAGGTGATGCAAAGTTCCCAGCTTTATAAATACCCAGCCTCCTCTAGCCTTGTGCCAAAAACAGCAGCCATGGTTTCTTCTAAGCAGCTGCAGCTGCCTAGCACTCTGAAAATGGTGGAGGCCCACAAAGCAGGAGAAGGCTATAAGAAGATAGCAAAGCATTTTCAAGTTGCCGTTTCCTCAGTTTGAAATGTAATTAAGAAATGGCAGCTAACAGGAACAGTGGAGGTCAAGATAAGGTCTGGAAGACCAAGCAAAATTTCAGTGAGAGCTGCTCCTAGGATTGCTAGACAGGCAAATCAGTACCCCAACTTGACTGCAAAAACCTTCAGAAAGATTTATCAGACACTGGAGTTGCGGTACATTGTTCTACTGTTCAGAGACACCTGCACAAATGTGGCCTTCATGGAAGAGTCATCAGAAGACAACCTTTCCTGCATCCCCACCATAAAATTTAGCATCAGAAGTTTGCAAAGGAACATCTAAACAAGCCTGATGCATTTTGGAAACAAGTCTTGTGAATCGATGATGTTAAAATAGAACTCTGTGGCCACAATGATCAAAGGTATGTGTGGAGAGTAAAGGGCACAGGAAAAGAACATCCCGCCAACCATTAAGCATGGGGGTGGATCCATTATACTTTGGGGTTGTGTTGCAGCCAATGGCACAGGGAACATTTCATGGGTAGAGGGAAGAATGGATTCAATGAAATTTCAACAAATTCTTGATGCAAACATAACAGCATCTGTAAAAAAGCTGAAGTAGAAAAGAGGATGGCTTCTACAAATGGATAATGATCCTAAACACAAGCCAAAATCCACAATAGACAACCTCAAAATGCGCAAGCTGAAGGTTTTACAATTGCCCTCACAGTCCCCTGATCTGAACATCATTGAAAATCTCAAGTTAAACCTCAAAGTAGCAGAGGATGCAAGATGACCCAGGAATCTCACAGAACTGGAAGAATTCTCCAAGAAAGAAGCAATGAAAATTTCTCAAACAATAATTGAAAGACTTTTGGCTGGCTACCAAAAAGCATTTACAAGCTGTGACGCTTGCAACAGGGGGTACTACTGGGTACTAACCATGCAAGGTACCCAAACTTTTGCATCGGCCCATTTTTCTTTTTGTAATTTTTAAAATGTAAAAAAAGATAGAAAAAATGTTATTGCCCAAGATACAAAGGAAATGTTTAATCTTTAACTTTAGGCCTTCTAGAGATCGTTTCATCTTCAACTTTGCTTAACTGTTCACAATAACAGTAATTTGACCAGGGGTGCAAAAACTTTTACATGCCACTGTAAATTACTGCTGATCCTTGAGTAACACAACCTGTGAGCATCTTATTTTTTAGGCAAACCCTTCCAACAACAAAAAAAAAAGATTGCCCAAAGTGGACAAAGATTTTAATACCACCTTCGCTGATGTATTAGGACATGGAACACTCTGCACGCTTTATGGATGTGTATTGAAAAACTGGACAAATGAACTTATCATCAGTCACCAGATTTAACAGGCGTCTAATAAATCACATCCGAACACGAAGGGACGAGATGATAAGCTGACAAGGACTCATAAAGCACATGGAAATAAAAGAACATTCTGCAGCCTTCTGGACCACAAAGACCAGTGCAGTATAGAACAATGTTAAAAAAAGCAAAAAAAAAACAGCATCATTGTAATCCCACTGATAATCCATCCTAGGACAAGTTCTTGTTCAGAATCTGTTATCATGGAGGGCTTTTATTGTTAGAATATCCATGATCTAGTTTCTATACGTGCGATACTCGTGAAGAGCCCTTGTAGCCAATCAGAAGTGCCAACAGCCAAGATGTGATTTCACTTAGCACTTCTGATTGGCTACAAGGGCTCCTCATGAGAATAGCAGGTACCGAAATCCCCCCCACATCTCCCTTAGAATATGGGACTGTTTAGTGGATTTATAAGAACCCCTAACATTAGATGGACTAACCTCTTCGCAAAAGCTAATTTAAAAGTGACATTAATATGAATGCACTTCCTGATGTCACCTTTGCAAAAAATGGCCACCACAATAACTCAGAAAAATTACAATATCTTCGTAAGGAAATAAAGTAGAACAACCAAACTTTGTCCATCCCTCTAATTTATGATTTACTAACATTTGAGCAATTTTTCTTTTAGGGTGAAAATCCACTTTAAATGAAAGTCCCTTGACTCTCTGAGTTGGATTTATTTGCTCATTGAGGACACTACCTGGCAGCTGTCATTCAAATTGGGCTTGTTCTGTGAGAACTGGCACAAGTGCTTCAATTAGAATCTAGCTGTCATTTTTTTAGCTTTGGGCAATTCCTACACTTTTTGTGATCGGTTTCATACTGTAAAGTCACGGAGAATAAGATGAGTAGAAAATGCCAAAAAACCTGAAATGATAAAGGTGAGGCCAGAGCAGTAGGTAGGCTTGTCTTCACCTGAGGAACATATTCAGATTGCAGCACTAGTCCTGTGTCTAAATAAACTGGCCAACGCAGAGTGGCTGATGAGTTCCACAGCAGGACATGAAGAGATCCCAAACTGTGATCAACTGCCAAGTAGACCCAAGAGAAAAAAGGAAAAGCAACTGAGTCACTTAAAGGGAATCTGTCACCCTTTTTTTTGACTATCAGCTGCCGCCACTGACATCAGGGGCTTATCTACAGCATTCTGTAATGCTGTAGATAAGCCCCCGATGTATCTTGAAAGATAAGAAAAACGAGTTATATTATACTCACCCAGGGGCGGTCCAGGTCCGGTCTTGGTCCGATGGGTGTCACGGTCCGGCGCCTCCCATCTTCATACGATGACGTCCTCTTCTTCCCTTCCTGTAGTGACTCCGGCGCAGGCGCACTGCTCTGCCCTGTTGAGGGCAGAACAGAATACTGCAGTGCGCAGGCGCTTACCTCTCCCGACGCCTGCGCACTGCAGGACTCTGCTTTGCCCTCAACAGGGCAGAGCAGTGCGCCTGCGCCAGAGCCACTACAGGAAGGGAAGAGGACGGCATTGTATGAAGATGGGAGGCGTCGGACCAGACCGCGACACCCATCGGACCGCACCGCCCTCTGCGGTGAGTATAATCTAACTTGTTTTTCTTCTCTTTCAGGTTACATCAGGGGCTTATCTACAGCATTACAGAATGCTGTAGATAAGCCCCTGATGTCAGTGGCGGCAGTCAAAAAAAAAGGGTGACAGATTCCCTTTAAGGTCAAATAAAGATGTCCCAATGGTGTAAAAATATGGCTAATAATCTGGAAAAAAAGGATTTGTGAACATTCCGATTGGAGGTATGTGAACTTCAGAGATCTGGAGCACATGCTGGGACTGGTACCCTCCTCAGGGCACTTGTCAGCACATCTACTTTACCGAGCAAAGTTGACTTTCCTTATGTTTCTAAATTAATATTCGACCTCAAAGGAAAGTTTCAATATGGCCTTAAAAGTCCTATGTCTGTAGCTGCAGATGGTTTAGCAGCCATAAAACTCTAAGTAATGCTGCCTGAAATTAAAGATGTAGGTCTTTTTTTTTATCATCGCGCTACTCCTGTACAAGGGCTGTGTCTTGCTTGCCTTATGTCACGATTCCACCCCTCAGTGTGTCTGGGATGCAGTTACTGACAGTTCAGCCGTCCAATCTGGTGCAGGCATGTGCTGAAGCTGTCAGTACGTTAACTGACAACTCAGTCATCAAGTCTGGTGCAGGGGTGTGCTGAGCTGTCGGTGTTTTGATTGACCGCTCAGCTGTCCAATCTGAGTTTGGGTGGTGCTGGGCTGCCTTCAGGTGTTCCCTGTCCAAGCTAATTGCCCAGCTACTTACTGTAGCTGGGCTGTCAATCCCAGACCTCTGTCAGACATAGCTTCAGCTAAGTGTGGTTGGTTTTCTCTGTGCCTAGTGTTTTGCTTGATGATCTTTCGCTGCCTGATCTTGGACCTCGTTCTGACACTCCATCTGTTTAACACTTTTGCCTGATCTGCTATACTTTGACCTTGGACCGTTACCTGACTACACCTTTATCTCTTCCCTCTTTTTATGATGTACTTTCTTGGCTTTTGACCTCGGTTTCCTTGACTATCCCATCTCAGTCATGGCTTGTCCGTGAGAAGTGACTCAACATCACACCATGTTCTTGAATGATGATTAAAAGAAGGTTTACGGTAATTATTATCACAGATGGTGATTCTTTACTGTAAGAACAGTGAGACTGTGAATTATATACTGTATGAACAGAGACTATAGATTCTTTAATGTACTAGTAGTGAGACTAGTATGGATTTTTTACTGTACGAGATGGATTCTTTACTGTATAAACAATGAGACTGGATTCTTTGTTGTACTAGTCGTGAGATTATGGATTCTTTACTATACGAGCAGTGAGACTAGGGATTCTTTACTGTATTAGTAGTGAGATTAGGAACTCCTTACTGTACTAGTAGTGAGACTATGGATTCTTTACTGTACTAGTAGTGGGACTAGGGATGTTCTACTGTACTAGTAGTGAAGCTAGAGCTTCTTTACTGTACGAGCAGTGAGACAATAGATTCTTTAATGTACTAGAAGTCAGACTAGGGACTCTTTACTGTACTAGTAGTGAGACTAGGGATTCTTTGTTGTATATGTTGTAATAGATGATTCAACAAATTCAATGATGAATAAAATTACACAGGTTTGAATATTAAATTCTGGACACCGGATATTAATGCAGGAAACTAATCTGATTGCCATATGTGGAATCGGGTAGGAATTTTTTCTCCTAATATGGAGCAATGAGCTTTTACTTCATGGGGGGTTTTGCCTTCCTCTGGATCAACATGATAGGCTATAGGTTCAACTTGATGAATTTACTTCAACTTTAAAACTTTGAGTTTCCAAACTATGAATGGAGCTGAATCACAGGACCTCTCACAGTCTATGGCTAAGAATGGAGCTGGCAGTGGGGAAAAAATAAACACTTCTCTACTAACTTGGCACCTCTGTATCTCCACACATCTTGAAGGTTAACACTTACCTTGCTCATATATGTTCCACTCTTGTTTAGGTCATTCAAAGCAAGAATTATTACGACAATGTAAAAAAGAACGTGGGCTGGATTCTCCAGGCAATCATTATGGGATTTACCAGGATTGAAGAAGTGGTGTGAGATTACTAATCCAGCTCAATAACGCCAATGTTCCATCTACAGGACTATCTATGGGATTCTTCCGGATTAATGTTCCTTTCTACTCATTCATAAATTCTGTTTTCTCTTTCTGTCCTATATTTTTTTGTGTTTGGCATTTCTCTCGTGCAATAGTTCTGGATATGGTCCTCTCAAACTGAAATGTCTACAGGCGTCTTCAGCATCCTATCCAAAACCACAAGACATTCCAAGCTGCAATTCAGATACCACAGCCGCCTTCCTTCTGGTCATGCGTCTTTGGCGAGAAGGCATCCAGGTGTCTTCCAGTATGAGAAGTCAGATAACTGGACTTCTTGTTTTTCAGGGATCCAATGACGAATGGTCCAGTGTGTCCCACTTTGACGTTTTTTAGATCTGCAAAGGCAAAAAAAAAAACACAGTAAGACTGACAGGAGTCATTGAAAACCAAACTGAGAGGATCTCTCTACCCATTTTCCTGGAAGTTCACCCCCTCAATTTCCTCCCCAAGCCCTGGGTTGGTCTACATGCTGTTAGCAGGCTTCCTACTGACATAACCTCAGCTTGTAGAGAGGATGTGACACAATCGTTCCATGTGCTGAGTGAGCTCCTTCATCACCACTGGTCATACAGCAGAGGTCATCACTGCGAAAATCAGCATTAAGCTCCTTTCCTATGCCTGGGTTGAAGACTCCACCTCTAGTTTACATTCAGTCTTTATGCAAATCACAATATTATATATTGCCTAGATATGAGGCACTTCCAATTATCAACAAATCATACAAAAAGGAATGGAAGCTATATACCATAAAATCAGTAAAGTTTTATTAGGAATAAATTAAAAATGCCTTATAGCACAATACAATACATATGGGGGCAAAAAAATGCAAAAAGAAATAGGCCTTAAACACCAGTATATGAGGTTCAAAGAGATATATACATATACATGTATTCTATTATTGATCCATAAAGGTGTCCCAAAAAATAGTACATAATTAATGGAGCAAATAATATAACGCTTCCAAAAGGAATAACTCCTAAAAAAGGTTAATATATGAATAAATAACAATTGATCTTATGTAAAAAACCCCATTGAAATCAGCTGAATCCTAATCCTGAAATGGCTATGATAGCCATATGCCGTTTAAGTGCAAAGTGCAATATATAGACAGACACACTATACAGGGTGGTGCATAAGGCAATGAATAAACATGCTGGCTAGATAAGGCAAAGTATATAGACTGCCAAAAGGAAAAGGAAAGGGTTACTGCTGATAAATGTTATACCTGGAAGGCCGTGGCACCCCGACGTGCGTTTCGCGGCTAAGCTTCTTTTTAAGGGAGTGTGATTTTCCCCCATATGTATTGTATTGTGCTATAAGGCATTTTTAATTTATTCCTAATAAAACTTTACTGATTTTATGGTATACAGCTTCCATTCCTTTCTGTATGATTTGTACACCCAGTCTTTGCCTAGGACTAGCATTACTATTGGTTATCCTCCAATGTCATGGAGTTTAATCCCTAAAAAAAGAGTTGCCCAAACTTTGAAATGAGCTTCTATTATCGTGGGTCCCAAATGAGTTGTCTACACGGAATTGAATCACTCAGAGGCGCAGATTGGACTTCACAGGCCTCAGTGCAAAACCTCTACCAGTGTCAACAAACATCATGTGACCTTCAATAGTATTGATGTTCACTGATAGGTATTGGGCTTTATCAGGTGCTAGGGCTGGTGATCAAATTCTACCCCTACACCCTCCTTTACCCATATTTTTCTACACATGGAGTACTAAGATTTAGTTGACCCATCATGGCCTACCTAAAGAGCTGAAATACTTGATAGATGGACCCAGAACAGCAACTAAGCTGTCTTTCTCCCTCACCCTGCACCTAAATACTTTGACCCAGGCAAAGTGGTTGTTGGTGCCCACCTGGAACCCATCACCGAGGAACCTGATCAAGTTGTCGCCTACTAAGCCACCCCCCCAATAATCAAGCAAATTGTGTGAAAATGTTTGCCCTCTAATGATGTCAGACCACACGACGACTATGTGCTCTTCATCTGTCTAGTGTCAGCCCACTTTTCCCAAAATCCACTGTAACTATACTACATTAGTACAATACGGGAGGATTTCTTGGAGTGGGTTCAGGCACTAAATGCACTCTATACCCAGCGATTGATGATTATTTTGCACAGCAGACACTCCTCTTATAACTTCTGCGATTGGTGCTAGCTCTGAAGGCTGAAGTTTAACCCCTTAGACGACATGTTTAACAGTGACTATGGCATCTATGCGGTTAGATGGAGGGTTGCTGTCTGTCACTCCAATTTTGCCCCAATGGTACAAATGTATATAGTCGAGGGGTTGATTAAGGGCAGCAAGGGGTCCACGGCTTAGGACCCAATTTGGAGGTCAGCTACAGGGACCTCTGATATCTATGGACGCCACTGACTCTCTCAACCAGCCAACAAGAAGACAGAACAGAATAAATCTGCCACTTACCTGGCATTGACGGTTACACTAAGCAGATTGCAGAAGTTAAACCCACTTAGATAATCTGGTAGACAGCTACCATGGTATCTAAGCGGTTAGATGGGAGGATGCCCTCTGTCACCCCCATGTTTCCCCCAATGGCGCAAGTGTATGAACTCAATGGGTTGTTTAAATCAGCAGCTTTTACTATGTAATCTGATATAAACATGATGTAGGGGCTGAGACCCTGATCCCAGCAATGTATTTCTTTCTAGGCTGTGTGCTGCTGCTTCAATAAAATCATTGCTTTATCAGCAGATTATCACTACAGGACTAGGTGTCTTGTGCCTCCTGGTCCAACCACGCCCCCACCACTGATTGGAAGCTTTCTGTGTATGCACGGTGTACAGAGAAAGCAGCCAATCAGTGGTGTGGGTGGGGCTATACACAGCTCAGCATTTATCAAAACTGCAGCACCTAGTAAATTAAGTGATACATAGCTGGAGTCAGTGTCTTTGCCCCTATATTATGCAGCTCTCAGATGAAGTAGCAAAAATATGGTGACAGATTTCTTTTAATGGCAGCCAGGGGCCCATGGCTTAAGGTACGAATTTGGACTTTAGCAATAGGGACCCCTGATTTTTCTGTATGTCACTGGCCCCCTCAACCAACAAACAAGCAGACAGAACTGGATAAATCTGCCGCTTGCCTGGCATTGACTATTACACTGAGCTATGCATAACTAAGTTGTATTTTTAGCATATTTCACATCAATATTGAGACGTGTGAAGCCTTTTTCTGCGTTATCCTGTTTATGTGTTTTTATGTTTAGCTCTAAAAGTTATGGAAGCAATAAAAATGTTTTAAAGAGAATTTTCTTTTTACCGATAGGTCTTTTGCGGCGTATTTTTCAAAATGGCGCATGTCAGCAACACATTTTTGCACAAAATCAAAACTGCCTTGTTTTTATCTTTTACCTATTTTTTTGCACAAAAAAAGTCTCACATTCCTCTAAAAATTATGCAAAATTTGAGCAAAAATTTGAGATCCACATAAAATTATTCCTGGGGGTTATGGGAAGAAAACTGTATATTAGTGTAAGGAAAAAAAATCGCAATTGATTGGCTGCAAACATCTAGAAAAAAAACAAAAGCTACAAAAATAATACAATAAAAACCAAGCGGAAAAATATAAAATAAATTAGTAAAAAAAAACTGAATTTGTTGTGAATCAAAAATAGGCTTTAAAAAAAAGCGCAAATGCGATAATGAATGGTGACCTTTTGTGTTTTCAATTCTTCACTGCTAAGATCTCTGCTTAATGCAGTGAATGGAATGAGATTTAAAAAATCCACAGGAGATTGTGGTAAAATGCTCAAAAATTAGGAATATTGTTACGTGACATATAAAGAAGCAGGTTACAATAGTATAGCTATTCTCTGGATGGGAACGCTGGCTTTATAGTTTAGTTTTGTTTTGGGGGGCCGCTAAGTTCCTTATGTATGCGGAATAGTGACTAAGGAGTAGGCGAGATCCGCTATATAAAAGAATATTGATTTACACCGGCATTCATGGAGCATGTAATATACGCAGCCTCTTTATATTTCCATGAATAGGGACATAAGGACTTTCCAGGAAATGTACATGACTTGAAAACAACTGGTAATTATCTTTTTTTCCTATCTGTAAATTGAAGCAATTCTATCTCTAGTGGTCCTCAATGCACATATAGAATATTATGGCCAAAGTGCCTAATTACCGGAAGTCTCCCGCCACATCCAGTATTTGGAGAGATTTTTACCCCAGTATTCATAAGCCAAAACCAGGAGTGGGTGATAAATGCAGAAGGGGTGCAAATGTTTCTATTATGCTTTTCCTCTGACCGTTCCCCCTCCTGGTTTTGGCTTACAAATACTGGGGTGAAAAACTCACCAAATACTGGATGTGAGCATGTGGCCTTAGGGTGTGTGCACACGTTGCGGATTCTGCTGCAGATTTTTCCGAACGGATTTGTCAAAAACCGCAGGTAAATCCGTAGGTCAAAAGACCTGCGGTTTATCTGCAGATTTTCTGCAGTTTAGCCTCTGGGTTTCCCCTGCGGTTTGACACCTGCCATGGAGCAAGTGCCAAACTGCAGCGGAATCCGCACAAAGAATTGACATGCTGCGGTTTTGAAACCGCAGCAAATCTGCACGGAAAAATCCGCACTGTCTGCACAGCGGTTTTCATTTTTCATTGATTTTAATGGTGCTGTACACCGCAGCAGAAACTGCTGAGGATCTGCAGGACCAAAACCGCTGCGAATCCGCAGCAGAATCCGCAATGTGTGCACACCCTTATAGTGCTTTCCTGCAGTATTTGCCTCTTGCTTCTCGTTACCCTGACAGGTGTACGTCAGTAAAAAAGTAAGGACTGATGACTGTGTAAGGAGGTGGCGGGAAACCTCACGTGCCTCCTCTTCCCCCGAAGCTGTTCACACAATTACATGCGGCACCTCACTGTTTGTTATTGTGAAATGTAACATTTATACACTGTAATGTCATGTACTATGCTTAGGATTAGGGATAGAAGTTAGCATAGAGTAACAGTGGGATTAGAATAAAGGGGGGCACATTAGAGATATAGACTAGAATAGACAGGATTGTAAGTTAGATACAGACAGCATAGGGGATAAGCAAATGGGAGGGTTCATAGAACAGAGCAGCACAGAGCAGGGAGGTATAGGATGCGCACTTCCTGATTAGAGGGAGAAGCCCGGGCATCCTTGCCCAGGGCAGGGTGCATGCCGTATTGAGTCCAGACAGATTGCTGGCCGTTGGGATAAAGCTGCGATGGCAGTAAGGGGCACTAGGCGAAGGATAGTGCAGTCGGGCACCAGCTCAACGGGACCATTCCCAAGACGGATTCGGGGTCTAAGACCGGGGCTGGAGCAGCTGAGATGGCGTTTCCAGCACCTTTCCCAATTGGAACCGGACGAGGGGCTGACAGGGAGTTGGTATCATGGAAGGCACAGATGTGACATGGACTGTCCAAAGATACGGCCCGGATGGCAGGGAAAGGGAAGGCACAGACAGAACAGAGTTTGATACAGGTACGGCAGCAAATGCCGGGAGGAGAGAGATTATTGAAAGAATAGTGTCTGCCCGGAAGGCAGGGAAAGTGCAAAATACACGGCTTTGTGGGAATTGTGCTGCCTGTGTGATGAATATGCCGCTGTCCAGTAAAGCTAAGCTGTTGGAAAAAGACCTCGTCTCTGAAGTGAAGCGTGGAGCTCATGGATGAGGAGCAGACATGACAGCAGCTGAGGGGAATCTGACAGAGCCTGTAAGTGTGCTGTGGCATATGCTGCACATGCAGCAGAAAGGACTTTGCATTTCCTCTGTGGGGCGTCAGGGTGTGGGAACTCTACAGTTCGTTGCCATGCCTACCACCTCTGGCCGCCTACAGAGTCAGGGTTTGTTTGTAGTCTGTTACCATGGAGACACATAAAGGTGCATAGGAGATGTAGACACAGAATGGTAGGATAATATAGCTATTTTCTACCTAGTAGAGGAATCTGGCCAATATTATAAGATGATCTATTGGTCTTCATGGCACATGCCCAGTGGTTCCTGCCAGATCGGGTTATCTTCACATGTAACATATTAATAATCACCCTAGAACAGGGGTGGGCAATTAATTTTACCAAGGAGCCACATGAGAAACTGGCACTGCTGTGGAGGGGACCAAAGGTGAATTTCATATTAAATGTATATCTTATTCAGTGTAATAATCTAATCTTGTTTTCTAATATACTTCAATGAAAAATTCCCCAACGTTCCCCTCTATATTCTGACTTCCTGTGTTTTTTTTTAACATCCCATGACATTTTGTTTGAGATTCACCAGTGCATGCTGGGATACTCGATTGAGCCGCCATCAGGGGGATGAAGCTGAGGTCACTGCCGCAGCCTCTGCGCCCCTCTCTGAAATGAGGCACCATCAGTGATGTCTGTTTTGGAGGCTCAGCTAGTCTGCTCACCTGATAAAGTGTTGTTTGTAAATTTTGACACATACTCAGTATGAGCTCCCTGTGCTATATTCCTTTGAATGCACAGTGACAGTGCGCTCCCTTGCTAGTTCTAATGAGAAGAGATGCCCCGGCAGGGACCAGTCCAGTCTCTGAAACAGATGACGCTTTATTTCACGGTGGGGAAAGCAGCTGGGGCAGTGATTGCAGTCTCTGCCCCCTGATGATGTCCCATGTGAATACCCCAAAATGCACTGGGATTCTCAAACAAAATGTCATTGGAAGTAAAAAAAAAAAAAAAAAAAAAAAACACAAGCAGACAGGAAGTTAGACTAGAGAGGGAATGGTAGAAATTTTTTAACTGAAATATATTAGAAAAGTGATTAGATTATTGACTTTAGTATGAAAGTCACCTTTGGTTTCAGATCACCCTTTAATTCTGCATAATTTTAATTTTATCACTTTATAAAAAGCAGTTGCTGAAGTGATGAAGTTTACATGAGTGTATAAAAAAAATCATGATTTTCATCCGGAATAAGACGATTTTCAGTCTGTATTGTCACCCGGATGGCATCCATTTTTAGATATCAGAAATGAATAAAATTTAAAAGAAGAAATAGTGTCCTGTGTTAGTAATGGAAATGTATTCGTAAAAATCGGATGCTATACAGATGAGTCATATGGCATCCAATTTTTTTTATTTTTGCACACCCATAGACTTCAAGAGGCGGAACATTGGAAAAAACTTATTCTCCCACCTCTATTCCACATGCATAGATCCACATCACATATGGGGCAGGAGCTGACAGGAGGGGGTGGGAATCCTTACTGCAGTCTATGGAGTGGATTTGATAAGTCACAGATCACAGGGGGGAGCACTATAGGGGGACTTAGCCCTTACCTCTCCTGCACAGGACATAAAACTGCACAAGCTGGGTTAACTCTCACATACAGAGGTGAGAAGGCAGCAGAGGGGCAGAAGAGCAGTTTGGGAAGCACACAGAATATCCCATCTGCAGACTGCATGTAGTGGAGGTGAGAGGACACTTCACTGCTGGACCCCATATTCAGTTGGAATACTCAGCCCCAGTGTTTTACCTCCTATCAGCTGCCAGGAAGATCCAGGGAGATTTAGTGGCTACTAATAAGCTTCTCTCCCTGAACATAAACTGCAGTCCCACAACTTTCATTCAACAGTGTGAAAGGAGGCAATGCAGGTGCTGTGACCTACTCAGCACAGCAGACACACGATGCTGCCTCCCAGGTGGTATCTGGGCTCCTCTTAGAAGCTACTTGCCCATTATCTGCAGCAGATGGGTGTTGTAGTCCCTGCTTCCCTCCTCCTGTCCTGACTGCTCTGGCTCCTGCACAGGTTTCACCAGCTCTGCAAGCCAGGAACTGAGCAGCCCCGCATCTACCAATGAGAAGACGGGTGCGGGGCTACAATCACTTCTGAGAAAGATCAGAATCATAAATCGGTCCCTCTCGGTCTTTCTGGCTGTGAGAGTCAGCGGGCCACACAGAAACACTCAGGGGGCCGGATGTGACCTGCGGCCCGCAGTTTGCCCAGGTCTGCCCTAGAAGATATTGTGAAATAACTACATGGCAAATCCTATTAAGGGATTTTGCCCCAAAATTGTAAGTTATACCTTATCCTTACTATTGGGGGTCTGGCACCCTCAGTGATATTGAGAATTAGGTTCTGGATCCACAGAACCATCTTGAATGGAGTGGAGATGCACGTGCTCTACCTCACTTCCATTCCTTGTCTATGGGACTGCATGAAGGAAGCCCAGTACAGTGCTCCGCTATCTCCGACAGTCACGTAGGCAATGAATGGAGCAGAGATCGAGCATGTGCACATCCACACCATTCAAGACTGTAACAACCCTGCTGGCATCACTGCATGGCCTCCCATCTCCCGCACACCCACTTACTCACTGCTCCAGGTCAAGTTGTGATTTCTCTCTGCCGCCAGCTCCTTGCCTTGTCTCCTGTCTGCTGGGTTCATGTTTCCTGACTGTGTGTATAGGGGGGCGGCGCCTGAACTCTCTGCTTCTAATGGAGTCAGGGTGCACCTGGCTATTGTGTCCCTGACCAGTTACCTAGAGCCCTATACTATTTAAGGCTGCCTCACCCACTGGAACATTTCCTGAGCAATGTCTAAACTCAGTGTTTTTCTGCTGAGTAAGCCAGGCCCTGTTCTGTGTTTCTCCTTCTCTGGAGGCTACACTCCTAGCTTTGTCTTGTGCCTGTCTGTCTGCCTTCCAGGAGGCAGTATATCCTGGTCCTGGAGTCTTTGTCCTACCTTGTCTGTACTCTGTCCTACCCCTGCCTCCTTGCCTTTGGCTTCTTTCCCTGCTGTGTCTTTCCCTGTGTCCTCCCTGTCTGTGCTCTGCACCCTTGCAGCTCTGCCTGCTCGGCACCCTTGCAGCTCTGCCTGCTCGGCACCTTGCAGCTCCACCTGCTCGGCACCCTTGAAGCTCCGCCTGCTCCGTACCCCTGCGGCTCCGCCTGCTCTGTACCCCTGTGGCTCTGCCTGCTTTGCTCTCCTGTGGCTCTGCCTACTCTGCACTACTGCGGCTCCGCCTACTCCGCACTCCTGCCTGTTTTCATACCTGCTCCCCCATGTGAACAGGTCCAAACGAGTCCCGTCATATTCCACTCCCTCCTATCAGTACCCATACCTGCACCTCCTGTGTGAACAGGACCCTACCTGTTCCTCCATATTCCATTCCTTCCTCAAAGTACCCGTTCCTGCTGTGTGAACAGGTCCCTACCTGTCCCTTTGTACACCACACCTACCTGCCCTGTGTCTCAAGCTGTGCCTGCCTGCCCTGTGTCTCAAGCCTTGCCTGCCCTGTGTCTCAAGCCGTGCCTGCCTGCTCTGTGCCTCAAGCCGTGCCAGCCTGCCCTGTGTCTCAAGCCGTGCCTGCCCTGTGCCTCAAGCCGTGCCAGCCTGCCCTGTGTCTCGTCCATACCAACCTGCCCTGTGTCTTGTCCGTGCCAGCCTGCCCTGTGTCTCCAAACCGTGCCTGCCTGCCAGTGTATCAAGACGTGCCTGCTTGCCCTGTGTCTCAGCCGTGCCTGCTTGCCCTGTGTCTCAGCCGTGCCTGCTTGGGTACCAGCCGTGCCTACCTGCCTGCCTATTTGTAGCACCTGTCCAAGTGACTTGTCCCCAAGTGGGATCAGCAGCCACAGCCAGACACCACCCTGGAGTGGCACCCAGCAGCTACCTGCCGCACAAGCCTGACCTCACCATCAGAGGCTCCAACGAAGAACGAGGTAGCTGTCGTAGTCACACCCCTTCCAGGGTAGTATGGTTTGTGGCACAGTGGGGCCACAACCCCCCGGCTTGCGCCAATCAGCAAAGACACGAGCGTGACAAAGACAGTGCCAAGGATCCAAAGACTCATTCAAGGATCACTGAAGGTGCCAGCGGTTGGACCCCCAGCAATTAGTTATTAATCCCTATCTTTTGAGGCAAAACAGGAGACAATCAGCAGAAGGGCAACATGTAAGCAGGTGAAGGAGCTGCCATGAGTCACAACATCAAAGGATGCCCATTTCCTTAGACATAAGGTGCAGCTTGTGATGATTATGGAAGGGAGTGTGCTACATCGCTACCCGGCTGAGAGCCCTTCTCTGCGACATCATAGCTTACTGAACTTCCTGCTCATAGGGGTCATGGTGATCTGCGGACCCCTTTCCTGTTCTTGCCATAGGGCTCCAAGGTAACTTGCTATTCCCTTTACTGTCAGTGTTGTGCCTCCAATAAGCCACAACCAAAGCAGCATGCCATCTTAGAGCCTCTCTTCACAAAGCCAAAGATTGACATTATCAAACTCTCCTCACCTGTAGACTCCACAAGGGGGTGCTCAATGGGTACAGATGTATACAGACCAATCGGATCAACATAAATACAAGCTCCCTCTAGTGATGAATGGCTGAAGTGAATGGCTCCCTCTAGAGGTAAATGATTTCCATGGTGAATGGCTCCCTCTAACGTGAATGGCTGCACTGGATGAATGGTTCCCTCTAGAGGTGAATGGCTGCAGGGATGATTGGCTCCCTCTAGTGGCGAACGACTGCAGTGGTGAATAGCACCCTCTAGTGGTGAAGAGCAGTAGGGGATCTCCCAAATTTCTGGATTTTCCAAATTGGTGGCAGGCATAACCCAAATTATATTGGATATATATATTTAGGATATGCCGGCCACCTATTTGGAAAAATCTATTAATAGGACCTGTTGGGTGTATAATATATATGTACAATGATACTGAATACTCCAAGGTAGCCAGAAGACATTTATTTTTCCTTCCCCATAAGGACTAATATAATGTAACATTTTTGTGTTCATGGCAATCTCCCATATTCAGCTCATTATTTACCAAAAATCTCCTAATTTGTGTTTTGCAGCCTCAGGCATCTTCAGTGATGAAAGTGGTCCTCTAATGGAGGCTAAAGCTGACCCCATAAAAAGCCATTTAAACAATTAGTGATGTCACCGGAGTCTTCCTCTTACTTTTGGATGCTCTGGACGTTCTTACCCCATGAGAATTCACCATCTCTGTGTCATCCAGTACACTACTTAGCTCACACCATCCACTCAAGGGATAAAGAAAAAAACTGATTTTTTTTAATGCGGCTGCGACGCTCACGGTATAACAGTAGCTACAAAATGCACAAGAGTATGGAGGAGTCGAGAGGAACGGCTGTTGGCCGGACAAATAAATCTAAAGTCTTATGGCCAGATTGCTACAGGAGCGTAATTTGAGGTAAAGTTTCATGGCCTCAGTACCAAGTCTTTAATAGGGGCCCCCAATTATGGTGGTATGCTTTTATGGGGCAAAGGAAGCAATTTATCCATCTCGGGCACCTCCAAGATACAAGTGTGATCACAACCACTTCACTCCCTAGAGTTTGGACCCTGGATAGCCCCACTATGCACAGGCGTTACAATGGATGTAGAGTAAAGAGGGGTCCCAAAGGTGTTATATCACCCCTGGGAATACTTCTTTAAAGGCTTTGTACTACCAGATAAAAAGACCAATTCTGGACTCCCCTTTCAATGTTCGGCAACTTGCACCAAAATTACGAGGATTGTTTGCGAAAAATCGGGACATTGTCTGCAAATTTAGGAAATATGCGATAATGGGTAAAATCTGTATAGGGGGTTGCAGAATTATTTCACTCGCCCACCCTCAGTCACAATGGTAATATGGTAATAATAAGAGTCAGTGATAAGCGGTCATAAAGGAGCGCTGAGGAAGCAATCCAGTGGCAGACAAGGATGTCAGGTCTACACCGCAGCACCAGCCGAAAACCTCCAATAGAGGATAGGAGCAATGAAAAAATGGAAAATGGTCTTAGGACTTCCACCTGATGAAGACGGATCCTCCGTCGAAACGTGCTGTGGTTTACACCCATCTCTTGCTTGAGTCTCTTTCCTGCGCTCCTAAGACCGTTTTCCATTTACTCACAATGGTAATAATGGCAGCGATATCGGTTGCAGTCCAGCTTTTCTGGAATCCAGGAAGGTTGTTCAGTCTCGTTACCCGCTGCTGTGCTTCTGCTGCATTTGGTGCAGCCTATTGCTTTACCTTTTTGGACTCAAGGAACACCAGTCGTATAATATGATGTGCTATTTTACATATTTTTCTTTACGGTAAAAGTAAAAGAACTCCGATGGACCCCATTATGGTACATCGAGTCCACTGGGCGCTGTTGTTGCCTGTCCAGTGACCGATCCAAACTGTCGTAAATATAGTAAAATCTACAGTGATTTTTTTAGTAAATGCTCTTTAATGCACGCCCTCCAGTAATATAATGGATTAATGTGAGGGATACTAAGTCTCGCCATTTATCTTTCGGCACAAATGTTTTTCAAAATATTTCTCCATATCCCATCATACAGTAATGAGATTAGAACTATATGAAAGGCTTTTTTTGGGTACCTGGAGTTCATCACCTGGGCCTGGGAATTAGTACAAATTAGCCATCACTGATCATAGAGAACTGTCACTGTACTACACTCATTTATGCCTGCTATGCGATATAGTATGCGCCTAAAAAACATCGGTCACTTGCCATAAGTATGGGTTTTTTATACCTGATGTAAATGCCGCTATTCTCCTCAATCCAGCGTTGTTTTTCTATTGTTCCTGCGCCTCTCCGTTCATGAGATAAGGGCCTTTTTTCCCTAGATATAAATCTAGTCTGGTTAGACAAGTGGGTGAAGTCATCACCTCTTCTTAGTGGGTGTAAACCCAAGCACCATGCCCTGTTGGCTAAATAGACTAAATTTATATACAGGGAATAAATGGCCGTATCTCAGGAATGGAGAGGAGCAGGAATGGTGCGTTCGGCGGGCATGTAAAAACAATGCATCTGCATACATCTACATACATCCGCATGTCATGCGTACCCAATGTTAAAGATAGATAAGCAGGATGCATGCAGAAGTAGGTGGAGCAAAATGGAAGAAGTGTGAAAGTGGGCGGAGCTTAATGGAGGAAGTATGCAGCCCTCCGCAGCTCAGCCGAATGCTAATATGAAACCAGCCTAAATTTTGCATTTATTTTCAGAAAATGAGAAATGGTCAAAATAACAAAAAAATGCAGTGCTTGCAGACCTAACGCTAAGAAAACAAGTTCATAATCATTTAGAAACAACAATACTAATGTTTTAACTCAGGAAGAGTTCAGTAATCAATATTTTGTGGAATAACCATGATTTTTAATCACAGCTTTCATGGGTCTTGGCATGTTTTCCACCAGTCTTTCACACTGCTTTTGGGTGACCTTATGCCAATCCTGGTACAAAAATGTAAACAGTTCTTTGTTTGATGGCTTGTGACTATCCATCTTCCTCATGATTACATTCCAGTGGTTTTCAATAGGGTTCAGGTCTGGAGATTGGGCAGGCCATGACAGGGATTTGATGTGGTGGTCCTTCATCCACACATTGATTGACCTAGCTGTGTGGCCTGGCGCATTGTCCTGCTGGAAAAACCAGTCCTCAGAGTTGGGGAACATTGCCTGAGCAGAAGGAATCAACTGTTTCTCCAGGATAACCTTGTATGCAGCTTGAGTCATACGTCCTTCGCAAAGATTAGTCTGCCCAATTCCAGCCATGCTGAGGCATCCCCAGGTCATCACTGATCCTCCACAAAATTTCACAGTGAGTGCAAGACACTGTGGCTTGTACGCCTCTCCAGGTCTCCGTCTAACCATTAGACGACCAGGTGTTGGACAAAGCTAAAAATTAGACCCATCAGAGAAGAATAACTTACTCCAGTCCTCTATGGTCTAATCTAATCCTTATGGTCTTTGGCAAACTTCATCCTGGCTCTCCTTTGCTTCTCATTGATGAAAGGCTTTTTTCTAGCTTTACATAACTTGATCCATGCCTCTAGGAGCCTGTTACGAACTGTTCTTACCATGCATTTCACCCCAGCTGCCATTTGCCATTCTTTTTGTAGGTCACTTGATGTCATTCTGCTGTTGCTGGGTGACATTCGAATAAGATGATGGTCATCCCGGTCAGCGGAGAGTCGTTTTCGCCCTCTGCCTGTCCGTAGCTTTGTTGTCCCCAATGTCTGCTGCTTGACCTTGTTGTAATAGACTTAAAAATGTTAAGGATAGAAGCAACATGATGCTCACTGTATCCCTCTGCTAGTAAAGCCAGAATTGAGCCCTTCTTTTCCTCACTCAAGACTTTTCTTTTCAACTCCTTTGGCATGGTTAAAGTTATTTTTTTCATTCCTATTACTTTTGGGACATTACTAGCACTTGTTTTGCCATCCAGCTTGTCCTATTGCAAGAGGATTGTGAACACCACAGCTTTCCTTCGTTAAATAAGATTTGGTTCAGGTGATCACCTAATCAGATATATAAAGTGCTCTCAGTGAGAGAAACAAAATAGGAATCTTGTGGGTATTCCTATGTTGTTTCTCTCACTGAGAGCACTTTATTTATATATTTTTTCTACTGGCTAACACGGTATCAAACCACTTTTTTTCGTTTCACCTAATCAGAAGCACATTAAGTAGAATGAGGCGTATTCTGGTTGGAATTCAACTGATACTGGAATGGAATGGCTGTCAGAATGGCTGATTTTTATAGAACTGTGCAGTGGTCTCTTAATTTTTGGTCTGTAAATATATATATATATATATATATATATATACACAGTATATATACACACACACAGAGAGTGAGAGAGATACACACACACCACATATATACATATATTTGGCATATATACATATATATACAGTATATATATATATATATATAATTATGTGTTCACATCGGATTGGAACATAGACCCCTACGTGTAAAAAGTACCAGCTTGCTACAGCTCATCTTCAGCTTCTGCCATGGCCGGTACTGGATGGCATTGACATTAGCAGCAGCATCACATCATTGCATGTTGTTAATCATGTGACTTTGCTCTGTTCCTCCCCATCTCCCCATCTCCCCAACTCGTGACGGAGCCCACACCGCCACACTGTGCCTGCAGCTGCAAGCCTCCCCCCCAACAATGGCACCTCTATCAGGGGTGCTCAAGCTGTCGGCTTTAACCCCTTCCACTGCCAATTAAACCCTTACCAACAATCTTCTCTGCGCAAACAAGGTTTTATCAAACCAAACTGATGTGCACACCTGGCATCATAGCTGGCATTCCCCCTCTATCAATGGCAGTCATGGGGTTAATGTGCTCTGCTCCAAGAGAAACAGCCATGGAACATGCTCCCCATCACTCCTCATTTTCCTGGATGTGTAACTGCAGGTTCCTGGAACAGCCCGCGTCTCGTTTCCAAGGGTTGGCCTTTAAGAAAGACAAAAAAAGATTTGGCAGGGAGAACGTGTAGTGACTGGTTTGAGGGTTTTGGGATGGTTTGAGGTGAGGAGAGGCAGAAGGGTTTACTACCTGAGCAAGCAAGAACATGACGGGCACATGGCTACCCACCAGCGCCATGTTCTGTTAACCCCGTAAAGCCAGAAAAAAAGAAAACAAGGCACTCAATATACAAAAAAGACAAATGTGATAACCGAGGCTGCAACTGTGTGATAAACAGATACCGTGCCATTCATGTCTTCTACCCGGGTAAGACGGGAAACTATTATATTTATTGCCTGTGCAGAGCTGGGATGACGCGACACTGAAAAGCTGTAAGAGCAGTATCAATTATCCCAGTGCCTGAAGGAAACTATGAGCAAAATAAGATTTAGAAAAGTGTTCCAGCATGACCAGACTTTGGGATATTTATAGCAAAGCTCTGCATTTGGCCAACTTTTGGTGGAGGGGGGATTTTACGCCTTTCCATGTAACACAAGAAGATTAATCAAGCAACGCAACCCTTCTATTAAAAAGTAAAAGAGGGTGCACCACACATAGGGTGCAAACGAGAAGGGTCTGAAGTCTCCGCTATTCATTGACCTCAGGGATCAGGGATGGGGGAGAAATCTGGGCATATGGACCCGGATGACTGTACAAAGATATCCAGATCTTTCAATGGGTTCAAATCCAGGGGCAAAGATTATATTGAGGTGTCAAGGGGAAAAGATTTGGGGTTCTCTACAATTCTATTCTGCTTCCTATTTCATCGGACATGGCTAATAATGACTTAGAATTAGAGATGGTAAATGCAGGACCTGGTTCTGTGGCCATGTCAAAAAATCTGTGGTTACTGGATGGGAACTGTTATGAATGGGTCACCGAGGAGGATGGTAGGAACAGGCTAAGCCTCCAAAAGACCAGAGAGGTTGGTAACTAAGCGGATTGCAGACCCCTGATCCTATCCACACAACTAGCAGTAGCCGTGGAGCGTTCCTATTTCGTCCTAGACGCTTCGTCACAGCCGGAGGACTAACTAAGCCTAAAGACAGAAAGATGAAATCTAAACTGCCCCGGAGCAGATCCCCAAAGGAATAGGCAGCCCCCAAACATATATTGTCAGTGAGACAAGATGAGACACAAACACAGACAGAGAACAGACTGAGCAAACGGTGGGGCCCAAACTGTCTAGACAGGACAGGAGAGAAAAGATACTGTCTGCAATCATGCACAATACCCTGAAAAAGTCCAACCCGTCTGATATACAAAAAAACCTGAGATCACACGATCTCACCCCCGCTAGATCAGCACTCTGGTATAAACTGGCAGCAAAGAAAAGATACTAACATAACAGGGGACTGAACAAGCTGCAACATATGAAGCAGGGCCCAGCGCTGCCCCCAGCAGGGTGCTCACTGAACCCTAGCAGCAAAACAGAAAGCAAAAAAAAGACACAACAGCTTAGATGCAAAGAATTAGCAAATGAATCACTTAGCTGAACATGCAGATCAGGCAGGGGACAAAAGAGCTCCTAATGCACACTGAGGAAAAATCACCAGCAAACCTCAAGAGCAGCCAGCTCCATTATATGCTCCCAGCCAGCAATCCCAGATTCCCTATTATTATCGTCAGGTGGAGAACCTCCATCCACCTGGCCAGCAGAGGGAGCTTCTGCTCAGAAATCCGAGCAAGGGAGTTCACAACAGGGAACCCTGAGAACCACCTCCTACTCGACTACATAAGCGGCTCTTCTTTTGATTAGCTATTATGGCACAAGGTCCGATGCTCATCGTGCCACAACGATGATGTGGACAAAAGCCAGCTAATCAAAAGAAGAGCCGCGGGTGCCGTCAAGTAGGAGGCGGTTTTCAGGACGTCCTGCAAATTGATTTACACCAACTCTATGAATAATAAGTTACTATTCCACATGAATAAGTTGACTTATTTTGGGCACTATAAGGCAATAATATTTACTGTCCATTATGGTAGAATAATTTATAATTGCATGGTTTTATTTTGTATGCACTGGAAGGCATTTTTTGGGCACTGTATAGTAACATTACTAACAGTAGGTACTCCACTATATGGATCAGTGCAACATGGGGGGTCATAGGTGTGGTTGCCCTAGGCACAACATTTCAAAGGAGAAAAAAAAGGTAGTAGTGGTATCGTTAGGGTCAAAGATCCGGGGATAGGCACATACTCCGGACTTCTGGACGGATGCCCCCAGTTCTCTGAGTATTACTTTGAATTGTATCACCGTTGAATTTTGTAGTAGCGCAGGCATCGGGCCACAAGCTTCAAGTTATGCCACTGGTAGAACCTGTAGTCGACCAAGCCTTGTCCAAGATGTCAACACGTACTGCAAACAGCCAGGATATAAATGTAGTGGTGTGCCATGATACCTGACCACCCAAATTCTGGTACTACCAGGGCACTGACTAGGCTTCAAAGGCTGAAGCTTCATACGATATTCTTAATTTTTTTTTCTACTTAGCGGAATTTTGGGTTTTTGCTCATTTTATGATATTATGTAAGGAGGTAATGGATTACATATATGGGTGGCTTTTGGCAAGTCTGTTAGGAATTAATAAAAGAATTACGGTACAAGACGGAGTAAAAGCAGAGAGGGTGCTGTGTGTGGAAAATGATGTATAAAATTCCTATTTTAGCAAAAAATGTTTTCGAGACGCTGCCAAAGTTCCCTTATGGGTTTTAGAGAAAAGGCCGCTTGGTCATTGGGTGGTCATAACCTTCAGATATTCTGAAATCAAAAACACCCCGTGCCATATTTAATGGGGTCTGCACCAATCCCATTCTCTGCTTAAAGGGATTATGTGCATTGGATATCTTCCACTTGTTACATGGGTCCCTTGAAAACAAACTAATTATAAAAGATCCATTTAGACAAGCTGATAATAAAGTTGGTGTAAATTGATTCATGGGATCCTTTGATCACGTTAGTACTCTAAGGCTATGTGCACACGTTGCGGAACTCTCGCGGAAGTTACCGTGAGAATTCCGGAATTCCATTCCGCGAGAAAATCACATTTTAAATTCCCACGATTTTCCCGCGGAAAAACTAGCGTTCTGCAAGCGTAATTAGAACTGATTGACAGGTGACCAACTTTTTACTATTGAGGCTGCCTATGCAGCATCAGTAGTAAAAGATAAAATGTAAAAAATAATACAAAAATAAAAAATGTTATTCTCACCTTCCGACGGCCCGATCTTCTTCCCGCCTCTCTCCACGCTCCCGGCATCTTCCGGTCCCAGAAATCCTTAGCGCGAATCACCGCGATGACGTTGCGGCCTCGCGTGACCACGATGACGTCGCGTCTGATGACGTTGCTTCTCGCGATGCTGCGAGATCATCGCGGTCATTCGTGCAAAGGATTTCTGGGACTGGAAGATGCCGGGAGCGTGGAAAGAGGCGGGAAGAAGATCGGCAGCCGTCGGAAGGCGAATATAACCCGATTTTTTATTTTAATTCTTTTTTTTACAGGGATATGGTACCCACAGCCCAGAGAAGAATCTCCTCTCCTCCAGGCCCTGGGTACCATCCGCAAATGTTCTGCTTACTTTCTGCATGGTGGGCATAGCCACATGCGGAAAGTAAGCAGAACAATGCATTCCTATGAGGGCGGAATCGCCGTGATTCTGCAAAATTAATGAGCATGCAGCGTTTTTTACCGCAAAGTGATTCCGCCGTGGAAAAAAACGCAGCATTAGCACAGCATTGCGGAATCCCATAGGAATGCATGGGATGCTTATTTTTCGCGGCAAAATCGCGCGTTAAAAACCGCCGCGAAAACGCGAAAAAAACGCAACGTGTGAACGCTGCCTAACACTAAAAAATGTGACCATATGTCTAGGAGGTCCTCACTTTTTCTAGGAGCCTCCCATTGTGGGAGAGCTGTAAAGTATACCTACGAGAGACCAATTGATGCTATAGATTCAGGAGCATAGTTCACTTCTTACTTTTTGGCTTTAAAAAGGATCTGTTACCAGGTCAAAAGTAGCCAGATTTCGCTCCTATTTTACTCTCTGAACTCCCTTAAGTTTTTGACTTTTTTAGTAAATCAGGGCTTTTTTGTTTCATGCTAATTTGTATGGCCTTTGCTAAGGAGGCATGGCTCACATAGTAATTATACACAGCAGTCTAAAGACACGCTCCAGAGGATCCAGTGAGCCACTCCCATTTGATATTGATATCATGTGCACTAAATAAAACGGTCCATATCTCTGGAACCATATAGCTGATTTAAAAAGTCATCAAATTTAGGAAATAAAAGCAATATTAACCCGACAGTCATTTCAGTTGAATTGCATTTTAGATGACTTTGAAAAAAGTTCATGCTTACAGTGGGAGTCGCCAGTTTAGGTGATGTTTGCTTTTGGGATGTCCCCGATTACTCATGCCACAGAGCCTCTTAAAGACACAGCTACGGAAACTCAGACCTGGTTCCAATTTCTATAGTAAACAGATGTATTTCTTTAACTATTTAGGGGGTTGATTTTTCTTTAACAAAATGAGATTCTTCTAAGAACACATAATTTTGGACAATTTTCACAATTTAGTTTTGCTTTGATTTTTTGTTAGTTTCTTTTTTGTTTTCTTCTTGTGTTTTCTCATACAGCATGTCATGGCACATTATTAGCTTCATAACAATTCTCCTGTAAACGAGTGGAAGAGATTCACCTTCAGAAAATATATGGAGATGGGTGGCAAGGAACCAGGGTCATCATAGTAGCCGGAGGTCATGGGTTTGATTCTAGCAAGGGCAGCATTTGGATAACATCTGTACATTCTTCCTGCATCTGAGAAAATTTGTTTTTCTCTGCTTCTCTAGTAAAGAAATAAAACTTATTAGAAGAGCTTAAAGGGGTAGGACAACCTCATCTGTGATTGCTTGACCCCATCAATTTAGCTCTGTGTTTGCATAGGAGCATCACATTATTTGTACTTATTTTGAAACCAAAGGGATTCATGGGCATTCAGACCATATTATTCATCAACACTGCGTGCAGAATTATTAGGCAAATTGTATTTGAGAGGATTCTTTTTATTATTGAACAACAACTATGTTCTCAATCAACCCAAAAGACTCATAAATATCAAAGCTTCATATTTTTGGAAGTTGGAGTGTTTTTTTTTTTTGGATTTGGCTTTCTTTGGAGGATATCTGTTTTTTCAGGTAACTATTACTGTGCAGATTTATTAGGCAACTTAATAAAAACCAAATATATGCCCATCTCACTTGTTTATTTTCACCAGGTAAACCAATATAACACAAAATTTAGAAATAAACATTTCTGACATTCAAAAGCAAAAAAGAAAATCAGTGAGAAATATAGCCACCTTTCTTTAAGATGACACTCAAAAGCCTTCCATCCATACATTCTGTCAGTTGCTTGATCTGTTTACGATCAACATTGCGTGCCGCAGCCACCACAGCCTCCCTGACACTGTTCCCAGAGGTGTAATGTTTTCACTCCCTGTAGATCTCACATTTTATGAAGGACCACAGGTTCTCTATGGGGTTCAGATCAGGTGAACAAGGGGGCCATGTCATTATTTTTTCTTCTTTTAGACCTTTACTGGCCTGCCACGCTGTGGAGTATTTGGATGCATGTGATGGAGCATTTTCCTGCATGAAAATCATGTTTTTCTTGAACGATACCGACTTCTTCCTGTACCACTGCTTGAAGACGGTGTCTACCAGAAACTGGCAGTAGGTCTGGGAGTTGAGCTTCACTCCATCCACAACCCGAAAAGGTCCCACAAGTTCATCTTTGATGATACCAGCCCATACCAGTACCCCACCTCCACCTTGCTGGCGTCTGAGTCGGAGTGGAGCTCTCTGGCCTTTACTGATCCAGCCTCGGGCCCATCCATCTGGCCCATCAAGAGTCGCTCTCATTTCATCACTCCATAAAACCTTAGAAAAATCAGTCTTAAGATATTTCTTGGCCCAGTCTTGACGTTTTATCTTATGTTTCTTGTTGAAAGGTAGTCGTTTTTCAGCCTTTCTTACCTTGGCCATGTCCCTGAGTATGGCACACCTTGTGCTTTTTGATACTCCAGTAACGTTGCAGCTCTGAAATATGGCAAAACTGGTGGCAAATGGCATCTTGGCAGCTTCACGCTTGATTTTCCTAAATTCATGGGCCGTTATTTTGCGCCTTTTTTTATCAACACGCTTCTTGCGACCCTGTTGGATATTTGCCATGAAACGCTTGATTGTTCAGTAATCACGCTTCAAAAGTTTGGCAATTTCAAGACTGCTGCATCCCTCTGCAAGACATCTCACAATTTTTGACTTTTCAGAGTCCGTCAAATCTTTCTTCAGACCCATTTTGCCAAAGGAAAGGAAGTTGCCTAATAATTAAGCACACCTTATATAGGGTTTCGATGTCATTAGGCCACACCCCTTCTCATTACAGAGATGCAAATCACCTGATTTACATAATTGGCAGTTGGCTTTCAAGCCTATAGAGCTTGCAGTAGAACAACATGTATAAAAAGGATGATGTGATCAAAATAATTCTGCACACAGTGTATTGATATACCATGGAACAGCCCTGTTTTTTTTTTTACACAAGGGATAGATATACATAAGATATAAAATACATACGGTATATGGAGACCTGCCTCATATATATGTATATATATTCAAATCAATGATGAAGATTACATCTTTGCTAGAAAATACAGATTTTTCAATAACATCAAGAAGACTATCCTTTATTAAACACTACAATCTGGCATATGAACAACATAGAATGGAGTCTTCAGCACTGAATCCGACCTTGATGACAAAGTTTGGAGCCAGTTTATCTGTGTATTACATAGTCAGGGATTCATTTTAATGGTGCTTACATTAAACTGGTCATAGTACATTTTATTTTGGTGCATGGGAGCAGATCCCTAAAAAGTGTAACCTTGTATAAAACTATATGGATAAGCTACCATCTTTTTCCCTATCTTTGGACCATTTGTAGGAATGAAAGCGCCAATTTAGCAACTTTCTTCTACCATATATTTGCCTTCTCTTGGTGATAACACCTGGAGATGGACCAACGGCAATGAACCAACTAAATAGGGGCGATCATCATAAGACAATCTCTTAAATACTATCAGCAGTTGCTGTCTTCCAGTGTACTCCTAGACTTCCAAGCAAGACCCAAAAATCTGAATTTATAGCATTTCGGAGTAAAGGTTACGTATCCAACTCATTAACAGAGGGGAAACTACTGACCATGATTGCAAATTCATCAATACAAGAGATCTCCTTTCCAAGTCAGGAATGGCAGCTATGCTTGGGTGATCCTAGCCAAAATAGATCAGGGAGCTGACTTTCATGGATGACTGTCCAAAGAAAAGCTCATGCAGTAATTTAGGTCTGCCCACCAGTCACTCTTGGCATTACAGAGACAAGTGCAGGGTTGTAGTCCTAATTAATGAGAAACATATGCATGGTGGTGTTCACGAGAACGTTTCCTGTTGTCAGAAAGAAGAATACGAAAAGAAACAAACATCCACTGTCTTGCAGAATTCTGCGGGTCATAATTAGATTTTACCAGTGGTTATACTTCACTGCTGCAACCGTTGAAAGAGGACATCTTAAGCAAATCTTTTTAAGAAATCCATTCAATGCTTCTTAAAGGGAATCTGTCACCCCTTTTTTGAGATATCATATAATGATATCATTCAATTGAGTGTCACATAAGGATTCTCTTAGTACTTTTGCTTCCCCCTGACCCCGCACCTTTCATGCATAAATACCTTGTTTATATCGGTTCAGATGTATGTAAACTGCCACTGTTCGGTCAGATGGGCGGGGCTTATTCACCTGCCCCCCCCCCTGTCTTGCTCTACGCATTTCTTCTTGTGTAGAGCAAGACAGGGAGGGGGGAGCAGGTGAATAAGCCCCGCCCATTGGACCGGACCGTGGCAGTTTACACACATCTGAACCGATATAAAAAAGGTATTTATGCTTGAAAGGTGCGGGGTCAGGGGGAAGCAAAAGTACTAAGAGAATCCTTATGGGACACACAATTGAATGATATCATTATATGATATCTCAAAAAAGGGGTGTCAGATTCCCTTTAAAATCCCATCACAACTAATACAGGGGTGTTAGGCAGCCTTTTCCCTATGATAAATCTGCCTAATCATTCAGCAGTATGAGAGATGAAGCCACAAGATCTGTGGGAGCGGAAATGGTGACCTGCGTTATAGAAGAAGACATCTCAAGGACTTCATAACTTTTGTTTGAGGAATATACTCTGCGTAATAGAGGTCATTGAAGACTACAAAGAAAAGCGAAGTGGGTGACTAATTCCACCAGGGACTGAACGATTTATCAACACTATCCATTTAGTATAGTGATTTAAATATGTCACAGCCTAAGTGAATGGCTTGCCCACCTTCCTTGGACAATCCTTATTAGTTGTCTGTGGCCACTAACCATTTGCTGGATTTTTCAAAAGAGCATTAACAAATTGTTTAACATGATAGCCATTGGTGCACTGAGATGATCCCATGACTCTGGCTTCTGAGACGTAAAAATTGGTTGGGGGTCTCGCAAACTGGACCTTCAATGATCAGCTGAAGTTGCCTTTGGCTTATCTCTCCTGCACTGACTACTACAGTGCAATAGTAGAAGTTCATGCAGATTAAGTTCATTCATCTTTTACATGAACAAGCCACGTCTACAAGAGTCACTGTTTCTAAGAAACTCTCTTCTCTGGCTCAAAGTCTCTATGACCCTGTACCTGAATGATACAAACCCTTTACATTTTTCTACTTGCCTGAATCTACATCTTTCATGAGGCTAGCCACTAACCAGAACTGTTTATTGCAAAGAAACTTCCTCCTACACCTTCCCTTTAAACTGAACATATGGCAATCTCATTTCGAGCAGGGAATATCCAAAAAGTGTACACCCTCTTTAGCATATATTAAGTACAAAAGTATTTTTTTTATATAAAGAGTTGCTTTGGTAACCACTTTACAAAATGAAAACAAGACCTATGCAAAATGTTTGGACTGGGAATTCTCCGAGAATGAGTAGAACATTCGGTAGACAACACAATACGTCCCGTGTGTAATATGTCTTTAAGATGCCAAGAAAAAGGCATTGAGGAATTCATGAGACATTTAAGAATGAGGGAAGGACAAACCAACTCCAAGGAGGTTCCAATAGTCGTGTAACAGACCATGGCCTGTGATCTCTGTCTTAAAAATACAATGAGATTTCCTATTTATTGGGGTCTAAACTCTAAAGCAGCTTCCTCATGTAATTCTCTGAAGGCAATCGCCCTCCAGGCTATCCCCCCTAAAATTTCATTTAGTGGTTTTTCACCACTACATCACAGCTCGGCACAAAGTCTCCTTTATAACATCAGCCTGGAAGCAGCGACTGGGCAGGAATCTGCGTTTAGCTGTTACATCCCTACTTGTGAATCAAAAGCTTTAAAGAGCATGGAAAATGTGCTGATCGCCTCCGTACTGGAGAGAGGGTGGAAAATCAGAGACAGAGGGAAAAGAAAGAGAGGGAAGTGGGAGAGAGAAAAATGAGAGATGGGAAAGAATAAGGAGAAAAATAGGAAGGAGAAAGGGTGATCTTCAGGGCTTCCAACCCTTCTCTATGGTCCTACCGAAGAATTCTACTTGCATAGGTCAACCTTTTGTAGACCTAGAAACTACTAGTAGAAATTCCCAGTTGATGTGAATCAATTGACTCCAAAAAAGCTTGGCACCAATCACTGAACACCAAGATTGCCAAATAAGACCTGATGTGCCTATATTAGGGCACCAATGGACATCCCGAAATGCATGGAATAGGTTGCTATGAACACATTTTTTTACTAAGAAGAGATTCATTTTGTTGAAAGCTTTTTGATACTTGTCATGGATCCTTTGACTTTTATGGTCTACATTGCCATGCATATGACAGATCCAGGAAAGCATATTCCCAGCATCATCAACACCGCGTTTATGGAACTAATTTCATCCTCCTGGCAAGCACAGGAGACATATTTGGTCCGTTCTGCATGCATATTGTCATCATTTCCTTTGGATTCCTCGACTTGTATTAATTGTTTATCCCAAACCACATAATGTTTGCCCAAACACCCACATTGACAAACATCAACACATTTCCATTAGGTCTCCAACAATATCTTCTACTGGCCAAAACGACTTGACCCATATTTGTTCTGCTACATGGTTAATTAGGGGTTTCCGAGCGAGGGATTGGGAGAAGCCAAAAACTCCTACACTGTGTGTTGCCAGTTACATACTTAATATTTTTGAAAAAAAAAGACAAATGTCCATCAAATTTATGGACATTAATTATTTGGCATCACAAAAAGTACTGTTGACAGTTGGTGCCAACTATACTGTAACTTCTGCCTCTTTCTCTGTGGTGCGCCGCCTGCTTCAAATTAGCTGGAAAAATACTATGGAAGAAGTGACGGGGGAAGAGAAGAGTTAAAAAAATGCTGACGCTATGGTCATAATGGGCATCGTAGCAATTGGTCTCGGTTTCTTCTATCATCTGGTCAACGGGTGTCACTTTACTAATACCCAACCTAAGAACTTTTGGTACAATGGTCAAGTCTACACCAATCTTCCACGCCCCGAAAGAACAGAATCTTCTACTAAGTACGTATTGATGATGCAAGCAAATTTTTGATATCGGATTTTCCTGCTTGCTAGTACTTCCATCTATATTTTCAGTATAACCTGGCCACATCTGTACAGCCTTCTCCATTCCTCGTCTCCTCCTAACCTTGCTCTTTCCACAAATCCTCCAACCTTCCAGCAAAGGAGGACTTCCTTGCAGTTCCCCAGAGCCTTACCGCCCACTCCAGATGTAGACAGCATGTCCCACTATGGCAATATCTTACCTGGGAAGATGGGATAAAGTCCACCCTTGAACCCAGTTGTCCTGGTACATGCAAAGAACATTCAGGAAGACCAGAAAAGGGCGAGAGAACCTGCTTCAGTCTTTCGCCTCTTGTCTTTGCACGCTGGCAGGCAAGCAAGACTTTTAATGATTTCCAGCACAGCTTGGCTGCTGTGTTTCCTCTTGCAAAAAAAAAAAAGAAGCAAACCCTTATGCCTCCCTCCTCTTCTCCTTCCATCATTCCCCAGTATCCTCCTCCCAGTACACGTGCAAGCTGTGTACAACCTGAAGCCCAGCCTGCTGCTCCATACTGGATGATTTGGGATTCAGGGAGGGGTTTCATAGTACCAGAGGCCTGGGTTGATGTCAGGTTACACAGGAAAGTGGGGGCCTGGGGATTTCTGAGTCATTTTCAGGACTGAGCCTGTGTAATGATCATCTTCAGGAATGAGAGAGAATTAACTCCTGCATTACTGCTGAGGCCATTTGGGTAGGAGAGTAGAAGTGCCAATCAAGATCTTTTGGCACAGGCTTTGCAGTAAAAAAAAATAAAACGAGTGCATTCATTGAGGCCGATACAATTTTTTTTCTTTGAGCAGGGTATATAGAGAATAGAGCTGCTTATTTCTCATTGTCAGTGGCATCTGACCACAATTTGATGTGTATGGATGTTGCCAGATGCTGGTGGCCATCAGTTCTTGAGAGAAGTAGACAATCATCTGATGTGGTTTTGGACCTAACCATTAGGGCCCCATAAGAATAATGTCAATATCAGCTAATACTATAAAAGTACAGGAATAATACACAGTGTTGTCACAGTACAGAGGTAATGAACACAGTAATGTCACAGTACAGGAAAATGAACGCAGTGATTTCACAGTACAGAGATAATGAACACAGTAATGTCACAGAACAGGAAAATGAATGCAGTGATGTCACAGTATAGAGATAACACAGTAATGTCACAGTACAGGAAAATGAATGCAGTGATGTCACAGTACAGAGATAATGAACACAGTAATGCCACTGTACAGGAAAATGAATGCAGTGATGTCACAGTATAGAGATAACACAGTAATGTCACAGTACAGGAAAATGAATGCAGTGATGTCACAGTACAGAGATAATGAACACAGTAATGCCACTGTACAGGAAAATGAATGCAGTGATGTCACAGTACAGAGATAATGAACACAGTAATTTCACAGTACATGAACGCAGTGATATCACAGGACAAGGGTAATGAGCACAGTATTGTGACAGTACAGGGATAATGAATGCAGTGACGTCACAGTACAGGGATAATAATACACAGTGATGTCACAGTACAAGGATAATAATACACAGTGACGTCCCAACACAGGGATTATATACACAGTGATGTCACAGTACAGATATAATAAACAGTGATGCCACAGTACAGAGATAATAAACAATAATGTCACAGTACAGGGATAATAATACACAGTGATGTCACAGTACAAGGATAATAATACACAGTGACGTCCCAGCACAGGGATTATATGCACAGTGATGCCACAGTACAGAGATAATAAACAGTGATGCCACAGTACAGAGATAAACAATAATGTGACAGTACAGGGATAATGAATGCAGTGATGTTACAGTACAGAGATAATACACACAGTGATGTCATAGTACATCAATAATAAACACAGTGATGTCACAATACAGAGATAATATATACAGTAATATCACAGTACAGAGATAATATATACAGTAATATCACAGTACAGAGATAATAAACACAGTGATGTCACAGTACGGAGATAATGAATGCAGGGATGTCATAGGACAGGGATAATGAACGCAGTGGTGTCACAGGACTGGGATAATGAATGTAGTGATGTCACAGTATAGGAATAACATGCACAGTGATGTCATTGTACAGGGATAATGTACACAGTCATGTCACAGTACAGGGATAATATACACAGTGATGTCACCGTACAGAGATAATAAACACTGATGTTACAGTACAGGGATAATACACACAGTGATGTCACAGTACAGGGATAATACACACAGTGATGTAGCAGTACAGGAATAATAAACACAGTGATGTCACAGTACAGGGATAATGCACACTGTGATGATACAGTATAGCTATAATGCACACTGTAATGTCACAGTACAGAGATAATGCACACATTGATGATACAGTACAGCTGTAAGGAACATAGTTAAGTCACAGTAAAGAGATAATGCACACTATGTTGTCATGTTACAGAAATAATGTGCGCAGTGATGTGACATCTACACAGTTATGTCACAACAGCAGAATAATTGACAGTCATGTTTCTATACAATCTACCCAGTGAAGTTAGAACATCATATTCATGTAAATAATTATCTAGCACTACTCTAATAATACACATGATGATATCATTGCACAGGATCAACACATATAAAAAATGTTACTATACACACAGTGACATTACGAATGGAAAAAAACACAATGTCTCAGTGTAATAAAGCACCTTATGATATCACAGTAAAGGGGTATTGCATATAGTGTGACATGACATTTCAGAGACAATACAGAAACTGATGCTGAAGTAGAACGATGGAGTAAAATAAGCAACCGGGGAGGAGACAGGTGGCCCTATTGCAAACTCCAGGTTCCAGTCCAATTTTCTAAAGCCAGTTTGCACCATTTATAAACACTAGTCGCACCGTGCCTTTGAGTGGACATGGGCATCCACGGGGTATGGACTAATATCAGGGTATAATAAAAGGTAGTACACGTCTTAATGATATAGCACGGGTTGGGGTAACCCCCTCGTAGAATATAATGTAGTCCCCTCATAGGGTATAATGTAGCCCCCTCATAGGGTATAATGTAGCCTCCTCATAGGGTATAATGCAGCCCCCCTCATAGGGTATTATGCTGCCTCCATCATAGGGTATAATGCTGCCCCCCCATAGGGTATAATGCAGCCCCTTCATAGGTATAATGCAGCCCCCCTCATAGGGTATCATGCTGCCCCTCTTATAGGGTATAAGACTGCCCCCTCAGAGGAAAGTGCTGCCCCCCTCATAGGGTATAATGCTGCCCCCCTCATAGGGTATAATGCTGCCCCCTCATAGGGTATAAAGCTGCCCCCTCATACAGTAAAATGCTGCCCCCCTCAAAGAGTATAATGCTGCCCCCCTTATAAGGTATAATGCAGCCCCTCTCATAGGGTATAATGCTGCCCCCCCATAGGGTATAATGCAGCCCCTTCATAGGTATAATGCAGCCCCCCTCATAGGGTATCATGCTGCCCCTCTCATAGGGTATAAGACTGCCCCCCTCAGAGGAAAGTGCTGCCCCCCTCATAGGGTATAATGCTGCCCCCCTCATAGGGTATAAAGCTGCCCCCTCATACAGTAAAATGCTGCCCCCCTCAAAGAGTATAATGCTGCCCCCCTTATAAGGTATAATGCAGCCCCTCTCATAGGGTATAATGCTGCCCCCCCATAGGGTATAATGCAGCCCCTTCATAGGTATAATGCAGCCCCCCTCATAGGGTATCATGCTGCCCCTCTCATAGGGTATAAGTCTGCCCCCCTCAGAGGAAAGTGCTGCCCCCCTCATAGGGTATAATGCTGCCCCCCTCATAGGGTATAATGCTGCCCCCTCATACAGTAAAATGCTGCCCCCCTCAAAGAGTATAATGCTGCCCCCTTATAAGGTATAATGCTGCCCCTCTCATAGGGTATAATGCTGCCTCCCTCATAGGGTATAATGCTGCCTCCCTCATAGGGTATAATGCAGCCCCTCTCATAGGGTATAATGCTGCCTCCCTCATAGGGTATAATGCTGCCCCCCTCATAGGGTATAATGCAGCTCCCCTCATAGGGTATAATTCTGCCTGCCTCATAAGGGATAATGCAACCAGGACTCACATATACTGTATATACTGCTCTGGCAAAAATTAAGAGACCACTTCCAAATATTCAGTTTGTCTGATTTTTCTCTTTATAGGTATATTTTTTAGTAAAATGTAAATTGTTCTTTTAGTCGACAAACTTCTGACATGTCTCCAAATTTCCAAGCAATACATTTTGTTTTGTTTTTTTTCTGAAAATGAGAAATGGTCAAAATAAAAACAAACAAAACAGTGCTTTCAGACCTCAAATAATGCAAAGAAAACAAGTTCATAATCATTTACAAACCACAATACTAATGTTTTAACTCAGGAAGAGTTCAGAAATCAATATTTTGTGGAATAACCATGATTTTTATAAACAGCTTTCATGTGTCTTGGCATGCTTGCTACCAGTCTTCCACTCTGCTTCTGGTGCAAAAATTTAAGCAGTTCTTCTTTGTTTGATGGCTTGTGAATATCCATCATCCTATTAATTACATTCCAGAGGTTTTCAATGGGGTTCAGGTCTGGAGAATGGGCTGCCCATGACGGGGTTTTGATGTGGTCTCTTAGTTTTTGCCAGAGCTGTACGTATATATATATATATATATATATATATATATATATATATATATATATATAAAACAAATACAATACTCACCTCTCCTCCTTGTTCCCACGCTGATTCTGGCTCTGCTCTGGTATCAGACAGCAACTGCACTGCAGTCTGCCCTGCACACAGCGGGTACAAGATGAAGTGACGTCATTGCGCACCCGCTGTGTCAGAGGCAGAGGGGAAGGATGGGAGAGGGAGCATCAGATGCCGATACAGTTGAATGCGGCACGCACTGGGGGGAGGGGTGCTAGCATCGGGCCCCCCAACTTATGGCCCCATAATGGCCGTGTGGGCAAGGGGCCCCCTGGGGGAGTGGGGGCACTGGTCTGCCGGCCCTGATAGCCGGCAGTGTTAGCCGCTGTTAGCGGCTAACACTGCCCGCAATTAAAGTGAAAATTGCGTGGCAGTGGGGGCGTGGAGAAGAGTGAATATTCATTTCTCTTTAGCAGCGGGGACAGAATTTAGCCTCAGCATCCGGCTTCTGTCTCCTGTAACTCGCTGCTGCTCTGTTGTCACCTGGGGGCCCCCATAGCAGCTGCGTAGTGTGCCGATATTAAGCCAGGTTCACATAGCGTTAATGCAGTCTGTTTAACGCAGAGTGTTGACGGACTGCATTAACGCTACTCCCTAACACGATCGCGCTAGCGCAGATGCTCCATCTCCGCTAGCAGTGAGGGACTCTCGAAGCAGACCGCGTCCGAGGGTCCGTCGCAGAATGACTCCACATCGCTAACGCATGCCTCTTAGGACATGCGTTGGTGATGCGCCACGTTATGGCAGTCTATGGCAGCGTTAACGGATGCGTTACATCGCGTTAATGCCGTGGAGTAATGCAGTGCGTTAGATGGACTGCCATAACGCAATCTGAACCCTGCCTAAGCGTCACGCCACTGGCTGGGAGTCTCTGGGGCAGCGGGGGCCCTAGGCAGCTGCTGACCCTGTATGCCAGCATGTGTCAGTACCTGGGCCCACTGGAGAATCCGCTTCTCTGGTGGGCCAGTCCAACCCTGCCGGAAGCCAGTCCACATACACAATAGTCTGCAGTCAGAGAGTGAAAATGGATGTGTGAAACTGGCCTTAGATGTTGAGGCAGCTGTTATTCATGCTAACCTGGTAATTATGTCTATATTTTGGGGATATGAAGCATTAGCTGAGATACGGCGCTCCTTTATGGCTACTATATGAGGGTCATCAGCAGGTGCTTTTCTAAATTAACTTAGAATATCCCAACAGATCATAGGATGATCACTTTTTAACATAAAAATAATTCTATTTTGCTCCATAGATGATTTTAATAAAAAAAAAAAAAAATAGTACTTCCAAATAAAAAAAACTCTCAATAAGACTACAGTCCCCACCCCACCCCCTCAGTCATTACTACACTAAAATTGACTTCAGCCTTTGGTTTCACCTGGAAGATCCTCTCCTTGTTTTGTTTCACGTAGCCAATCTCCAGATTACTCACAGATGTAAAGACCACTAAAGTCATCTAAACTAACCAAATCCATCAAGCACCCGGGGTAATTACATACTGCCTTACTCCAAAAAGGCTTTATCTGGTTTTAATAGCAAACAACTGTCTGTGTATATGTAACATGGTGCGGGGTGGTAGCTGTGGGTGAGGTATTCATCTCTTACGCCCCGGCATGTTACATGAAGGTGGGGGTCCTGGCTGGGTGTTTGTACTTGTGCTATGGGAGCACTACGCCCTTACAGGTCGCATTTTACCAATGACTTTTGTTGGCCAGGACCAGATGTTAAACAGTTCAATGAGGGAGACCACCAATCAAAAATAAACTTTTTACTAAACGAAACTTGGTGGGGATTATATGCAGTAGAAAGTGAGTACACAGCTTTATGAACATTTCCTTCACAATACGAAGCATTTTTCACACACAGTTCCAATTCCTTTCCATTTACTTGTTTGTTCTCTATCTCCACTGTTTCACTTTCTTTCATTACAATCTAACTCAGCACTACAGTCCTGTTAGCAAGAGTCGTATTCCTATTCCCAACCCGTGGTTCCACGTCTTCTTTCCCCTCAAGTGAACTTTGTTGACAGCATGGTAGTTAACTTCTCTGTCACTGACTCCTCGAACTCCTGCCCAGGGCACTTTCTTTGTCTCATGTACTCTGTCCCATCTTGGCCCTTTGTAGGAGGGTGGACTGATATATGGACCTGTCTGTTGGAAAAGTGAATGGAAAATATGCAGTGTACAATGCTTTATTGTAATTTATATATATGTGTGGGACAACAACTAGAATTAGTGAGAGACAGTGTGGTATTGAGTTTTGGCCACTAGATGGAGACATAGGGGTAGTGAGGAGAGGAACCTAACAGCAGTTGAAGCTAGGAAACGCAAAGTCATGGTGGGCGGAGTTACAGGGACTATGGAGGGGAATTCCCAGGAAAGGGGATAAAAGGAAAGAGAGTCCCAGGGTTTGAGAGATCTCTCCCCGGAGGCGACAGGTGACAGAAGAGCTCAGGAGAAGATAGAAGAAAGCAGAGCTCAGGAAAAGACAGAGGAGAGAGACGGATAGTCTGGGGGTGGCCCTGACAGGACAGCTGCAGAACAAAGGATGCAGGACAAAGGAGTCCTGGGGTAGCGGACGGCTGGACACCGAAGGGGTAGTATGTGTCGCAGCGGGCAGACTCGGCTGGGGAAAGCGCTGTGGCCGTAGGCCTAACTGCAGCCACGGTGAAAGAACCTAGAGGGTCATCGCCAACAGGAGTAGGAGGAGGTGATAGGTACTCGGGCCAATGTGTAGAAGCTGTCGTATTGCTGTGGATGTCAAACAAGACACCCAATAGAGTGGATCTGATTGAACGGATTTCTGCATCTGTCTCCAGTCTGTTCCGCAGCCGAAAGGGACTGTTCTGCCTTCTTCCACGTATGACGGTGTGTGGATTCCAGCATACGGCTTAACCTTTCATCCACTCCCAGAAACAAGACTGTATGGGTGCTTAAGTCTATTATTTTTTGGGATGATATGGACAACGATGGGAGATAACAGATAATAATAATAATAAATTTTATTTCTATAGCATCGACATATTCCGCAGCACTTTACATTACAGAGGGGACTTGTACAGACAATAGACATTACATCATAACAATAATCACATACAGTAGATTATAACAAATACCAAGAAGAATGAGGGCCCTGCTCGCAAGCTTACAATCTGATGGATAACTCAGCAGATTGTTGTACAAAATGTGGATGATTCAGGTAAAAACTACAAAAGACAGACAATACAGCATGTCAGTACTTAGACAGTATACAATATACGAATACTGGCAGGTAATAGCAATGCAGGGTACTATCACAACAGTAGCAGTGACACAGGATGCTGTCATTATGCATCACACAAGAGCTGAGCAATAGAACATACACAGCAGCAAAGGAGAAAGAAATATCCAACACAACTAGTGGCTGCCAGCTTTACACCTACTGAACAGAGGATGCATACCTAGAGAATGCTTATAACCAACATGCAATGGTTTTGCAAAGAGCTGAGCTAAATGTGGGCTGCTCAGGAGATGCTGGAGAATGGTTACATGTTGTTGACCAAGGCTGGAAGAAGGGGCGGTTCTGAACAATTAACCATTCGGGGAACAGAAAATTCCAAACACAGGAATAAAAGGAGAAGGGCAACTTATGACACCTACTGGCGATAGCTGGAACAGCACTTAAAAATATCTAGCTGCACAAAATGGACAGAACAGGGACCAACCCCCAGTCGGCACACGTACTACACCTTTACCTCTCGGAGCTTTAAATTCTGGGCCATACAGCTAGGAGTCCTCTCCCAGGACCCGTTTCTGTTTGAACACTCTGTCCTTCTGTTGGTTTTCCTTTTCTCTTTACTCCAGTTCACAATACCCACTGTCTCGCTCTCTCCTCACTTCAGGGACACCCAGGTCATTCGGCACTGTTTACTGTCCAGACCTTAGGTCAACTTCAGATGCACACTGGTGCCTAAATGACTTCCTGACAGGAAACTGTATTTGTCCCTTCACCTTAGCCCTTCTCTCTAGGCTAGTCCAAATCATTAACCTTAACTCTCCCTTTTGTCGGGCATAAAACAATAACAACACTATTAACGCATGTCGCAGTCCACATTACACAATACAACAATACCCTTGTTCTTCAAGCTGAATCGTGGGCAGTATATACACATCCATATATTTTCCCCTTCTTTAAGAATGGCCATCTTCAGCCATCCAAAACCTTGAAGACAACAATACAGTCTCCTGCACAAAACTTATATTACACCAGTTCAAGTCCTTTTCTTTTCCCGAGAGCAACACAGACCTGTTCCTACTTAGTTATGACCCTGGAAACACAAACATCAGAGTCCTTTTTATCTTTCCTAACCCTACACCAGTCCTTTGGGTTAATTTTGCCCCTATAGACAAGGGCGCTCAAGCCAACACGGCACTGTCCTTCCTTTTAAAGGAACCCTCTTTCATCTAGGGCCCAGTCTATCATTTGTAGGATGGGGACACAGTTCTTTTACTCCACTCCCGTCCACAAAAGAGGAACACAGTCCCTTTATGGTAACGTTCAACCTGGATTAAATGTAGTCCTTGACTGAGGGTGTGGGACCCTCCAGTGGCTACAATGTTTTGTAGTCCAGCAGGGGAATGCGCAACAAGTGCAACAAAACTAGGAGGGGAAACACTCTTTGGCCATCAGTGACAATCAACGTGGGGAGTCCCAGATATATATGGGTCCTAGACCCACTGAACTGTGGCCTTCAGGAAATTATAACTGTACCAATTATAAGGTACAATGAGCACAATATGGCCTGTTTCAGCCTCTGATTCCATCCTCTTCTTACTCTTTACTGGTCCTCCTACTTTTCGGGGGAACTTAAAGGCAATCTCTCTCTCTTCTTCCTGCATCTTCAGGCTGACCTTTTCCTCTTCCCAGAACCACACAGCAGCACTATGCTAACTGCATACCATCGGCGGGGACCGTTCATTTAAAAAAAAAAAGGTTACTCGCATACCTAGTGTGAGGGTGTGAAACCTCTGGGACAAGTGTTCGATTTTCACCCTTTTCTTCTCTAAGTAGACATGATGACCGGTCCAGATCTCATAAATGAACCCGTACTTGTGCTGCAGGTCATAACTATAAATTTCCCCTCGGGAGGCTAACTCTCTGTAGCATTCAGCCAATGGGTCCACCAGGATTTCTCAGGCCCGGGTACAGGCCCATCTACTTTCCACCTCAAAGATCACCAACAAGCTGCCAGACCTTTGCTCTACCTTCTTCGGTCCTCATAAAGCTCAGAGGTAAAGAAGGTGTTCTACCCACAGCTCCCAGCAGGCAACATTAGCCATCCTGCTCTGCACCCCCAAAGAAGGCTCCCGCTTGTTTTGCAGCTGAGATAGCCAGTTCCAAATGATCTCCATCCCTCTTTGCTCCTTGATGTGAACAGCCTCACTCTCCAATTTACACTTATGCTATGAATGAGTCACCGTAGGAGGCAAAAACAGAAATACTAGCTAAGTCCAGAAAACCAGAGAAGTTGGCAGCTATCGGATTGCAGACCCCTGAACCTATCAACAACAACTAGCAGTAGCCGTGGGGGGTTCCTACGGTGCCCCTCGATCACAGCCAGAGAACTAAATAGCCTAAAGACAGAAAGGAAAATCCAAACTGCCCCAGAGCAGACCCCAAAGCAATAGGCAGCCCCCAACATATAATGACGGTGAAGCAAGATGGAAAAACACTCACACAGATAGAAAGATAGGCTGAGCAAATGATGGGGCCCAAGCTAACTAAATAGGACAGGATAGAAAAGCTGCTGTCTGCAATCCGCCAAAAACCCTATCAAAACAAGAGCCAACAGACTGATAGGGAAAAAAGTCCTGAAGACGCTAGGTTTCAAAAAGACTATATCAGTACTCAGGTATTTTCTGAAGACAAAGCAAAAAGGAATTCAGCTCACCCCAGCAGGGAATGGCAGAAATCCAGAAAAACAAGGCAAAACAAAACCAAAATACAAATGCAAAAAGCAGAGCAGAAAACTTAGCTTTTGAGGAGCAGGAATCAGACTGGTCTCCTAGAATCCCTCAGAGAAATCACCTGCAAGGCAGAAGGGCGTCGGCTGCCTTATATCCAGTCAGCAATTCCAGTCACCCAGTCATCATCATTCTGCTCAGGTGCTTGGTAATCAGCCTCACTACCTTCCTTCACCAGAAGAGGGAGTTCATCCGACCTCAATGGTGAAGGGGAAAATAAACTCACAACAGTACCTCACCCTTGAGGAGGGGTCACCGAACCCTCATCCACGCCACCAGGGCAATCAGGGTGAGCCCGATGAAAGGCACGCACCAATCTTTTGGCATGAATATCAGAGGCAGAGACCCAGGAATTATCCTCCTGACCATAACCCTTCCACTTAACCAAATACTGGAGTCTCCGTCTAGCCAGACAGGAACCAGTATCTTCTCTACCTCATATTCCATGTTACCTTCAACCAATACAGGGTCCGGAGGTGCCACCCCAGGAACAACTGGTTCAACAAACCTCTTCAACAAGGACTTATGAAACACATTATGGATTTTAAATGTGACAGGAAGAGCCAAACGAAAAGAGACTGGATTAATAATCTCCAAAATCTTGTAAGGTCCGATAAATCTAGGCTTAAACTTAGGTGAAGCCACCTTCATAGCAATATTTTTTGATGATAACCAAACCATATCACCAACCTTAAACTGGGGACCAATGGTCCTATGTCGGTTGGAAAACCGCTGGGCCTTTTCCTGCTGGGAGAGAGATAACTTATCCACCACTTGGTCCCAGATCTGGTGCATTCTCTCCACTACAGTGTCAACACCTGGGCAGACAGAAGGCTCCACCTGCCCTGAAGAAAATCGAGGATGAAACCCAAAGTTACAAAAAAAAGGTGACATCAAAGTGGCAGAACTAGTTCTATTATTTAAAGCAAATTCGGCCAAGGGAAAAAGTGAAACCCAATCATCCTGATCAGCGGAAATAAAACATCTCAAATACGACTCCAAGGTCTGGTTTGTTCTCTCCGTCTGCCCATTGGTCTGAGGGTGAAAAGCAGAGGAGAAGGACAACTGAATTCCCAGCTTGGAACAGAAAGTCCTCCAAAATCTAGACACAAACTGAACTCCTCTGTGAGATACAATGTTCTCAGGAATCCCGTGCAAGCGAACCACCTGTTGCAAAAACAGGGGCACCAACTCAGAGGAAGATGGCAACTTAGGGAGTGGTAAAAGATGAACCATCTTAGAGAACCTATCACAAATCACCCAAATAACAGTCATTCTCTGAGAGACAGGCATATCACAGATGAAATCCATTGAAATATGGGTCCAAGGCCTCCTGGGGACAGGCAAAGGCATCAACAACCCACTAGAGCGAGAACAAGGTTTAGACCGGGAGCAAGTCCCACAGGACTGCACAAAATTCCTGACATCACGAGACAAGGCGGGCCACCAAAAAGACCGACTCACCAGATCTCTATTACCAAAAATACCTGGATGACCAGCCAATGCAGAGCAATGAACTTCAGACATCACTCTCTTCTTCCACTGGTCAGGAACATACAACTTTCCACTGGGAACACGCTCAGGTTTGTCTTCCTGGAACTCTTCCAGAGTACGTCTCAAATCGGGCGAGATGGCAGAAAGAACTACCATTTCGCCTAAGATGGTAGCAGGCTTGGTCACCACAGGAGAATCAGCAAAGAAGCTCCTAGAGAGGGCGTCTGCCTTGACATTCTTAGTGCCAGGAAGAAAAGAGACCACAAAATCAAAACGTGTAAAAAACAAGGCCCACCTAGCCTGTCTAGGGTTTAAGCGTTTGGCCGACTCCAGGTAAATCAAATTCTTGTGGTCAGTGAGGACCACGACTTGATGTTTAGCTCCCTCCAACCAATGTCTCCACTCCTCAAATGCCCATTTCATAGCTAACAGTTCCCGATTCCCCACATCATAGTTACGTTCAGATGGAGAGAACTTTCGGGAAAAGAAAGCACAGGGATTCATTTTAGATGTTACAGGATCCTTTTGGGATAAAACAGCTCCTGCACCAAACTCAGAAGCGTCCACCTCTACCTGGAACGGGAGCGAGACATCAGGTTGCCGCAAAACCAGGGCAGAAGTGAATCTTCGCTTCAGCTCCTGAAAGGAAGAAACAGCCTCCGGAGACCAATTCAACACATCAGCACCCTTCTTAGTCAGATCAGTCAATGGCTTGGCAATACTAGAAAATTTTGCTATAAATTTCCGATAAAAATTAGCAAAACCCAAAAACTTCTGGAGGGCCTTCAAAGAAGTTGGCTGAACCCAATCATAAATGGCCTGTACCTTGGCCGGGTCCATTTCAATAGTTGACAGAGACAAAATAAATCCAAAAAATGAAATCCTCTGTACCCCAAAAAGGCATTTCAATCCTTTGACATACAGGGAATTCTTCCTCAAGATCCGGAACACAGTCCGAACATGTTCCACATGAGAATCCCAATCCTTGGAGAAGATCAAAATATCATCCAGATAGATAATCAAAAATTTATCCACAAAGTCTCGGAAAATGTCGTTCATGAAGCACTGGAAGACAGAAGGGGCATTAGTGAGCCCAAAAGGCATCACCAGGTACTCAAAATGTCCCTCCGGAGTATTAAACGCCATCTTCCATTCATCCCCATGCTTAATGCGGATAAGATTATACGCCCCCTGAGGTCAAGCTTGGTAAACCAGCAAGCACCTTTAACTCTGGAGAATAGATCCGAAATCAGGGGTAACGGATATTGATATTTAATAGTAATTTTGTTGAGGGCACGATAATCAATACAAGGCCTTAATGAACCATCCTTTTTGGCCACGAAAAAAAAAACGGCACCTAAGGGTGAAGAGGATGGTCTAATATGACCCTTCTCCAACGCCCCCTTAATATAGGATCGCATAGCCTCGTGCTCGGGTACAGATAAATTGAAGAGCCGACCCTTGGGAAATTTACACCCCGGGCTCAGTTCAATTGCACAGTCATAACTCCTATGAGGAGGCAAAGACGCAGACTCATTCTCACTAAATACATCATAAAAGTCCGCCAAATAGTCAGGAACATCATGCGACGGAGGAGAGGTGGAAAAAACCGGAGCCTCACTAAGGGCACACCGACAACCCCAACTCACCACAGACACAGATTTCCAATCCAAAACTGGATTATGAATTTGCAACCAGGGAAACCCCAGAACAAAGGTATCATGCAAATTATGCAACACCAAAAATCTGCAGTTTTCTTGATGGTCTGGGGCGACCCGCATTACCACCTGGGTCCAAAACTGAGGTTTATTTTTCGCCAAAGGAGTAGCATCAATCCCCCTCAAAGGGATAGGCGTCCGCAGAGGTGTCATCGGAAATCCACAACGTTTAGCAAAATCCAAGTCCATTAGGTTCAGGGCTGCTCCCGAATCCACAAAAGCCTTGGCGGAAAATGTGGACAGGGAGCAGATCAGAGTAATTGCCAGAAGAAACTTAGGTTGAACACCACCCATAGAAAACGTGTGTGCAAAACGTTTCTCTCGTTTAGGACAGGCAGAAATAATATGCGAGGCATCTCCACAAAAAAAACACAGCTTATTACGCCTTCTGAACTCCTGACGTTGCTCCCTGGACAAAACTCTATCACATTGCATAGGTTCAGACACTTGTTCAATAGGTGGCAACACCTCTCGTGCAGTCCTGCGTTCACGTAAACGCCGATCAACCTGAATGGCTAATGACATAGAATCATCAAGAACAGAGGGAACAGGAAATCTCACCATAGAATCTTTTACGGCTTCTGACAAACCCTTCCGAAAGAGAGCTGCCAAGGCATTATCATTCCAGGTAGTTAGGACCGCCCACTTTCGGAATTTTTGACACTACAATTCTGCAGAATCTCGACCCTGGCTCAATGCCAACAGGGTCTTTTCAGCCTGATCAATAGCATTAGGTTCGTCATACAACAACTCCAAGGCTTGAAAAAATGCATTCACATTAGTCAGAATAGGATCATCTGGTTTCAAAGAAAACGCCCAATCCTGGGGATCGCCACGCAGCAAAGAGATGACAATTTTAACCTGCTGCGTGGAGCTCCCTGACAAGTTAGGCTTCAAGGCAAAAAATAATTTACAATTATTTTTGAAATTCAAAAATTTAGACCGATCCCCAAAAAACGCATCAGGAGTAGCGATCTTTGGTTCAGCAGCATGTGAATGAGCAAGGTAGGCGGAAATTCCCCGCACTTCCGCAGCGAGCTACTCCACACGATCAGACAATTGCTTTATCTCCATTGAGAGAAAAAAAAATTCCCCCTACGGCCTCAGAGATATAGAGGAAAAAATATGCACACTTTTTTTTTTTTTTTTTACAATTCTTTCCTGCTATTGAGTACCCTAGGATCTGCGGTACGGCGGGTGATTCTGTTATGAATGAGTCACCGTAGGAGGCAAAAACAGAAATACTAGCTAAGTCCAGAAAACCAGAGAAGTTGGCAGCTATCGGATTGCAGACCCCTGAACCTATCAACAACAACTAGCAGTAGCCGTGGGGGGTTCCTACGGTGCCCTAGACCCCTCGATCACAGCCGGAGAACTAAATAGCCTAAAGACAGAAAGGGAAATCCAAACTGCCCCAGAGCAGACCCCAAAGCAATAGGCAGCCCCCAACATATAATGACGGTGAAGCAAGATGGAAAAACACTCACACAGATAGAAAGATAGGCTGAGAAAATGATGGGGCCCAAGCTAACTACATAGGACAGGATAGAAAAGCTGCTGTCTGCAATCCGCCAAAAACCCTATCAAAACAAGAGCCAACAGACTGATAGGGAAAAAAGCCCTGAAGACGCTAGGCTTCAAAAAGACTATATCAGTACTCAGGTATTTTCAGAAGACAGAGCAAAAAGGAATTCAGCTCACCCCAGCAGGGAATGGCAGAAATCCAGAAAAACAAGGCAAAACAAAACCAAAATACAAATGCAAAAAGCAGAGCAGAAAACTTAGCTTTTGAGGAGCAGGAATCAGACTGGTCTCCTAGAATCCCTCAGAGAAATCACCCGAAAGGCAGAAGGGCGTCGGCTGCCTTATATCCAGTCAGCAATTCCAGTCACCCAGTCATCATCATTCTGCTCAGGTGCTTGGTAATCAGCCTCACTACCTTCCTTCACCAGAAGAGGGAGTTCATCCGACCTCAATGGTGAAGGGGAAAATAAACTCACAACAGTACCTCACCCTTGAGGAGGGGTCACCGAACCCTCATCCACGCCACCAGGGCAATCAGGGTGAGCCCGATGAAAGGCACGCACCATCTTTTGGCATGAATATCAGAGGCAGAGACCCAGGATTTATCCTCCTGACCATAACCCTTCCACTTTACCAAATACTGGAGTCTCCGTCTAGCCAGACGGGAACCAGTATCTTCTCTACCTCATATTCCATGTTACCTTCAACCAATACAGGGTCCGGAGGTGCCACCCCAGGAACAACTGGTTCAACAAACCTCTTCAACAAGGACTTATGAAACACATTATGGATTTTAAATGTGACAGGAAGAGCCAAACGAAAAGAGACTGGTTAATAATCTCCAAAATCTTGTAAGGTCCGATAAATCTAGGCTTAAACTTAGGTGAAGCCACCTTCATAGCAATATTTTTTGATGATAACCAAACCATATCACCAACCTTAAACTGGGGACCAATGGTCCTATGTCGGTTGGAAAACCGCTGGGCCTTTTCCTGCTGGGAGCGAGATAACTTATCCACCACTTGGTCCCAGATCTGGTGCATTCTCTCCACTACAGTGTCAACACCTGGGCAGACAGAAGGCTCCACCTGCCCTGAAGAAAATCGAGGATGAAACCCAAAGTTACAAAAAAAAGGTGACATCAAAGTGGCAGAACTAGCTCTATTATTTAAAGCAAATTCGGCCAAGGGAAAAAGTGAAACCCAATCATCTTGATCAGCGGAAATAAAACATCTCAAATACGACTCCAAGGTCTGGTTTGTTCTCTCCGTCTGCCCATTGGTCTGAGGGTGAAAAGCAGAGGAGAAGGACAACTGAATTCCCAGCTTGGAACAGAAAGTCCTCCAAAATCTAGACACAAACTGAACTCCTCTGTGAGATACAATGTTCTCAGGAATCCCGTGCAAGCGAACCACCTGTTGCAAAAACAGGGGCACCAACTCAGAGGAAGATGGCAACTTAGGGAGTGGTAAAAGATGAACCATCTTAGAGAACCTATCACAAATCACCCAAATAACAGTCATTCTCTGAGAGACAGGCATATCACAGATGAAATCCATTGAAATATGGGTCCAAGGCCTCCTGGGGACAGGCAAAGGCATCAACAACCCACTAGAGCGAGAACAAGGTTTAGACCGGGAGCAAGTCCCACAGGACTGCACAAAATTCCTGACATCACGAGACAAGGCGGGCCACCAAAAAGACCGACTCACCAGATCTCTAGTACCAAAAATACCTGGATGACCAGCCAATGCAGAGCAATGAACTTCAGACATCACTCTCTTCTTCCACTGGTCAGGAACATACAACTTTCCACTGGGAACACGCTCAGGTTTGTGTTCCTGGAACTCTTCCAGAGCACGTCTCAAATCGGGCGAGATGGCAGAAAGAACTACCCCTTCGCCTAAGATGGTAGCAGGCTTGGTCACCACAGGAGAATCAGCAAAGAAGCTCCTAGAGAGGGCGTCTGCCTTGACATTCTTAGTGCCAGGAAGAAAAGAGACCACAAAATCAAAACGTGTAAAAAAACAAGGCCCACCTAGCCTGTCTAGAGTTTAAGCGTTTGGCCGACTCCAGGTAAATCAAATTCTTGTGGTCAGTGAGGACCACGACTTGATGTTTAGCTCCCTCCAACCAATGTCTCCACTCCTCAAATGCCCATTTCATGGCTAACAGTTCCCGATTCCCCACATCATAGTTACGTTCAGATGGAGAGAACTTTCGGGAAAAGAAAGCACAGGGATTCATTTTAGATGTTACAGGATCCTTTTGGGATAAAACAGCTCCTGCACCAATCTCAGAAGCGTCCACCTCTACCTGGAACGGGAGTGAGACATCAGGTTGCCGCAAAACCGGGGCAGAAGTGAATCTTCGCTTCAGCTCCTGAAAGGAAGAAACAGCCTCCGGAGACCAATTCAACACATCAGCACCCTTCTTAGTCAGATCAGTCAATGGCTTGGCAATACTAGAAAATTTTGCTATAAATTTCCGATAAAAATTAGCAAAACCCAAAAACTTCTGGAGGGCCTTCAAAGAAGTTGGCTGAACCCAATCATAAATGGCCTGTACCTTGGCCGGGTCCATTTCAATAGTTGACGGAGACAAAATAAATCCAAAAAATGAAATCCTCTGTACCCCAAAAAGGCATTTCAATCCTTTGACATACAGGGAATTCTTCCTCAAGATCCGGAACACAGTCCGAACATGTTCCACATGAGAATCCCAATCCTTGGAGAAGATCAAAATATCATCCAGATAGATAATCAAAAATTTATCCACAAAGTCTCGGAAAATGTCGTTCATGAAGCACTGGAAGACAGAAGGGGCATTAGTGAGCCCAAAAGGCATCACCAGGTACTCAAAATGTCCCTCCGGAGTATTAAACGCCATCTTCCATTCATCCCCATGCTTAATGCGGATAAGATTATACGCCCCCCTGAGGTCAAGCTTGGTAAACCAGCAAGGACCTTTAACTCTGGAGAATAGATCCGAAATCAGGGGTAACGGATATTGATATTTAATAGTAATTTTGTTGAGGGCACGATAATCAATACAAGGCCTTAATGAACCATCCTTTTTGGCCACGAAAAAAAAAACGGCACCTAAGGGTGAAGAGGATGGTCTAATATGACCCTTCTCCAACTCCCCCTTAATATAGGATCGCATAGCCTCGTGCTCGGGTACAGATAAATTGAAGAGCCGACCCTTGGGAAATTTACACCCCGGGCTCAGTTCAATTACACAGTCATAACTCCTATGAGGAGGCAAAGACGCAGACTCATTCTCACTAAATACATCATAAAAGTCCGCCAAATAGTCAGGAACATCATGCGACTGAGGAGAGGTGGAAAAAACCAGAGCCTCACTAAGGGCACACCGACAACCCCAACTCACCACAGACTGGATTATGAATTTGCAACCAGGGAAACCCCAGAACAAAGGTATCATGCAAATTATGCAACACCAAAAATCTGCAGTTTTCTTGATGGTCTGGGGCGACCCGCATTACCACCTGGGTCCAAAACTGAGGTTTATTTTTCGCCAAAGGAGTAGCATCAATCCCCCTCAAAGGGATAGGCGTCCGCAGAGGTGTCATCGGAAATCCACAACGTTTAGCAAAATCCAAGTCCATTAGGTTCAGGGCTGCTCCCGAATCCACAAAAGCCTTGGCGGAAAATGTGGACAGGGAGCAGATCAGAGTAATTGCCAGAAGAAACTTAGGTTGAACACCACCCATAGAAAACGTGTGTGCAAAACGTTTCTCTCGTTTAGGACAGACAGAAATAATATGCGAGGCATCTCCACAAAAAAAACACAGCTTATTACGCCTTCTGAACTCCTGACGTTGCTCCCTGGACAAAACTCTATCACATTGCATAGGTTCAGACACTTGTTCAACAGGTGGCAACACCTCTCGTGCAGTCCTGCGTTCACGTAAACGCCGATCAACCTGAATGGCTAATGACATAGAATCGTCAAGACCAGAGGGAACAGGAAATCCCACCATAGAATCTTTTACGGCTTCTGACAAACCCTTCCGAAAGAGAGCTGCCAAGGCATTATCATTCCAGGTAGTTAGGACCGCCCACTTTCAGAATTTTTGACACTACAATTCTGCAGAATCTCGACCCTGGCTCAATGCCAACAGGGTCTTTTCAGCCTGATCAATAGCATTAGGTTTGTCATACAACAACTCCAAGGCTTGAAAAAATGCATTCACATTAGTCAGAATAGGATCATCTGGGTTCAAAGAAAACGCCCAATCCTGGGGATCGCCACGCAGCAAAGAGATGACAATTTTAACCTGCTGCGTGGAGCTCCCTGACGAGTTAGGCTTCAAGGCAAAAAATAATTTACAATTATTTTTGAAATTCAAAAATTTAGACCGATCCCCAAAAAACGCATCAGGAGTAGGGATCTTTGGTTCAGCAGCATGTGAATGAGCAAGGTAGGCGGAAATTCCCCGCACTTCCGCAGCGAGCTGCTCCACACGATCAGACAATTGCTTTATCTCCATTGAGAGAAAAAAAAATTCCCCCTACGGCCTCAGAGATATAGAGGAAAAAATATACACACTTTTTTTTTTTTTTACAATTCTTTCCTGCTATTAGTACCCTAGGATCTGCGGTACGGCGGGTGATTCTGTTATGAATGAGTCACCGTAGGAGGCAAAAACAGAAATACTAGCTAAGTCCAGAAAACCAGAGAAGTTGGCAGCTATCGGATTGCAGACCCCTGAACCTATCAACAACAACTAGCAGTAGCCGTGGGGGGTTCCTACGGTGCCCTAGACCCCTCGATCACAGCCGGAGAACTAAATAGCCTAAAGACAGAAAGGGAAATCCAAACTGCCCCAGAGCAGACCCCAAAGCAATAGGCAGCCCCCAACATATAATGACGGTGAAGCAAGATGAAAAAACACTCACACAGATAGAAAGATAGGCTGAGAAAATGATGGGGCCCAAGCTAACTACATAGGACAGGATAGAAAAGCTGCTGTCTGCAATCCGCCAAAAACCCTATCAAAACAAGAGCCAACAGACTGATAGGGAAAAAAGGCCTGAAGACGCTAGGCTTCAAAAAGACTATATCAGTACTCAGGTATTTTCAGAAGACAGAGCAAAAAGGAATTCAGCTCACCCCAGCAGGGAATGGCAGAAATCCAGAAAAACAAGGCAAAACAAAACCAAAACACAAATGCAAAAAGCAGAGCAGAAAACTTAGCTTTTGAGGAGCAGGAATCAGACTGGTCTCCTAGAATGCCTCAGAGAAATCACCCGCAAGGCAGAAGGGCATCGGCTGCCTTATATCCAGTCAGCAATTCCAGTCACCCAGTCATCATCATTCTGCTCAGGTGCTTGGTAATCAGCCTCACTACCTTCCTTCACCAGAAGAGGGAGTTCATCAGACCTCAATGGTGAAGGGGAAAATGAACTCACAACACACTTGCCACTCTATCACCGCACTGTTCTCTCCTCGACTTCCAACAGACAAATGGTGCATTCTCTCTTGCCACCCAGCATTTTACATCACTGCTCTGCCTTTCCCTTGGTGGGTTCTCTTAGGCTCAACATCCCATTTTTCCCTCTCCTCCGCCTGTGATCTCTAAAGGGCTGTGTCTCTTCACGCCCTTTTATACCTTCTATGAGGACGATCGACAGGACCTCTTTGTTATTCTGCACCACTAACCGTAATTTCAAAGTTCGTGCTATGGGACATTTTAGTCCACGTAACAGTCACCGTCCCTCACGTAATTAGAGTTTTACCCACTCTATTTTGCTTTTCTAGCTGCAAGACTCGACCCTGCCAACTTTGCCAAGTGTAACATGCGGCAGGGTGGAAGTAGTGGGCAAGGTTCTTGTCTCCTACACCCTGGCAGGTTTCACAACGGTTGGGGTCCTGGCTGGGTGTGTGGACTTGTGCTATGGAGGCTCTATGCAATACAACAATACAATTGTTCTTCAAGGGGGAACATGGGCAGTAGGTCCATCTTTTCAATTACATAACAAGATTATATAGCATCAAAAATATTCTATCAATAAGCTAAAAGTCAGAATTATAACTGACCTGACTTGCCTCCAGTGGGGAGGCCCAGCGAGGCAACCAGATGCCTACTCCTCAGAAGTCATCTTCAGCTGTGGCACTACAGACTGGCACTCATAGATGATGTCTGGCATGATGGCCTGTTTAAAAAATATTCAGCCTGGCATACATTCAAGGGGTTGCTCTAGATCTGGTGCACACTTCAGGTCTGTGGAGCAGTCATCAGAAGTGAACCCCCCCCCCCCACCGCGAACAGGAGACAGGGGAGCACTGCAATCATGAAGCTAGAAGATGTGGACACGCACTTTAATTCCTAACTTTAACCCTGACCTTGTCTTTATTCCTGTCTTTTTGTTGGAGTTTTTGGCATGGTTTCAACCTGTCACATCTGATTCCTGACTGATCTCCTGGCTCCATTCCTGATTACACACCATTTCATCAGTGTTATTGTCACCAATTGGTGACTGTTCTTGGAAGTGCAACCTGAGAATCCGATGGTCCATACCAGTTTGCAGGGAATAAGGATGGAAAACAGAGAGCTTTCAAGGATTCTTCAACCCAGTATGGCCTTCACCAAACTCCACAACCCAGTGTAATCTGTACCAAATGGATTGTGGCTTAAAGATGCTGAACAAGTGTCACAGCGAGGCTCTTTAGAGCAACAAGCAATGATTCCAAACATGTGGTCAACTGGGGGACTGACTGTTCCTGCTCCAGTTTGAATTGTATGGTCAGCAATTTCACTGTGACTGATCCAAGGTGATCTTCATAATTTATTTGCTCTTTGCAAAACTTTGGCCTATTTGTAGGGACAGTGACCTGATGGACAGACGTACTTGTCAGTTATAACAGATGGATAACAGCTGGGCAGTAAAAGTGATAGGCAGTACCCTGGATGACCACAAGGTGGCAGGGGGGAGTGTGAGGAAAAGGACTTGACAGCAGCTTAGGGCTAGGAAACCTTTGGTCATGGGGGGGCAGAGTTACAGGGAACCGGGAAAGATATAAATACTGAGGGAGGGTTCCAGAAGATTCCAGTCCCCAGGGGGAGCTCAGGTGACAGGAGGACTACTACAGTTCGTGCACTCTAAGGAGAACCAGACCAGGGGGACTGAGGAGAGAGAACGTCAGGGGGGTGGTCCTGACAGGAAGAACCGCAGAAGAGACAAGACACTGGGTGTAGGACACCGTATTTGACACGACGACTGATCAGTGGAAGCGCTGTTGGTTTACGGGCCTAAGGCGGCCACAGTGACGGACCTGTCAAGAGCATCGACGAGTGAAGAGGGGACGGTGTATGCATACACGTCCCCAGTATAGAGTACAGTGTGTGAGAAGCGGCCCTGGAAACGGAGGGCCGTGAGGTGAAAAAAGTGCGGTGTGCTCTGAGGCCGTCAGGTGGACGGCGAGTGAAATAAACTTGGACCTGTTGCACCCATAATCTGCCTCCATCTCGTCTCTGTTTAGTCTGTACTCGGTAAGAGAGGGACCACCCCCCAGCCCGGCCCACGAACCCTACATATTTATCACCTTTATGTGAGTGAAACAATACAATAGGGTTTTCTCTGTCTTCCCTACTAGGTTTATTACAGTGAATCTTCAAGAAATCTGACCATACCTAAACTGCATTCTCTGCTCGACTTTGGTATTAGCTTGAAACAGCAAGGCTTTGGTAGCAGCTTTCTAAGAAGATATGTTGGACTATTAATATTAAGTATGAAGTGGCTGGTGGAGATCTTTCCTTCACGGCCTATGCTTGTTAGATACTGGAGCGGATTTCTGTTTTGAGGAAAGGAACTGAAAGATTTCTGAATGTTCCATGGAGCCTGTTTTGCCCTCGTCCAAGATGGAGTCTGGTACTTCGCCCTGTCCTTGATCTTCCTGTCTGTTCTGTTATTTAAGTCCGGGTCAGGACAGACTCCCTGGCTGAATATTTTGTTGCTGGTGTCTTCTGTGCTTCCTCCTGACTTGCTTCTGGAGTTCCTACTATTGCTCGTTTACTCTGTGCTCTGCCTCATCATTTCCAGCTGCCTTCAGTCCCCTGTGCTGCTACCTGATTTTGGCTGTGCTTACCTACTGACTAGAATTCTGAAGAGAGGAGTTACACATCTCTGGAACTGCTGTCGTCCATAAGACTTTTTGATATTATTTTCTGACCATTATCTCCTGGAATGTGTCTGTGCGGCTGACAGGGCCGGACTGGGACTAAAATTCAGCCCTGGCATTTGAAGTTACACAGGCCCACTAGTCACATGGTGACTATATAATATCTTTGTACACTTGTAGTTTACAAGAAGTGAGAGGAGATTAACACGACTATATAACATGTAGTCATAGCTGTGCCCAGTATTTCAGCTCAGTCCTATTTATTGCTTTTAGGTACAGTACTCCTCCCAAATCTCTGTCCCCTTTTGTATGCATGATTACAGAATTCCTGGCAGAACTGCTCTCTATTGGGCAACCAGACCCCCTGGTCATAGCCGCCCCTATCATACCTCCCAACTTTTGAAGAAGGGAAAGACGGACAAAGACTGCGGTGCACGCAGCGCGCCGCTGCAAATTTTGGCCACGCCCAGCCACACCCATTTCACAAATAGTCACACCCATGTCCACACCTAATCGCACCCATTTAGCACTGCTGATCACACTGACTGGTACTGAGGGCACAGTGGCTGGCATTATGGGCACACTGACTGGCACTAAGGAAGAGAGAAAACAGAGAGAGAGAGAAAAAAGAAAACAGAGAGAGCGAGAAAGAAAGGGGAAAGAAAGAAAGAACAGTGAGAGACAAAGAAAGAACAGAGAGAGACAGAGAAAGGAGAGAGAAAGAAAGAAGTAAAGAAAAGAAAGAAAGAACAGAGAGAAAGAGAGGAAAGAAAAAGAAAGAAAGAGGGGAAGAAAGAACAGAGAGAGAAAGAAAGAACAGAGAGAGAAAGAAAAAGAGAGAAAGAAAGATTCTACAAAGATACTATAGCAGCCCGGCTCCCATTGTAGTGCCCACCTGAGCCTCCCGGTGCAGGACCTATCATGATCCGCTCACATGGCCGGCATCCCCGATTCCAAGGCGATCCTGCTGTCTGCGCTGTCGGAGGAGGACACGGTGATGGATCTGAAGCATTCCTGGTTCCGTCACAATCTCCTCAAGAAATTATCTCATTTCCGGTCAGCTTCCAGCACATCACTTCAGGTGGAACGTCATGTGTGTGTTTTAAAATGCTCCTCGGGGCTCCGCCGTGTACTCCTGTGTCCGTGGGAAAAGCACGCTTCGTATGCTTTGTACACACTTGGCTCCGCTCCGTACATCCCGTACACATATGGCTCCACTCCATACACACACGGCTCCACTCTGTCCACCTCGTACACGCGTGGCTCCTCTCCGTACATCTCGTACACACAGGGCTCCGCTCCATACACCTCGTACACACACGGCTCCTCTCCGTACACCTCGTACACACGGCTCCTCTCCGTACACCTCGTACACGCGTGGCTCCTCTCCGTACATCTTGTACACACAGGGCTCCGCTCCGTACACCACATACACGCGCGGCTCCACCTCGTACACACACACGGCTCCGCTCCGTACACCTCGTACACACGGCTCCTCTCCGTACACCTCGTACACGCGCGGCTCCTCTCCGTACACCTCGTACACGCGCGGCTCCTCTCCGTACACCTCGTACACGCGCGGCTCCTCTCTGTACACGCGCGGCTCCTCTCCGTACACCTCGTACACGCGCGGCTCTGCTCCGTACACCTCGCACACACGCTGCTCCGCTCCGTACACCTCGTACTTTCACGGCTCCGCTCCGTACACCTCGTACACACACGGCTCCGCTCCGTACACCTCATACACACACACAGCTCTGCTACATCCACACTGTAAATCCTGACCCCACACATACTTACCTCAACCAGCACCATGACAACAGCAAAGCAGAGTCTTGCAGACGGTAGAGGCAAGGCTGAGCGCACAGGACCTGTGATGAGGTCACAGGAGGGGCGGAGTCAGGGGTGACATGATCGGGGGTCTGGACAAAGGCTCCTGATCATGTGACCCCCTGACTCCTCCCCTCCTGTGACCTCATCACAGGTCCTGCGAACAGAGCGAGCAGGCAAACGAGTGCGACGCTGTGAGTGGCTGCGGGGGGGAGGGGGTCTCATGCTAAGGCGAGGATGGGGTGCGAGGGGGGGGCGTGGCGGCTTATCTCCCTGCAGTGCGGGAGGAACTTGGAAACTAACACTGCCGTGCCCGCAGAGGGCCGGCGGCAGGAGCAACAGTGGCCACAGCCGCTGGCAAGCGGCCAGATGATCGGGCGCTGCCGCCCGCGGCCCACGTGACAGCGGCCCAGCGGGAAAATGCCCGGTTGGTTATATTGCCAATCCGGGCCTGGCGGCTGAGGTGTAGGGATCTTTGGTTCAGCAGCATGTGAATGAGCAAGGTAGGCGGAAATTCCCCGCACTTCCGCAGCGAGCTGCTCCACACGATCAGACAATTGCTTTATCTCCATTGAGAGAAAAAAAAATTCCCCCTACGGCCTCAGAGATATAGAGGAAAAAATATACACACTTTTTTTTTTTTTTACAATTCTTTCCTGCTATTAGTACCCTAGGATCTGCGGTACGGCGGGTGATTCTGTTATGAATGAGTCACCGTAGGAGGCAAAAACAGAAATACTAGCTAAGTCCAGAAAACCAGAGAAGTTGGCAGCTATCGGATTGCAGACCCCTGAACCTATCAACAACAACTAGCAGTAGCCGTGGGGGGTTCCTACGGTGCCCTAGACCCCTCGATCACAGCCGGAGAACTAAATAGCCTAAAGACAGAAAGGGAAATCCAAACTGCCCCAGAGCAGACCCCAAAGCAATAGGCAGCCCCCAACATATAATGACGGTGAAGCAAGATGAAAAAACACTCACACAGATAGAAAGATAGGCTGAGAAAATGATGGGGCCCAAGCTAACTACATAGGACAGGATAGAAAAGCTGCTGTCTGCAATCCGCCAAAAACCCTATCAAAACAAGAGCCAACAGACTGATAGGGAAAAAAGGCCTGAAGACGCTAGGCTTCAAAAAGACTATATCAGTACTCAGGTATTTTCAGAAGACAGAGCAAAAAGGAATTCAGCTCACCCCAGCAGGGAATGGCAGAAATCCAGAAAAACAAGGCAAAACAAAACCAAAACACAAATGCAAAAAGCAGAGCAGAAAACTTAGCTTTTGAGGAGCAGGAATCAGACTGGTCTCCTAGAATGCCTCAGAGAAATCACCCGCAAGGCAGAAGGGCATCGGCTGCCTTATATCCAGTCAGCAATTCCAGTCACCCAGTCATCATCATTCTGCTCAGGTGCTTGGTAATCAGCCTCACTACCTTCCTTCACCAGAAGAGGGAGTTCATCAGACCTCAATGGTGAAGGGGAAAATGAACTCACAACACACTTGCCACTCTATCACCGCACTGTTCTCTCCTCGACTTCCAACAGACAAATGGTGCATTCTCTCTTGCCACCCAGCATTTTACATCACTGCTCTGCCTTTCCCTTGGTGGGTTCTCTTAGGCTCAACATCCCATTTTTCCCTCTCCTCCGCCTGTGATCTCTAAAGGGCTGTGTCTCTTCACGCCCTTTTATACCTTCTATGAGGACGATCGACAGGACCTCTTTGTTATTCTGCACCACTAACCGTAATTTCAAAGTTCGTGCTATGGGACATTTTAGTCCACGTAACAGTCACCGTCCCTCACGTAATTAGAGTTTTACCCACTCTATTTTGCTTTTCTAGCTGCAAGACTCGACCCTGCCAACTTTGCCAAGTGTAACATGCGGCAGGGTGGAAGTAGTGGGCAAGGTTCTTGTCTCCTACACCCTGGCAGGTTTCACAACGGTTGGGGTCCTGGCTGGGTGTGTGGACTTGTGCTATGGAGGCTCTATGCAATACAACAATACAATTGTTCTTCAAGGGGGAACATGGGCAGTAGGTCCATCTTTTCAATTACATAACAAGATTATATAGCATCAAAAATATTCTATCAATAAGCTAAAAGTCAGAATTATAACTGACCTGACTTGCCTCCAGTGGGGAGGCCCAGCGAGGCAACCAGATGCCTACTCCTCAGAAGTCATCTTCAGCTGTGGCACTACAGACTGGCACTCATAGATGATGTCTGGCATGATGGCCTGTTTAAAAAATATTCAGCCTGGCATACATTCAAGGGGTTGCTCTAGATCTGGTGCACACTTCAGGTCTGTGGAGCAGTCATCAGAAGTGAACCCCCCCCCCCCACCGCGAACAGGAGACAGGGGAGCACTGCAATCATGAAGCTAGAAGATGTGGACACGCACTTTAATTCCTAACTTTAACCCTGACCTTGTCTTTATTCCTGTCTTTTTGTTGGAGTTTTTGGCATGGTTTCAACCTGTCACATCTGATTCCTGACTGATCTCCTGGCTCCATTCCTGATTACACACCATTTCATCAGTGTTATTGTCACCAATTGGTGACTGTTCTTGGAAGTGCAACCTGAGAATCCGATGGTCCATACCAGTTTGCAGGGAATAAGGATGGAAAACAGAGAGCTTTCAAGGATTCTTCAACCCAGTATGGCCTTCACCAAACTCCACAACCCAGTGTAATCTGTACCAAATGGATTGTGGCTTAAAGATGCTGAACAAGTGTCACAGCGAGGCTCTTTAGAGCAACAAGCAATGATTCCAAACATGTGGTCAACTGGGGGACTGACTGTTCCTGCTCCAGTTTGAATTGTATGGTCAGCAATTTCACTGTGACTGATCCAAGGTGATCTTCATAATTTATTTGCTCTTTGCAAAACTTTGGCCTATTTGTAGGGACAGTGACCTGATGGACAGACGTACTTGTCAGTTATAACAGATGGATAACAGCTGGGCAGTAAAAGTGATAGGCAGTACCCTGGATGACCACAAGGTGGCAGGGGGGAGTGTGAGGAAAAGGACTTGACAGCAGCTTAGGGCTAGGAAACCTTTGGTCATGGGGGGGCAGAGTTACAGGGAACCGGGAAAGATATAAATACTGAGGGAGGGTTCCAGAAGATTCCAGTCCCCAGGGGGAGCTCAGGTGACAGGAGGACTACTACAGTTCGTGCACTCTAAGGAGAACCAGACCAGGGGGACTGAGGAGAGAGAACGTCAGGGGGGTGGTCCTGACAGGAAGAACCGCAGAAGAGACAAGACACTGGGTGTAGGACACCGTATTTGACACGACGACTGATCAGTGGAAGCGCTGTTGGTTTACGGGCCTAAGGCGGCCACAGTGACGGACCTGTCAAGAGCATCGACGAGTGAAGAGGGGACGGTGTATGCATACACGTCCCCAGTATAGAGTACAGTGTGTGAGAAGCGGCCCTGGAAACGGAGGGCCGTGAGGTGAAAAAAGTGCGGTGTGCTCTGAGGCCGTCAGGTGGACGGCGAGTGAAATAAACTTGGACCTGTTGCACCCATAATCTGCCTCCATCTCGTCTCTGTTTAGTCTGTACTCGGTAAGAGAGGGACCACCCCCCAGCCCGGCCCACGAACCCTACATATTTATCACCTTTATGTGAGTGAAACAATACAATAGGGTTTTCTCTGTCTTCCCTACTAGGTTTATTACAGTGAATCTTCAAGAAATCTGACCATACCTAAACTGCATTCTCTGCTCGACTTTGGTATTAGCTTGAAACAGCAAGGCTTTGGTAGCAGCTTTCTAAGAAGATATGTTGGACTATTAATATTAAGTATGAAGTGGCTGGTGGAGATCTTTCCTTCACGGCCTATGCTTGTTAGATACTGGAGCGGATTTCTGTTTTGAGGAAAGGAACTGAAAGATTTCTGAATGTTCCATGGAGCCTGTTTTGCCCTCGTCCAAGATGGAGTCTGGTACTTCGCCCTGTCCTTGATCTTCCTGTCTGTTCTGTTATTTAAGTCCGGGTCAGGACAGACTCCCTGGCTGAATATTTTGTTGCTGGTGTCTTCTGTGCTTCCTCCTGACTTGCTTCTGGAGTTCCTACTATTGCTCGTTTACTCTGTGCTCTGCCTCATCATTTCCAGCTGCCTTCAGTCCCCTGTGCTGCTACCTGATTTTGGCTGTGCTTACCTACTGACTAGAATTCTGAAGAGAGGAGTTACACATCTCTGGAACTGCTGTCGTCCATAAGACTTTTTGATATTATTTTCTGACCATTATCTCCTGGAATGTGTCTGTGCGGCTGACAGGGCCGGACTGGGACTAAAATTCAGCCCTGGCATTTGAAGTTACACAGGCCCACTAGTCACATGGTGACTATATAATATCTTTGTACACTTGTAGTTTACAAGAAGTGAGAGGAGATTAACACGACTATATAACATGTAGTCATAGCTGTGCCCAGTATTTCAGCTCAGTCCTATTTATTGCTTTTAGGTACAGTACTCCTCCCAAATCTCTGTCCCCTTTTGTATGCATGATTACAGAATTCCTGGCAGAACTGCTCTCTATTGGGCAACCAGACCCCCTGGTCATAGCCGCCCCTATCATACCTCCCAACTTTTGAAGAAGGGAAAGACGGACAAAGACTGCGGTGCACGCAGCGCGCCGCTGCAAATTTTGGCCACGCCCAGCCACACCCATTTCACAAATAGTCACACCCATGTCCACACCTAATCGCACCCATTTAGCACTGCTGATCACACTGACTGGTACTGAGGGCACAGTGGCTGGCATTATGGGCACACTGACTGGCACTAAGGAAGAGAGAAAACAGAGAGAGAGAGAAAAAAGAAAACAGAGAGAGCGAGAAAGAAAGGGGAAAGAAAGAAAGAACAGTGAGAGACAAAGAAAGAACAGAGAGAGACAGAGAAAGGAGAGAGAAAGAAAGAAGTAAAGAAAAGAAAGAAAGAACAGAGAGAAAGAGAGGAAAGAAAAAGAAAGAAAGAGGGGAAGAAAGAACAGAGAGAGAAAGAAAGAACAGAGAGAGAAAGAAAAAGAGAGAAAGAAAGATTCTACAAAGATACTATAGCAGCCCGGCTCCCATTGTAGTGCCCACCTGAGCCTCCCGGTGCAGGACCTATCATGATCCGCTCACATGGCCGGCATCCCCGATTCCAAGGCGATCCTGCTGTCTGCGCTGTCGGAGGAGGACACGGTGATGGATCTGAAGCATTCCTGGTTCCGTCACAATCTCCTCAAGAAATTATCTCATTTCCGGTCAGCTTCCAGCACATCACTTCAGGTGGAACGTCATGTGTGTGTTTTAAAATGCTCCTCGGGGCTCCGCCGTGTACTCCTGTGTCCGTGGGAAAAGCACGCTTCGTATGCTTTGTACACACTTGGCTCCGCTCCGTACATCCCGTACACATATGGCTCCACTCCATACACACACGGCTCCACTCTGTCCACCTCGTACACGCGTGGCTCCTCTCCGTACATCTCGTACACACAGGGCTCCGCTCCATACACCTCGTACACACACGGCTCCTCTCCGTACACCTCGTACACACGGCTCCTCTCCGTACACCTCGTACACGCGTGGCTCCTCTCCGTACATCTTGTACACACAGGGCTCCGCTCCGTACACCACATACACGCGCGGCTCCACCTCGTACACACACACGGCTCCGCTCCGTACACCTCGTACACACGGCTCCTCTCCGTACACCTCGTACACGCGCGGCTCCTCTCCGTACACCTCGTACACGCGCGGCTCCTCTCCGTACACCTCGTACACGCGCGGCTCCTCTCTGTACACGCGCGGCTCCTCTCCGTACACCTCGTACACGCGCGGCTCTGCTCCGTACACCTCGCACACACGCTGCTCCGCTCCGTACACCTCGTACTTTCACGGCTCCGCTCCGTACACCTCGTACACACACGGCTCCGCTCCGTACACCTCATACACACACACAGCTCTGCTACATCCACACTGTAAATCCTGACCCCACACATACTTACCTCAACCAGCACCATGACAACAGCAAAGCAGAGTCTTGCAGACGGTAGAGGCAAGGCTGAGCGCACAGGACCTGTGATGAGGTCACAGGAGGGGCGGAGTCAGGGGTGACATGATCGGGGGTCTGGACAAAGGCTCCTGATCATGTGACCCCCTGACTCCTCCCCTCCTGTGACCTCATCACAGGTCCTGCGAACAGAGCGAGCAGGCAAACGAGTGCGACGCTGTGAGTGGCTGCGGGGGGGAGGGGGTCTCATGCTAAGGCGAGGATGGGGTGCGAGGGGGGGGCGTGGCGGCTTATCTCCCTGCAGTGCGGGAGGAACTTGGAAACTAACACTGCCGTGCCCGCAGAGGGCCGGCGGCAGGAGCAACAGTGGCCACAGCCGCTGGCAAGCGGCCAGATGATCGGGCGCTGCCGCCCGCGGCCCACGTGACAGCGGCCCAGCGGGAAAATGCCCGGTTGGTTATATTGCCAATCCGGGCCTGGCGGCTGAGGTGTAGGGATCTTTGGTTCAGCAGCATGTGAATGAGCAAGGTAGGCGGAAATTCCCCGCACTTCCGCAGCGAGCTGCTCCACACGATCAGACAATTGCTTTATCTCCATTGAGAGAAAAAAAAATTCCCCCTACGGCCTCAGAGATATAGAGGAAAAAATATACACACTTTTTTTTTTTTTTACAATTCTTTCCTGCTATTAGTACCCTAGGATCTGCGGTACGGCGGGTGATTCTGTTATGAATGAGTCACCGTAGGAGGCAAAAACAGAAATACTAGCTAAGTCCAGAAAACCAGAGAAGTTGGCAGCTATCGGATTGCAGACCCCTGAACCTATCAACAACAACTAGCAGTAGCCGTGGGGGGTTCCTACGGTGCCCTAGACCCCTCGATCACAGCCGGAGAACTAAATAGCCTAAAGACAGAAAGGGAAATCCAAACTGCCCCAGAGCAGACCCCAAAGCAATAGGCAGCCCCCAACATATAATGACGGTGAAGCAAGATGAAAAAACACTCACACAGATAGAAAGATAGGCTGAGAAAATGATGGGGCCCAAGCTAACTACATAGGACAGGATAGAAAAGCTGCTGTCTGCAATCCGCCAAAAACCCTATCAAAACAAGAGCCAACAGACTGATAGGGAAAAAAGGCCTGAAGACGCTAGGCTTCAAAAAGACTATATCAGTACTCAGGTATTTTCAGAAGACAGAGCAAAAAGGAATTCAGCTCACCCCAGCAGGGAATGGCAGAAATCCAGAAAAACAAGGCAAAACAAAACCAAAACACAAATGCAAAAAGCAGAGCAGAAAACTTAGCTTTTGAGGAGCAGGAATCAGACTGGTCTCCTAGAATGCCTCAGAGAAATCACCCGCAAGGCAGAAGGGCATCGGCTGCCTTATATCCAGTCAGCAATTCCAGTCACCCAGTCATCATCATTCTGCTCAGGTGCTTGGTAATCAGCCTCACTACCTTCCTTCACCAGAAGAGGGAGTTCATCAGACCTCAATGGTGAAGGGGAAAATGAACTCACAACACACTTGCCACTCTATCACCGCACTGTTCTCTCCTCGACTTCCAACAGACAAATGGTGCATTCTCTCTTGCCACCCAGCATTTTACATCACTGCTCTGCCTTTCCCTTGGTGGGTTCTCTTAGGCTCAACATCCCATTTTTCCCTCTCCTCCGCCTGTGATCTCTAAAGGGCTGTGTCTCTTCACGCCCTTTTATACCTTCTATGAGGACGATCGACAGGACCTCTTTGTTATTCTGCACCACTAACCGTAATTTCAAAGTTCGTGCTATGGGACATTTTAGTCCACGTAACAGTCACCGTCCCTCACGTAATTAGAGTTTTACCCACTCTATTTTGCTTTTCTAGCTGCAAGACTCGACCCTGCCAACTTTGCCAAGTGTAACATGCGGCAGGGTGGAAGTAGTGGGCAAGGTTCTTGTCTCCTACACCCTGGCAGGTTTCACAACGGTTGGGGTCCTGGCTGGGTGTGTGGACTTGTGCTATGGAGGCTCTATGCAATACAACAATACAATTGTTCTTCAAGGGGGAACATGGGCAGTAGGTCCATCTTTTCAATTACATAACAAGATTATATAGCATCAAAAATATTCTATCAATAAGCTAAAAGTCAGAATTATAACTGACCTGACTTGCCTCCAGTGGGGAGGCCCAGCGAGGCAACCAGATGCCTACTCCTCAGAAGTCATCTTCAGCTGTGGCACTACAGACTGGCACTCATAGATGATGTCTGGCATGATGGCCTGTTTAAAAAATATTCAGCCTGGCATACATTCAAGGGGTTGCTCTAGATCTGGTGCACACTTCAGGTCTGTGGAGCAGTCATCAGAAGTGAACCCCCCCCCCCCACCGCGAACAGGAGACAGGGGAGCACTGCAATCATGAAGCTAGAAGATGTGGACACGCACTTTAATTCCTAACTTTAACCCTGACCTTGTCTTTATTCCTGTCTTTTTGTTGGAGTTTTTGGCATGGTTTCAACCTGTCACATCTGATTCCTGACTGATCTCCTGGCTCCATTCCTGATTACACACCATTTCATCAGTGTTATTGTCACCAATTGGTGACTGTTCTTGGAAGTGCAACCTGAGAATCCGATGGTCCATACCAGTTTGCAGGGAATAAGGATGGAAAACAGAGAGCTTTCAAGGATTCTTCAACCCAGTATGGCCTTCACCAAACTCCACAACCCAGTGTAATCTGTACCAAATGGATTGTGGCTTAAAGATGCTGAACAAGTGTCACAGCGAGGCTCTTTAGAGCAACAAGCAATGATTCCAAACATGTGGTCAACTGGGGGACTGACTGTTCCTGCTCCAGTTTGAATTGTATGGTCAGCAATTTCACTGTGACTGATCCAAGGTGATCTTCATAATTTATTTGCTCTTTGCAAAACTTTGGCCTATTTGTAGGGACAGTGACCTGATGGACAGACGTACTTGTCAGTTATAACAGATGGATAACAGCTGGGCAGTAAAAGTGATAGGCAGTACCCTGGATGACCACAAGGTGGCAGGGGGGAGTGTGAGGAAAAGGACTTGACAGCAGCTTAGGGCTAGGAAACCTTTGGTCATGGGGGGGCAGAGTTACAGGGAACCGGGAAAGATATAAATACTGAGGGAGGGTTCCAGAAGATTCCAGTCCCCAGGGGGAGCTCAGGTGACAGGAGGACTACTACAGTTCGTGCACTCTAAGGAGAACCAGACCAGGGGGACTGAGGAGAGAGAACGTCAGGGGGGTGGTCCTGACAGGAAGAACCGCAGAAGAGACAAGACACTGGGTGTAGGACACCGTATTTGACACGACGACTGATCAGTGGAAGCGCTGTTGGTTTACGGGCCTAAGGCGGCCACAGTGACGGACCTGTCAAGAGCATCGACGAGTGAAGAGGGGACGGTGTATGCATACACGTCCCCAGTATAGAGTACAGTGTGTGAGAAGCGGCCCTGGAAACGGAGGGCCGTGAGGTGAAAAAAGTGCGGTGTGCTCTGAGGCCGTCAGGTGGACGGCGAGTGAAATAAACTTGGACCTGTTGCACCCATAATCTGCCTCCATCTCGTCTCTGTTTAGTCTGTACTCGGTAAGAGAGGGACCACCCCCCAGCCCGGCCCACGAACCCTACATATTTATCACCTTTATGTGAGTGAAACAATACAATAGGGTTTTCTCTGTCTTCCCTACTAGGTTTATTACAGTGAATCTTCAAGAAATCTGACCATACCTAAACTGCATTCTCTGCTCGACTTTGGTATTAGCTTGAAACAGCAAGGCTTTGGTAGCAGCTTTCTAAGAAGATATGTTGGACTATTAATATTAAGTATGAAGTGGCTGGTGGAGATCTTTCCTTCACGGCCTATGCTTGTTAGATACTGGAGCGGATTTCTGTTTTGAGGAAAGGAACTGAAAGATTTCTGAATGTTCCATGGAGCCTGTTTTGCCCTCGTCCAAGATGGAGTCTGGTACTTCGCCCTGTCCTTGATCTTCCTGTCTGTTCTGTTATTTAAGTCCGGGTCAGGACAGACTCCCTGGCTGAATATTTTGTTGCTGGTGTCTTCTGTGCTTCCTCCTGACTTGCTTCTGGAGTTCCTACTATTGCTCGTTTACTCTGTGCTCTGCCTCATCATTTCCAGCTGCCTTCAGTCCCCTGTGCTGCTACCTGATTTTGGCTGTGCTTACCTACTGACTAGAATTCTGAAGAGAGGAGTTACACATCTCTGGAACTGCTGTCGTCCATAAGACTTTTTGATATTATTTTCTGACCATTATCTCCTGGAATGTGTCTGTGCGGCTGACAGGGCCGGACTGGGACTAAAATTCAGCCCTGGCATTTGAAGTTACACAGGCCCACTAGTCACATGGTGACTATATAATATCTTTGTACACTTGTAGTTTACAAGAAGTGAGAGGAGATTAACACGACTATATAACATGTAGTCATAGCTGTGCCCAGTATTTCAGCTCAGTCCTATTTATTGCTTTTAGGTACAGTACTCCTCCCAAATCTCTGTCCCCTTTTGTATGCATGATTACAGAATTCCTGGCAGAACTGCTCTCTATTGGGCAACCAGACCCCCTGGTCATAGCCGCCCCTATCATACCTCCCAACTTTTGAAGAAGGGAAAGACGGACAAAGACTGCGGTGCACGCAGCGCGCCGCTGCAAATTTTGGCCACGCCCAGCCACACCCATTTCACAAATAGTCACACCCATGTCCACACCTAATCGCACCCATTTAGCACTGCTGATCACACTGACTGGTACTGAGGGCACAGTGGCTGGCATTATGGGCACACTGACTGGCACTAAGGAAGAGAGAAAACAGAGAGAGAGAGAAAAAAGAAAACAGAGAGAGCGAGAAAGAAAGGGGAAAGAAAGAAAGAACAGTGAGAGACAAAGAAAGAACAGAGAGAGACAGAGAAAGGAGAGAGAAAGAAAGAAGTAAAGAAAAGAAAGAAAGAACAGAGAGAAAGAGAGGAAAGAAAAAGAAAGAAAGAGGGGAAGAAAGAACAGAGAGAGAAAGAAAGAACAGAGAGAGAAAGAAAAAGAGAGAAAGAAAGATTCTACAAAGATACTATAGCAGCCCGGCTCCCATTGTAGTGCCCACCTGAGCCTCCCGGTGCAGGACCTATCATGATCCGCTCACATGGCCGGCATCCCCGATTCCAAGGCGATCCTGCTGTCTGCGCTGTCGGAGGAGGACACGGTGATGGATCTGAAGCATTCCTGGTTCCGTCACAATCTCCTCAAGAAATTATCTCATTTCCGGTCAGCTTCCAGCACATCACTTCAGGTGGAACGTCATGTGTGTGTTTTAAAATGCTCCTCGGGGCTCCGCCGTGTACTCCTGTGTCCGTGGGAAAAGCACGCTTCGTATGCTTTGTACACACTTGGCTCCGCTCCGTACATCCCGTACACATATGGCTCCACTCCATACACACACGGCTCCACTCTGTCCACCTCGTACACGCGTGGCTCCTCTCCGTACATCTCGTACACACAGGGCTCCGCTCCATACACCTCGTACACACACGGCTCCTCTCCGTACACCTCGTACACACGGCTCCTCTCCGTACACCTCGTACACGCGTGGCTCCTCTCCGTACATCTTGTACACACAGGGCTCCGCTCCGTACACCACATACACGCGCGGCTCCACCTCGTACACACACACGGCTCCGCTCCGTACACCTCGTACACACGGCTCCTCTCCGTACACCTCGTACACGCGCGGCTCCTCTCCGTACACCTCGTACACGCGCGGCTCCTCTCCGTACACCTCGTACACGCGCGGCTCCTCTCTGTACACGCGCGGCTCCTCTCCGTACACCTCGTACACGCGCGGCTCTGCTCCGTACACCTCGCACACACGCTGCTCCGCTCCGTACACCTCGTACTTTCACGGCTCCGCTCCGTACACCTCGTACACACACGGCTCCGCTCCGTACACCTCATACACACACACAGCTCTGCTACATCCACACTGTAAATCCTGACCCCACACATACTTACCTCAACCAGCACCATGACAACAGCAAAGCAGAGTCTTGCAGACGGTAGAGGCAAGGCTGAGCGCACAGGACCTGTGATGAGGTCACAGGAGGGGCGGAGTCAGGGGTGACATGATCGGGGGTCTGGACAAAGGCTCCTGATCATGTGACCCCCTGACTCCTCCCCTCCTGTGACCTCATCACAGGTCCTGCGAACAGAGCGAGCAGGCAAACGAGTGCGACGCTGTGAGTGGCTGCGGGGGGGAGGGGGTCTCATGCTAAGGCGAGGATGGGGTGCGAGGGGGGGGCGTGGCGGCTTATCTCCCTGCAGTGCGGGAGGAACTTGGAAACTAACACTGCCGTGCCCGCAGAGGGCCGGCGGCAGGAGCAACAGTGGCCACAGCCGCTGGCAAGCGGCCAGATGATCGGGCGCTGCCGCCCGCGGCCCACGTGACAGCGGCCCAGCGGGAAAATGCCCGGTTGGTTATATTGCCAATCCGGGCCTGGCGGCTGAGGTGCTGGATTTTAGAGTGACCTTTTCAGCCCTAAAGGAAGTCCACTGGAAAACCTTCTCCTTGTGGTTCACCGTCTTGATATTACTGGTCTTCCATGAAAGGTGTCGGCTTCACTGTTTGCATATTTTTGGATTACCAAATAAAAGTGCAGGTCGCACTCTTACGACATATAATTTCTGGACTTGCTTGCATTAGCGGTCGTGCTCTGCTAGCATAGCTGCTGAACATTTCCGTTTAGTGCTGGTTGCACTTTGCTTTAATTTCAGAATGGCTCTGTTAGTTTGTGTTATACCTTTTGCTTTGTTAATACAGAAAACGTCAAAGCCGAGGTGAGAATGGGAGGATAACCTTAGGTCTGACACTTCACTTTCCGGATGACACATTATTCATCCCTGTCACTTTAGGATTCACCACCTTCCACACATTCTTACTTGCTTTTGGTGACTCAGAAGATACTAGTCAAGAATCTCCGCATTTTGTCTGGTCATTCCTGATACCCATATGCCATTCCTATGTTAGCCAATCTCCTGTCCACACAAATTCATGCCAATTACTATACAGTTCTAGTGTGATTTCTAGTGGGAACTTTAAAACCCCAAAAAGCCATTCTTCTAGTTGTCCAGAGTATTTTGGATTCTCCTGACTCAGGCAACACTTCTTGTCTCCACTGTCATCAAATCTTGGTTTGCAGTCTCTAATTTCAGATGAAGTCAATATCTCCTCCAGTTGGTCTTCAACCTCAACGTTAGGACTTTGTGGATGTATGTGAAAAGCACAGACTTTTCCTTTGTATTGATCCTATGATTGCACCATCCTGTGTCCTCCAGGATAAAAATTTTCTAGGAGTAGGGTATATTCACGCTCTCTACCATAATCTGGATTCTTTTCCATTAAAAAGTATAGATCTTTAAGGCCTTGTATTCTCCGGACATCTCAATGGGACCTGGTGACCGCTTACTCCCAACATGGCTTCTTCGAATGTCTTCATGGGGCCATATGACCATATGGTCCCAACCTGCCTTTTCAGAACGCCTCCATGGGGCCAGATGACGGATGGTTCCAACCTGGCTTCTCCGAACGTGTCAATGGTTACAGTGATGGTCAATGGAGCACATCTGTATCCCTCCAGCTGGAACTGTGGTCCTTTAAGCTGGCATCCTGTAGAATGTCAAATCTGTATTCCTCTTGATGGAACCATGGTGCCTTGGCTGTTGTTCTGTAAAGTTTCTTTTGGAACAGAGGCAGATTCCCTTTTATACTTCACAACTGTCCTTCAGTCCATCATCCACAGGTCAGGGGAAAGGTGGGATGAGGTCAACTCTCATTGTTGAGTATTTAATAAATCTGCATAGTTTGTCCTTCACTGCAGGTCAACCAGCTACACGGACTAATACAATGGGTAATTAACATATTATCAAATATCTATTGTTCAATGACCTTGCGTTCCTGTGTTCCAAGAATAGCAACACAATAATCAATTCAAGAGTCAACGTTTAGGTTGAAATGAACAATGGCCTATGTCTCTTGACCCACAGAAGAAAGACATGTCTGGCATAATTAAGATTAATTGCTGAGTTGTCACAAACATCATGTGGGGAAATGTTGGCCTCCGGCCCACCAGACCTTTCTCAGAAACTTCATATTGATTTAGACATTAGGCATAAAGAGTGAAAATCATATCAGTCATATAAATGGAAATGTTAGTGCATTATGACATCCACACGTGAAAAAAATGGACCCGTTGTCTTTGGCAACCAGTCTGATGCCCCCATTTTTGCTTCTACCCAAGGATACATGGGTTTAAATTATTTTTATGGGGAAGAAAATACATATCACAGTTAGGTAATCATGTTACTTTCTTCATTCTCTAGAATTCCATAGTGTTCTTTGTAAATGGAAACACTGTTAAATCATTAAATGGAGCCCCATCCTCCATATGGTGGCTTTAAGCCATGGTCCCACTACTGGCCTTTAGTCAGCAAGCACCTAAACTCTCTCTAGGGATGAAACTTAGATGAAAATGGTGAGTATTCACATTACTTGCCTTAAATATGTTTTTTTTTTTAGCTGGTATAAATGCCGCTGTTCTCCTGAATCCGGCATTGTTTCTCTTTGGTTTCTGAGACTCTGTTCCTGAGATATGGCTCTTTCTTCATTGCATATAAATCTAGTCTTTTTACTAAGTTGGCATAGTCCTCAGAAGATACTCTTACAGAAGAGTTGAAGACTACACCTGTCACAGGTTTACCATGATAGAGGAGCCAGAAGACCGCAGCGTCTGAGTTCTTCTACTCCTGCACTGATTAGAAGCACTTCACCTTCATATTAAATGGTGTAAATTTCTTTTAGCAGTTCTGGTGTTAATCTGCTCAGCTGAGATCTCCCGAAAGCTTTCCTGCTTTAAGGCTCTCAGCTGTGACTGTTAGCCCCTCCCATCTGCTATATAATCTAGCACTCATTGTCAGAGCTAGTTTATGCTGTATGGCTGGAGGTTGTTGGTGGTTGTTATTGGAGAAGGTGTTTGGTGGATTTATCTGTGACTGTTGCTAGGTTTTGAGTGTGTGATAATTCCCTTTCTTCTCCTACTTTGGTTTAACTCCCCGGTGTTTACCTCTGTTGTTTATGTGTGTATATTTGCATGATTGGTATTTTCCTTTATCCCTGTTCGTATTACCTTGTTAAGTCTGGTTGGTGTACTATGGTACACTACTACTCCCCTTTTCCCTCGGTGGGGGAAAGGTACAAACTGAGGGCGGATTCAGGAGCTAAGGCAAGGTACGTGGCCCTGGCATCTTCGCCATCAGAAGTAATCTGGGGAACAGGGCGAGCTTGGGCACCCCTAAAGGTAGGGACAGGGAAGGAGCCCTTGGTCCCGGGACACCCGACTAAAGAGTCGCGACAACACCCACTTGACTAAAAAGACTAGATTTATATGCAGGGAAGAGAGAGCCATAACTCAAAAATGGAATGGTGCAGGAACAAAAGAAAATATTGCCAGAATCAGGAGAACAGCGGCATTTAACCGCGACACAAAAAAAAACCCACTAAATTTATGTCATGTGACAGTTCCTCTTTAAGGTGCCCTAAATTTAGGATTGCAATGGAAACAAATAGTACATGTGTGAACTAAGTGAAGTCACCTAATGAAAAGTCACAATCAAGACGTCACAATACTGAGCAAAAATCGAAACATAATTTCAGTATCTGATCCAGACAATTATTTACACAGATCTTGATATTTTCTTTTCTAATCTCAGGATTGAAATAAAAAAAAGGCTTTTGTAAAGCGACAGGAGCTAATTCTTTATTATTGGCCGGTCGCCAGTCATGATGAAAGGAGAAGTAGCGAGCCGGTTTCTGCGATTTCTGAGAAATGACGAAGATTTTGCAGGACAATTTAAGGAAGTCAGGCCAGTTTTGGCCAAATGTGACATTTCTTAGGGGTTACCATAAGGGCGCGGTATTTGTGAGGCATAAATAGGAAAGGTAGCTGGGACATACAAGCGTTGATTATAAATTAGCCACTAACATAATATTGGCACGACTACCCTGAAGATATCATTCAAGCAATTCATACAAATGACACACCAGGTGCAGACGCCAATAGAATCTTAAGAACCTGCAATTTCCTGTGATTTGATAGACTGTGTCCCCAGGTGACCTTTAAAGGTGAATATGGCCGGGCCTGTAATCATATAGCGCTTGCACAATGAAATCACCCACCGCAGAACAGAACAAGAGAACCTTTCTTGCTAAGGACTTAGGCGATTATTAGAATATTCTATGACTGTTCAAGGGGCAGGTATCCAACCTTGGTGACCTCCTCCAATCATTGTTAGAGGTAATTCTTAAAGGGTTAATCACATCTTCATAAATGGGTGTTGTCGATAGTGCTTGCAAATACAACCAATTTTTCAATTTAGTGCTTGTTAAAATTTTCAACTCTTTTTGAAATATTAACAATTTTATTTTGCTTACCGCTTGTTGCCTTGGAGACCGATCACCGCTGCTAGACCACAGAACATGTTCAGTGCTTACAAGCTGTTTTTTAATTGAGTGTTAGCGTGGGTGGTCAGGAACCGGAATCTCCAGGAGTGGACCCTCTGGACCGTGGCACCGAGGGGCCCCGGGCGAGCTGCCAGGTGGAACCGACCCCTATACAGGGACCGTTAGGAGCAGGCCCAGGGGTTCAAGTACCACGGTACCCGGTACCGAGAGGGGCGGCTCAGAATGGACTGGAGTAGGAGTACAGGACTGAGGCGTAGACTGTAAGGCTGGAATATGGAGAGATGGCTGGAGCGGAAAACAGGAGACAGGACTGAAATAGGATTGTAGGAGTTTGGATAACTGGATGGAGCAGGAACACTGGAGGCTGGAGTAGGATGGAACCGGAACGCTGGTGCAGGACTGGAGTAGGATGGAACTGGAACGCTGGTGCAGGACTGGAGTAGGATGGAACTGGAACACAGGAACAGGATTGGAGTAGGATGGAACAGGAACAGGACTGAAGTAGGATGGAATGGAACACAGGAACAGGACTGGAGTATAATGTGGGCACTCCGGTTTCCTCCCACACTCCAAAGACATACTGATAGGGAATTTAGATTGTGAGCCCCATCGGGGACAGTGATGAAAATGTGTGCAAACTGTAAAGCGCTGCGGAATATGTTAGCGCTATATAAAAATAAAGATTATTAAAAATAAAGATTATTATAATGCAGGGAACTCGGGAGACAGGGCTGCGAGGCTGCTGCAGGAAAACACTGTGGACGGAACCGAGAGGCTGCAGAGAGCACAGGAGGAAGCAGGGCCCAGTGTGCAAGGTAACACAATGATCAGGCGCCTCCCTCAGGGGGAAGCGGCCTGATATGGCCCCGTCTGGTCTGTCATTGGTCCGGAGGTGCTTCCGGGCCAGGGCACAGCCGGAGCACAAGAAGCAGAAGGGAGGCGCGGCCGCGGCCTATGGCGCATGCGCATTGCATGCAGGGATGGTGTCTGCCGCAAGCCCGTCAGAGGTGGCTGCTGTGGCCGTCGGGTGGAGAGAGGCGGCGGCGTGGGAGCGGAGGCCGGCTGCGGCGTAGGAGCGGAGGCCGGGTGAGTATGACGGAGCGGTGTAACATTGAGCTTGTTTTGAAACTGGAGCAAATTTTTGCCTCCTAATCCTGGCCAGCTTCAGCCCAGTGCTTTCAAGCTAGACAGCAGCGGTAGTCGGTCTTCTAGGCAACGAAAACAAATATGTTAATAAATGGCTGAAAATGCTAATAAATGGTAAATTGTGAAAGGGGTTGTTTTTACGAGCACTATCAGACAATATCCATCAAAAAAGATAAAGATGAGAATAACCCTTTAAATTACCCACATTCAGTATTATAAGGGGTGTCACACTTTGCCATGAAGTTAAAGTCATCCACTTTAAAGGGATTGTCCAGTACCTGGACAACCCTGTTATGAATGAGTCACCGTAGGAGGCAAAAACAGAAAAGCTAGCTAAGTCCAGAAAACCAGAGAAGTTGGCAGCTATCGGATTGCAGACCCCTGAACCTATCAACACAACTAGCAGTAGCCGTGGGGGGTTCCTACGATGCCCTAGACCCCTCGATCACAGCCAGAGGACTATATAGCCTAAAGACAGAAAGGGAAATCTAAACTGCCCCAGAGCAGACCCCAAAGCAAAAGGCAGCCCCTAGCATATAATGACAGTGAAGCAAGAAGAAAGAACACTAACACAGACAGAAAGATAGACTGAGCAAAGACGGGGCCCAAGCTAACTAGATAGGAAAGGACAGGAAGGCTGCTGTCTGCAATCCGTGAAAAACCCTATGAAAATAAGAGCCAATAGACTGACAGTGAAAAAGGCCCTGAAGACGCTAGGCTTCAAAAAAACTATGTCAGTACTCAGGAATATTCTGAAGACAGAGCAACCGGCAAAAGGAGACTCAGCTCACCCCAGCAGGGAATGGCAGAATCCAGAAAAGCAAGGCAAACAAAAACAAAACACAAATGCTAACAGGCAAAGCAGAAAACTTAGCTTTAGAGGAGCAGGAATCAGACTGGTCTCCTAGAAGTCCACAGAGACATCACCCGCAGGGCAGAAGGGCGTCGGCAGCCTTATATCCAGTCCGTGACTCCACTCAGCCAGTCATCATCATTAGGCTCAGGTGCCTGATAATCAGGCTCATTACCTTCCTTTACCAGAATAGGGAGTTCACCAGACCTCAGTGATGAAGGGGAAAATGAACTCACAACACAACCCCCTTTTTAAATTAAGTAGTACCCCTTGTAAAATAAAAATAAAGGAAATGCACCTCACACACCAACATGGGGGTTCTCGGGGCTTGCATATTGTTGTTATGATGAGCCCTGAAGCCAATCACCGGCCGCTATTGGGCTCCTACAATCTCTGCTTATCTAACATTCATCCAAGGGAAGTAGGAGTGCAGCCGTATGGTTCCAGAGATATGGGTCTTTTTATGGTCTTTACTAAAGGGGAGAGGCTTATAGAGAAATTATGCAAAGCTGCCTAAAACATGCCCCAGAGGATCCTCTTAGTCATGCCCCCTTGTTAAGGAGCATAAAAATGAGTAGTAAAAAAAAAAGGCGACTTCTCTGTAACCGTTTGACTGATTTTTAAAAAGCAAAAAATGGAATACAAAGGCGAGCAGCATGAATGAAAAACAAGAGCAAAATCTGGCCACTTCTGACCTGGTGGCAGGTCCTCTTTAAAGACAGATCAGTGATGCACAGTCATTGATTAGGATAGTTTTTGTTGGGTGCTACATTCAGATATGTCTTTAACCCCTGGGGTGTTTCCGTTTTTGCGTTTCCGTTTTTTCTGCTTCCCTTCTTCCCAGAGCCATAGCCTTTTTATTTTTTAATCAATATGGCTGTGTAAGGGCTTGTTTTTTTGTGGGATGAGTTGTACTTTTGAACAGCACCATTGAATTTTACCATGTCGCGTACTGGAAAACGGGAAAAAAATTCTAAGTGCAGAGAAATAGCAAAAAAAGTGCAATTCCACAATTATTTTTTTTTACCTTGTTCACTAAATGCTAAAACTGACCTGCCATTATGTTGAATCTATTTTATTGAAAACAAATAAACAACAAAGTACAAGACAACAAACAGTGTACACCAAGGCACATGAAGCCACATTATTGCTATACACTCGTAATGACGAAATATCGTCTGGTGCCGCAGAGTCATCAAAATAATTGTATACCAGAGGGCACACGTATACCATCCCGTGGCTGTTGTTCTTAACTATATATACATTTGTCATATATTATTGCGTATACAGACATCAACGGAAAAGATGTCACGCCGCCCCGTGTTTCTTTCGGAACATCAACATCATTAATTAAGAGAGTAGTAACTGCGGGCGTGCTTAACAAAGTCTCCATGTAACCAGTGGAGGTGTACGTCAAGAAACAATAAAGAGAACCTAAGAAAAGAAAATAAGAAACTCAAAGAGAGCGTGAAGGGGGGAGGAAAGAAAAGGGAGAAAGGGAGGTGAAGTGAAGTAAGCGGGCCTCGGGCCTCCATGCCGACCTTTAATTTGCTCCCTCGACCAAGCGAGGTAATTCGGGGGTTTCCTTGAATAGTATCCAAGGCTGCCACACACGAATCAGGCGGGTATAGTCTCCCTCCATTTCGGCCATTAATTCCTCCATACGGAATATATCTGCAAATTCTGTCACCCATTCTGCCATGGTCGGTGTTGTTGTTGTGCGCCAATGGCGTGGAATAACCATGCGCGCCGCAGAAATGCAAAATCTGAGAAGGCTTCTTTTCTGAGTGGATATGGGGCCTGGGAGGATTGACAAGAGGGCAATTTGCGGGGAGGGTGGAACATGTGTTCCAGAAATCTTTTGATACGCTCCAAAAACCTCTACCCAGAAGGGTTGTATAGCAGGACACTGCCACCAGATATGGAAAAGCGTGCCTCTTTCCGTCTTACATCGCCAACAGGTATCGTCAGCTGACGGATAAATTGACTTTAGCCTGACGGGGGACAGGTACCACCTGGACAGTATCTTGAAGTTTTTCTCCTGAAAACTGACCTGCCATTATGATTCTCCAGGTCATTACAAGTTTGTAGATGCCTAACATGTCTAGGTTCTTTTTTATTTAAGTAGTGAAAAAAATCCAAAGTTTGAAAAAAAAAAGTCGCCATTTTTCAAGATCCATAGCGTCTCTATTTTTTGTCATCTGGGGTTGGGTGAGGGCTTATTTTTTGCACGCGGAGCTGTGATTTTTACTGATACCCTTTTGGGGTAGACATGTTTTTTTGATCGCCCATTATTGTATTTTATTGAAATGTTGTAGCGACCAAAAGAAACGTAATTCTGGTGTTTTGATTTTTTTTTCTCGCTACGCCGTTTACCGATCGGATTAATTATTTTTATAGATTGGGCGATTTTGAAAGCGGCAGTACCAAATATGTGTATTTTTTTTCTTTTGAATGGGGTCAAAAGGGGGTGATTTGAATTTTTTTTTTTAAAGTTTTTGAAAAAACTTTTTTTCTACTTTTTACTTGCTTCAATAGTCTCCTTAGGAGACTTGAAGCTGCGATCATTTGATCCCTTTTGTTACGCATAGCAGGGCTGCAGCCGTGCTATGTGTAACAAAAATGCTCATCTGCTATGAATGTGTCATGTGCTGGAAAATGTTCGGGCTCAGCGCCGGAGTCCGCACCAAAGAGGGTGAGGCGCCCTATGACCAATAAATCCGTCATTGGGAGTTAAGGGGTTAAACTACAGATGTGTTGTCTTTTTACTGGGGTACCGTAAGTAGTAATCTTAATATTATATTTTTCCAATGCAAATTTTGCTATTAAAGTAAAATAGCGCTTGTTCCCAATGTGATTGGAAATGCCAATTAGAGGACCCCCTCAGTCAGCACAGGCTCCAGAACATTAACAAGCAGCAGAAAACACCCCCCATTGGAGCAGACTATGGGCAATCACTTACCACTAAGGTCTATTTCTTATGGGTTAATTCACAAATAACCTATTAGCCTTCATTCATGAGAAGTCTGAGCATTTGGCAGCTGGCAACAAATATAGAAGAATTTCCTGATAATAATAACCATGATTATTCTTTTTCTCATATCGCCGGGCATATTATACAGCACTCTGCTGAGAGTGTTCATTCATTCACATCTATTCTTGCCTGAGTGCAGATTGCTTTGTAATTTTCCTACCACGGGCACAAGTATACACATTAAGGCCAATTTTGTCAGATGGTAATTAACCTGCCAGTATGTTTGTGTGGGAGAAAACGGAAGAACCAAGAGGAAACCTACATTGAAGTATATGCTAAGTCGTGACTGGATTAGAGCTCAAAGGCCCAGTGCGGAGAAGAGGAAAAATTACTGCCTGATGTTTTCCTAAATGGGGCACTCTTTGGGGCCTGTCAGGTTATTGTTAACATAGGCAATGCTGTAGCTATAGGCAATCCTCTTACTGGGGCAAAGATTAAGATCGCTACCCTAGCCTTGCTTCCAAACTCTATGGCCATTGCAGAAAGCCTTGTTGGTCCCTCGGTTGTTGGTAACCTCCTAGCTAACTCGGAGTAAGGACACCGTCCAAAATTCACTTATCAAGATTGCTTTTCACTATCCCCATCCCTTTAACCAATCAAGATTCGGTAGAAAAACATAATAATGAACTGGGCAAGACTGTACCCAAGTAGGTTGTATTGAATTGGATTTGGAGTGGACACTTGCACCAAAAGTTCTCACAAGGAACTGATGTGTCACCCAAGGGACTCTTGTATTTTCGGTCACATCAACGTATTGTAAAGTGATGCTCTTCAGTGCGAACATAAAAGCTTTACCTGTTCCCTATGACTTAATTGTATGGGGCATACACAGTGTGGAAAAAAGTATTTAGTCAGCCACCAATTGTGCAAGTTCTTCCACTTAAAAAGATGAGAGAGGCCTGTAATTGACATCATAGGTAGACCACAACTATGAGATTCAAAATGAGAAAACAAACCTTGTCTGATTTGGCAAGATTTATTTTGCAAATTATGGTGGAAAATAAGTATTTGGTCACCTAAAAACATGCAAGATTTCTGGCTCTCACAGACCTGTAACTTCTTCTTTAAGAGGCTCCTCTGTCCTCCACTCATTACCTGTAGTAATGGGAGCTGTTTGAACTAGTTATCAGTATAAAAGATACCTGTCCACAACCTCAAACAGTCACACTCCAAACTCCACTATGGTGAAGATCAAAGAGCTGCCAAAGGACACCAGAAACAAAACTGTAGCCCTGCACCAGGCTGGGAAGACTGAATCTGCAATAGGCAAGCAGCTTGGTGTGATGAAATCAACTAATGGAGCAATTGCTGGCTGACTAAATACTTTTTTTCCCCACTGTAAAGCAGTAAGGACCCACAAAGCAAAACCAAAATGGTGCTCTTTGGTGTTGCCACTTCATGCTTTCATAACCCAACATCCAGGAACAAGAGACAAAGTTTGCTGCCCCAAATTATCTTCCCATCCCTTGTAAAAGAATACAGTCGCATGACGTTTTGGGCAAACAGCCGATCACCAAGGGATCTGTGTGACGCTGAGTCACTACTCATGGACAAGCAGAGTAGTCAAGAGGTTCGGGGTCAGATGCCAGAATAGCTCATCATAAACAAAGGGGTGAGACAAAGGTGTAGTCAGGTTACAGACCAGGGTCAGAATTCCAAGAAGGTAGCAGATCAAGACAAAAGGGCTAGGCAAAAGAATGGTCAAAGGCAAATCCAAGGTTTGGCAACAAAGATCAGAAAAGAGGAACTTAGAGCACAGAGCAGACGCACACCACTTGAGCTAAGCTAGAAGTGGCATGGTCTGATAACAGCTAACCAGTTAAATAGCCAGGTAATCACCCAGAACGGGTGACACCTGGAAGACCAATTTCAGCTGGGCTGTCAATCATAATACCAACAGCCCAGCGTGCCTCTGCCTCAGATTAGGCTGTCACTCACAATAATGACACCTTAGTATGGTCCTATCCAAAAGAGCGAATGAACTGTCACTCACAACGTGGTGGCCCCCAGTAAATTAAAAAAACAGTTGGATTCAAAAGGAAAAAACATTAAAAAAAGTACTGATCAAATTTTCTTTTGGTGTTTCTCAAGGAACTGGAGTTTTTAAATGCACCTCTATAAAATGTTGTACCTGTGGGATCCTAGATCACGGGGCTAAAACCATCAAATGTAATAGTACTGGTGAGGTCTTTGAGATTTCACAAAGACTCACCTGTAGCAGTGATTTTGTTGTATATGTCATCACATGCAGTTGCGGTTTGGAATATGTGGGACGCACTCTGCAGACACTGTGGTCCCGCATTAATGGTCACAGAAATAGAGCAAAAAATGGCTTTTTAAAACATAGTCTCTCAAGGCATCTGCTAATTAAACATAACAACATTTTTAACATAAAAGTAACTCCGGTGGAACAGATACCCTCTGGTGTTGCAAATAGGAATGCTCTTTTAAACTGGAAAGAAACATTTTGGATATATCGTCTTGGAACATTATATCCAAATGGATTGAATGATATCATAGAGAGAGTTTGAACGTTGCCTTTTTTTTTTCTTTCCTTATTGCATCTATGTTGTCAAGGTTGGATCAATCAGCGGGTGTGTTCCTGAACTTGGTCCACACCCTAAATCAAGTTTCTGAGACTGGGATAAAAGGTTGCTGCTATATATAAGTGTAACTGAATTTTATACTATTAGGATTTGTACTGTGTTTTTATGATACCTGATGAAGGATATACACTGTATCCGAAACGCGTTGTATCTCTTTTTTAACCTATCAAATAAAAAAAATCTGAAATATCATCTTTGGATGTGAGTCCTGGGAAGAGCTGCCATTCATAGGCTGGATGTGCCTTTCTTGATTTACTCACAACGTGGTGGAATCGTGACAGTCTGCTCCTACAACCTATCAAACATTAAATCCAAGGATGCAATAAGTCCAGCAAAGCTGGAGCCACTCTCTAAGATGTTTCCCACTCTAGATATGGCACAACATTGCAGACCTTTGATATCACTATATAGACAAGCATGCCAATCAGGAGTCAATCACACTCATAGTCATCTGTAGTGACCCAATACCATTTACATGGGATATGCAGGAGAGGCTCCACTGCTGTGACCTGGAGAGAGATAACACTACGTGGTACAGATTTTCTCCAGGTCACAGCAGTGGAGCCTCTACTGCACATGCTCACAGGCTCTGGTCCTATTGACATTCTAGGGAATGGGCTTGTCAATGTAGTGTGCTACTGTAATTACCTTCCTAGACTAAAAAAATTTAATTTTGTAACTAAAGATGTATATCCTTCTTTCTGCTTTAATTTGTTCCTTCATTTGAAGCTTGTTTTATTCTTCAACTTTCCTTCCTTCCCCAATTAATTCATTTATGCACAGGATAGGAGATAAATGTAGAATCTTTGAGGGTCCAACCAATAGGAACTTCCCCCATTAATTTTTGGGGCCATCCTAGGCTACGATACACAGTGCAACTGCAACCTCTGCACCCATTATAGTTACACCATTGTCAGTGGGGTGATCTCCCAGTGATCATGCATTTATCACCGATCCTGTAACTAAGGATTACATGTAATTAGAAAAAACAACCCCATTGAAGGGTTTACTTTTTCATATATGGATATATTAGGATAGTGCTTATAAAAACAAGCACTTTTGCAATTTATTGCTTATTAAAATTTGCAGCCGTTCTTGAGATATTAACACTTTTATTATATTTACAACTTGTTGCCTTGGAGACCGACCACCGCCTCAGTCTGGCTTATAAGTATTCTGCTTGAAGCTGATTGGGATTACAAGGTGACAACGCGCTGTCCCAGATTAAAATCTGTGTTTATGGCTTAGTAGAAGAGAACTTGTAAGTACAGTGTATGTTCTTCTGTCTAGCAGCGGTGGTCGGTCTCGAAGGCAACAATCTGTAAACAAAATAAAAATGTAAATATCTCAAGAATGGCTGAAAATTTTAATAAGCAGCAAATTGGTAAAAGTGCTTGTATTTACATGCTACATCCGACAATACCCATTTCTTAAAATGAGAATAACCCCTTTAAATAAGTAGAGGCCTTGTTACTGCGGTTAGGAATGACAACCGCTGCCATATTGCTCGCCGGACAGAAAGGATATGACTGATTAAGACTTTCAACAACGTGACATAAGAGACAAATTCGAGGACCGTCTGGTGGAAGTACTCTTCATCATCACGCTCAGAATTTGTCGTGATCAACACAGGAAGATCAATCTCATAGTTCAAAGCGAGAAGGTCCTTCAAGCGGTGGTCTCGTCTCTTGGCTCATGGCTACTTTGTGCAGCGCTCGGCCCACCCGCACAGCCCTCACACACCCGCTAAGACTATTTCATATCGCCAGCCATCTGCTGCGCTGATTCAGGACAGTAAAGACAAGCTTTTGTTCTGGAGCCATTAAGAGCTTCCTGGTATTATCAGCCCTGCGTCCGGCCAAGTGCACTTCAGTTATAATCCCCTTCCTCCAGCAGGGACAGATAAGAGGGTGGAGGAGAGGGGGCGGCGGAGAAGAATGGGATGTTTTCAAAAAAACAGAGTTCAAGGCTGATGGGGACAAACAGGACAAGTTGAAGTTGTCTGAAATCTCAGCTCCGGGCACTGAGCGACCACTCACCAGGCCGAGGCACAATAGACAAAGGCCGGCCTGGCACAGGCCATCCACAATGGCGGGCACGCGCGTCGGGGATGTTTTCCTCAGCATTCACAAAAACAAAATAAGACAGCTGACATAAAATAATAAAGAAATGACGATAATAAATCATAATAGTCTACACATTATAAAGTCTGATAATAGGGTAAGACTTTCTCCGTATAATGCGCCCCCTATGGGAGGCTCCACAAGACCACAGGTCACAGATTGTGACTGCAAATATTCCTATCATTACTTTTGCACCCCGCGGCTGCTGTAGAACCTCTTCTTGAAAGTTATGAAGAAGATTACATCCACCATTAATTGATTAATATGAAACGGCCATATTGTTTTCAGAAAGGTTTGCAGCATGTAAGGTGTGTATTATGAGGTTGTGCAGCAGCTGAGGTGTATTATGAGGTTCTGCAGCGGCTGAGGTGTATTATGAGGTTCTTCAGCAGCGGAGGTGTATTAAGAGGTTCTTCAGCAGCGGAGGTGTATTATGAGGTTCTGCAGCAGCTGAGGTGTATGATGAGGTTCTGCAACAGCTGAGATGTATTATGAAGTTCTGCAGCAGCTGTGTATGATGAGGTTCGGCAGCAGCTAAGGTGTATTATGAGGTTTTGCAGCTGCTGAGGTGTTTGATGAGGTTTTGCAACAGCTGACATGTATTATGAGGTTCTGCAGCAGCTAAAGTACATAATGAGCCTCTGCAGCAGCTGAGGTATATGATGAGGTTCTGCAGTGGCTAAGATGTATTAGGAGGTTCTGCAGCAGCTGAGGTGTCTAATGAGGCTCTGCAGCAGCTGAGGTGTATAATGAGGCTCTGCAGCTGCTGAGGTGTATTATGAAGTTCTGCAGCAGCTGAGGTGTATTATGAGGTTCTGCAGCAGCTGAGATGTATTATGAGGTTCTGCTGCAGCTGAGGTGCATTATGAGATTCTGCAGCAGTTGTGGTGTACGATGAGGTTCTGCAGCAGCTGAGGTATATGATGAGGTTCTGCAGCAGCTGAGATGTATTATGAAGTTCAGCAGAAGCTGAGGTGTATTATGAGGTTCTGCAGCGGCTGAGGTGTATTATGAGGTTCTGCAATAGCTAAGGTGTATTATGAGGTTCTGCAGCAGCTAAGGTGTATTATGAGGTTCTGCAGCGCCTGAAGTATATGATGAGGTTCTGCAGCAGCTGAGATGTATTATGAAGTTCAGCAGAAGCTGAGGTGTATTATAAGGTTATGCAACAGCTGAGGTGTTTTATTAGGTTCTGTATCAGCTGAGGTGTTTGATGAGGTTCTGCAGAAGCTGAGGTGTATTATGAGGTTCTGCAGCGGCTGAGGTGTATTATGAGGTTCTGCAATAGCTAAGGTGTATTATGAGGTTCTGCAGCAGCTGAGTTATATGATGAGGTTCTGCAGCAGCTAAGGTGTATTATGAGGTTCTGCAGCGCCTGAAGTATATGATGAGGTTCTGCAGCAGCTGAGATGTATTATGAAGTTCAGCAGAAGCTGAGGTGTATTATAAGGTTATGCAACAGCTGAGGTGTTTTATTAGGTTCGGCATCGGCTGAGGTGTTTGATGAGGTTCTGCAGAAGCTGAGGTGTATTATGAGGTTCTGCAGCGGCTGAGGTGTATTATGAGGTTCTGCAATAGCTGAGGTGTATTATGAGGTTCTGCAGCAGCTGAGTTATATGATGAGGTTCTGCAGCAGCTATGGTGTATTATGAGGTTCTGCAGCGCCTGAAGTATATGATGAGGTTCTGCAGCAGCTGAGATGTATTATGAAGTTCAGCAGAAGCTGAGGTGTATTATAAGGTTATGCAACAGCTGAGGTGTTTTATTAGGTTCTGCATCGGCTGAGGTGTTTGATGAGGTTCTGCAGAAGCTGAGGTGTATTATGAGGTTCTGCAGCGGCTGAGGTGTATTATGAGGTTCTGCAGTAGCTGAGGTGTATTATGAGGTTCTGCAGCAGCTGAGGTATATGATGAGGTTCTGCAGCAGCTAAGGTGTATTATGAGGTTCTGCAGCGCCTGAAGTATATGATGAGGTTCTGCAGAAGCTGAGATGAACTATGATTTTCTGCAGCAGCTGAGATGTATTATGATGTTCTGCAGCAGCTGAGATGTGTGGTCTATGAGCTGAGGTTGATATTACAGATCAGACCAGTGTAATATAGCAGAATGTGATGGGACTGGCTGGGATGTCTGGACGACATATGGAGTCTTCCTGGAAACTGGAAGGATGGAAGCAATTTCCGAAATGATGAACCTTTCATTGAATCACAAGATGGATGATGACATGAACCATTTGCCATAGAGCAAAATGAGGATTTTAGATTTGTAAAGTGCGGGGTGATCAGCGGGTGGCATCCTGGGGTCACATACATTGTCCAGAGACATAAGAAGCTTAGAACCCAAATCCCTTATTAATAATATGTACAGTATGCCCATAGGGGCGCCCAGCTGTCCGCAGTCCCTCTTCCTATTGCTTTATCTTTGTGAAGTCTTGACTGTTTTTGCTCACTGAACAGCTCTTTTTTTTTCCTTTTTTATTAAATACATATATTTGGGTCTAAAAAATTTTTTTGCAATTAGGTTTTATTAATAATAATAATACATTTTATTTCTATAGCGCCGACATATTCCGCAGCACTTTACATTTCAGAGGGGACTTGTACAGTCAATAGACATTACAGCATAACAATAATCACATCGATCATAACAGATACCAAGAGGAATGAGGGCCCTGCTCACAAGCTTACAGTCTATGAGTAAAAAAGGGAGACACGAAAGGTGGGTGGTAACAGTTGCCCTGATTGTATGGACCAGCCATAATGTTATGTGTGTAACAGTACAGACACAGAGGGCTAATGGATGCATAAAGCATGTGGGAACATGATACGGGGAACCTGGTTATGGTAAAACTTTTGACTGTGCCACACAGGGATAGTTAGGTTAATGTGTTGAGGCGGTAGGCCAATCTGAAAAAATGCATTTTCAGGGCACGCTTAAAATTGTAGGGATTGGGGACTAATCGTATTGACCTGGGAAGTGCATTCCAAAAAATTGGCGCAGCACGTGTAAAGCTTGGAGACAGGAGTGGGAGGTTCTGATTATTGAGGATGCTAATGGGTCGCCCTCCCAGGGCTGTGGGGTACTCGGTACCGGGCCGGTCTCTCAGAGGGGATTGTCACAGCAGTGGTGACCCGGTCCGTGGCCCTGGGCACCCATGTAAAAGTGGTTGAGTTGGGAATAAAGTTTATAAGTGATTCGCGACGCCACCTGTGGTGTTCGGCAAGGGAGGTGTTAAGCCGACGCTGCAAGCAGATCCTCTGGGACAGATGGTGTAGTGCAGCAATGATGTTGTAGCCCTCCACAGGTAGGGCTGTTGGTCCCAGGGCAGTGTAGCGGAATGTTTAGGAAGAGGGTGCAGTGTTTGGCACAGAGATGTAGCAGTGCTGAGGATGTTGCAGGAAGGAGGCAAGGACACAACAGGGTGCAATTTCTTTACCTTTACTTGGCAAACGCAGTCCAGGGTCCTGCTTACAGACGGCACAGGAGCAGGCTAGCCTGGAAGCAACTCTGGGATCTCTCTATCAGATGGGTTGTGTAGTCTCCTTCCGAGCGCTGGCTTGAGGTACATCCAGTACTGTGTTATACTGAAGTTCCTCCTTCTTATCTTCTCTTAGAACTACCTCGTATGGCAGACAGCTGTAGCCCTCTACCTCTCTTGGCTCACCCGTCGCTGTTGTGTCTCCGAGTCTTAGTTGGGAATAAAGCATTTACAGCTTCCTATTCCTCTGGTTTCTGTTGCAGACCTTCAGTATCCTTACAACCGTGGAGACCAGACCCCAGATCATGTGCTATCGCTGGGAGGGAGCTCTCTATCCTCAGCTCAACCTCCAGCCTCTCTCCACATGTCTACACTCTTTGCCCTTCTCACACTAACTCCTCATTTCCCTTCCTGGCGCTCAGAGACCACTCCTCCCCCAATTCTGGTTCAGAGCGCCCTCTGCTGGCCTGGAGTGGGAACTGTGTTGCATGACATGGTTAACTGTTAGAGAGACCCTTCATTGCCTCCAAGCCTGCCATCACCCTCCCTGGAGGAAGGCAATGCCACTGTGGCGACCATACTCCTGGGGGCGCCACATTCCCCCCTAGTGCAAGTCAGTACTCCTGGACTGATAAAAGAAAAACATGGAAAAAAACATAAACAATATGAGGGTTACAAGATTTAAGAAAAAAAGAAAAATTTACAAAAACCAAAAGCTCCAAAAATAGTCCTATGATGATAAGTCCAAGCATCAATGTCCATGGTCCATTCCTGGGCAACTGGTGAACTATGTACAACTTGGTTTTGACCACACAAGTCCTGTGGTCCAATGTCCATCAAAACATGAAACAAGAACTTCAAAAAGGCTTCTTACAGGTTATCTGTAGGCACAAAACTTGAGAACAGTTACATATATACACACAATTTCAACATTTACCTGAACTTATCTATAAACGATATCTGATGGGTGGTATACCTTGTGTAGTACGGGTAGACCTGCATAACTCTGGTGTAGGTAAATTAGGTAGTATTCTCCTACCGACTCTTAGTCTCACCAGGGGTATGACAGATTCACCACTGGCAGGGCGAGGGTTCTCTGGCTCCACTGCTGGTATGGCATCTGCTACCTGAACTTCCTGATTTTCAGAGTTCTCATGAGTCACTTCTTCTTGTACTACCAGTTGGGGAAATGTCAACACTGGCACCACTATGGTATCATTCACTTTAGTCCAATTTACAGGGAATTCTCCAAGTATAGTGTTGACCTTTTCTTCTTCTATGGGTTGGATGTTACTTTGCTCTTCCATTCTTTCTCTTAACTGGTCAGGGCACAATTTCAAATGATCTCTTGATATTACTGCTGAGGTTTCTCCTCCATCTTTACTAATAAGGCACACCTTGGTATTGTCAAAATTTGAGGGTAGAATGGTGTAGGGGTCAGCTTTCCATTGGTCATCAAATTTATGCAGTCTTCTTTTCCTCTTGAGGACTTGTTCTGGTGAGAAGGAAACTGCAGGTGCATGCTGATTGTAGTTCCTCTCTTGTTTTTGTCTTGCTTGAGCTAGACTCTTCTCCACACACTCTTGTACTCTTCTGTACTGTTGCTCCCTCTCTGTATCCCAGTCAGCATCTGGTGATGTCACTTCAGGTGTCAGGACTCCCATATCCAAATCAATAGGCAGTTTACCAGGCCTCACTCTCATTAGGAAGGCTGGAGTGCAGTTGGTGGAATTCACAGGAATGTGGTTGTAGAGGTCTACAAGATCTGGCAACTTTTCTGGTCACAGATTCCTCTCGTCCAAAGGCAAGGTCTTCAGTAGGTCAATCACTACCTGGTTCATCTTTTCACACATGCCATTTGTCTGTGGATGGTACGGTGTTGTCCTGATCTTCTTGCAACCGTACAAGTTACAGAATTCCTGGAACACTTCCGCCTCAAATGCTGGACCTTGATCTGTAAGCACTTGCTCTGGATATCCGTGTGGTCGACAAAAGTGCTGTTGGAAGGCTCTGGCTGCTGTCCTGGCTGTTTGATCCTTGACAGGCACAACTACCAAGAATCTTGAGTAGTGATCAACGATGGTAAGAGCATAAATGTAGCCTGTACGGCTTGGGACCAGCTTCACATGGTCCCGGGCGACCACCTCGAGTGGTTGTTTGGTTATTATTGGCTGCAAAGGAGCTCGCTGGCTGTTACGGTCCTTCCTGCGCAGGTTACATTGTCCACACTCCCGGCACCAATTTTCAATGGCTTTCCTCATACCAGCCCAGTAGAATCTCTCTCGGAGCAAGGCCTCCAACTTCTTCCATCCGAAGTGTCCAGCTCCATTGTGGTATGCTTCCAAGACCATTTATGCTTCCCTCTTTGGGACTACCACTTGCAAAACCAACTCATGAGTGCGGGCATTGATACTCCTCCGACACAGCTTTCCTTCATAGATAAACAGCCGGCCTCTTTCCTTCCACAACTGCTGGGTTTCTTCAGGAGCATCCGACTCTGGGCGTGACTCAGCTTGTGACAGTAGCTCCTTCATCAGGCGGACTGCGGGGGTCGCTATCCTGCGTTTCTGCCCAGTCATGATGAGGCAATGGATTTAGGGTGGCCTCTTTCATGATAGACCGTCCGTTTCTCACTCCTTGAGCACGTTGGGCCGCAATTGGCCGGTGGAAGGCAGGTAACTCTATTTCTTCAAGTGCCTCAGAGTCTTCTCCTGCATCTGGCAGATTGGGCATTCTGGACAGCGCATCAGCATTCTTGTGCCCTGCTCGGTAGTTGATGGTGAATTCATAGTTAGACAGCCGGGCCATCCATCGCTGCTCCAATGCACCTAGATTGGCAGTTTCCAAGTGAGTCAAGGGGTTGTTGTCCGTGAAGATGTAAACTTGGCTGAAGCTAGGTAATGCTTGAATCGTTCAGTCACAGCCCAGACTATGGCGAGGAACTCCAGCTTGAAGGAACTGTAGTTGTCAGGGTTCCTTTCAGTGGGACGAAGCTTCCTGCTGACGTAGGAGATCACCCTTTCTTTGCCATTCTGTACCTGTGACAGTACTGCTCCAAGTCCCACGTTGCTGGCATCAGTATACAACACAAATGGTTTGTCATAATCTGGATAGGCCAGAACTTCATCCCCTGTGAGAGCCATCTTCAGTCGAGTGAAGGATCTCAGTCCATTCAAAGGTGGAACTTTTCTGTTTGGCCTTCTTGGACTTCCCCACCAGAACGTTTCGCATAGGAGTGGCTATTTCAATGAAGCCCTTGATGAACCTTCGGTAGTAGCCTACCAACCCAAGAAATTGGCGTACTTCATGGAGGTTGCTGGGCTTCGGCCAGTCCCGGATGACTGTGACTTTGTCAGGATCTGGTGCCACAACTTCTGCACTCACTACATGACCGAGGTACTGTACCTTGGGCTTTAGGAGGTGGCATTTGGAAGGCTTCACCTTCAGGCCAAAGTTGGACAAGGCTTCAAACACCTCAGCCAGGTGCTTCAGATGGTCTTCGTAAGTCTTGGAGAAAACAATGACATCATCAAGGTACAACAGGACCGTCTCAAAGTTCTTGTATCCCAGGCAGCACTCCATCAGCCGTTGAAATGTTCCTGGGGTGGTGCAGACCCCGAATGGCATATAGTTGAACTCACAGAGACCCACGTGGGGTGGTATTTCCTGAAGAAGAGGTTGCAAAAAACCTTGAAACGCGTAGAATAAACCACTATCAAACTTTATTAACCTCTGGAATTTCATCATTTGGGCAGCGCGGACGAAATCCACGTATTCCTTTGCAGAGCTCTGTTTCAGATAGTCGGTGACCGACTTGTGGATCTGCAGCAGCCCTTATCTATACATGCTTTGAATACCTACTACCAGGTGAGCAGTTTTTTGTCAAACCGCTTACTCTATTTGTGGGATAAGACCCTATATTGCGCTTGTGTCTCCCTCTTTCCTCAACATACCTTTGGCACATTGGTATTGTGTTGGGGGTATAGGCCGATACCTTTCTTTTATGGGTGGATGATCTCCAGTGGGGATATGATGTTGAACCCCTTTTGCCTTCCCAAAATCTACAGGGTGTTTGCTGAATACCCGCTCATACTCCTGGGTCACTCTGCAAACCCCATTCTTTTGGTATGAAGGGGTGGTGTCAGTTCCCACCTGCAGTTGCTGACACCACTCCTACCGCTGCTTTACAGAGCCATTGTCCTCCACCTGGTTGGATGAGGCCAAGGGCTCTGCTGCCTGCATTGCATTGTTACTGACAGTGAGCAGCTTAGCAACCGTGACATACCGAGGTATTGTGGCCTCCTCCTCCCCACAATTCAGAAGGCGTACAGGTACTCTCCCCTTTTCGTACATCATCCACCCCTCTGGCTGTCAGGCAGTGGGCCTGCTATCAGAGTATACTGGTTCTACCATTGCCTGGTAATCTTTTCCTCTGAGACCTATGGCTGCCCGACACCAAATCAACATTTCACATCTGGGGGGTATTGCAATGGGGAAAGTATCACTCACTCTGACGCTGCCAATTTCTCCACCAGAGAGTTCTACCTGCTTTCTCTGCATCAGGGCTCTGCTCTCCTTCTGCAGGACTCGTTGTTCACCGGAACCAGCAGTCTCAGCCACCTGTTGCAACAAGACAATAACCTCGGAAAGACAATTTTCAATTACATTTGTACCAAGAGTCATCATGGGATTACATTCAGGTCGATCAATATCCACAACTATCAGACCTTGAGATTTTAGCTCTAGCCGACCCACTTTAACAGTAATTTCTTTACATCCCACTTGTGGTCAAGACTGACCATTACTGGCAACTACTGTTAGTTCATCACTTGGGCCACGGGTGAGTTCAGAGTCAGCCCAATACCGCTTGTAGAGGATATAGGGCATAGTGGTCACCTGGGAGCCAGTATCTCGCAAAGCGTTCATGGGGATGCCGTCAGTCACCACTGGAAGGATCGGCCTCCCTCCAACATACTTGGCTCGCCAGTTCCTTGGGCCTTTTGGTCCTACTCCTGGGGGTTGGCCCTCTGCCCCAGGGGTTACTCGTTTAAGGGACAGAATTTTGCGAGGTGGCCTGCTTTGTGGCAGTCACGACAGATGGGACGTCCGTTCTGGTCATGGCGATCGTTGTTCCTCCCTCGGAGTGGCGGGGTTCTCCTCTTCCGGAGCCACGGGACATCCTCTGGACTGGAAGCAAGCTGGATCTTCTCCTTGGAGGACACCTGCAGGGACTGCACGGTTTTAGTAAGTGCAACCATCCCACCGCATGGTAGTCAGAGCACAGCATAGTAGATGCTCAGCAGGAACACCGGTTACAAGAGTCTCAGAGTCACTGGGTGCAGGGCTCCAAACACAGAGTGATTCCAGTAACATAACACAGCAGACAGTTCAGACATGGTCAGGTACAGGATCAAGGATTCAAGCCTGGATACACCGCCTCCGGGCCAGAGCGAATTTAGACAGGGTCAGGTACAGGACAGGTACAGGATCAAGGATTCAGGCCTGGATATACCCCCTCCGGGGCAGGGCGAGGGTACAGGACAAAGCAGGAATCAAGGCAGGGACTTTGGTACCATAACCAAGACAGACGAGGTCCAGAGACACAGACACGAGACACACATGGCAAAGTACAGGAGCTTTATGAGTAGCTCTGGCCCTGCCAATAGGGCAGGGTAAGTTTATAAAGGAGCTGCCCCTCAGCAATTGGCTGGGGACAGCATTTCAAGTACACACACTAACCCTGAAAAAATCAGGGGAGGTGTGGCCGCGCACACCCTAAGCACACACAGAAACCACTGCAGCACAATCAGTGCAGGGACTGCAGCTTAGAGCACCTGGCATCGTCTGCAAGCCTAGACACATGTGGAAAAGTCATGCAACAGCTGCAAATGACCTCACAACCCGCGGACAGCTTCCACAGAGGTGACCAGGGACCGCAGATGCGAATGGTCAAGCAGCAGAGCAAAAACCTAACACCACATGTGCAGCTACGCAGCAGAGCAGGGAACTGAGCAGGTTCCATACAGATAACAGCCAGCAGTATCCCAGCTCAATTAGGGGGAAAGGAGTAAGGGGGTTAAAGCAGACACATGCATTGTAACGCCGACAAGCAGATACAGACAGAACGGCATGACAGAGCATTATCAGAGAGATAGCGGCTCAGTCGGGAGTGGACCAGGCGTTCCAGGAGTTTAGAAATGAAGGGAAGATTAGAGACAGGTCTATAGTTAGCAGGTGATTGTGAGATAATTTTCTGTCGGATCTGGTCAATTTTTTCTTTGAAGTAATTGGCCAGATTGTCAGCTCGAAGCTCCGTGGTTGGGGCCTGCAATCTTGGGTTGAGCAGGGAATGAAAAGTCTCAAAGAGACATTTCGGGTTATTGGACAGTGAGGTGATGAGGGTGTTGAAATAGGTTTGTTTGGAGAGGTGAAGGGCAGTGTTGTATGTTCTAAGCATAAACTTATAATGGATGAAATCTTCGGGTAGATTGGATTTTCTCCACAGACGTTCGGCGCACCTGAAGCACCGCTGCAGGAAATGTGTTTGCAGGGTGTGCCAGGGTTGTCGCTGTCTGTGTCCTGTTGTTCTATGTATAGGAGGAGCAAATTCATCCAGGGCACTTTGAAGTGTTTCATTGTAATGCTTCAATGCAGAATCAGGACATGAGAGGGAGGAGATAGGGGCCAATGAAGACTGCAAGTTCTTCATAAGTTTCTGGGTGTTAATGGCCTGTATGTTTCTAATGGACAGCGGTGGTGACCTGAGAGGCCTGGCAGTTCTTCATAGAGAATGAAAGAAGATTGTGGTCAAAGAGTGGGAGAGGGGAGTTTGCGAAATCATCCACTGCACAAAGCCGGGAGAAGACCAAGTCGAGGGAGTTTCCGTTTTCATGCATTGGAATTAGTAAGCTGCGAAAGGCCAAATAATGAGGTTAGAGATAAAAGGTGAGTAGCAGATGGGGAGAGGGGAAGAGCAATGGGGATGTTGAAATCTCCCATGATGAGGGTACGGGTGTCACAGGAGAGAAAATGTGGAAGCCAAGTGGCAAAATGATCCAGGAACTGATGGGAGGGGCCGGGAGGACGATACACCACCGCCACTCGCATGGAGAAGGGAGTGTAGAGTCTGACAGCATGGACCTCAAAAGAAGGGAAAACAAGTGAGGGTACTTGAGGGATAACCTGAAAGGTGCATTTGGATGATAGGCGCAGACCAACGCCTCCACCTGCTCTTTTGTCTGATCTTGGGGTATGAGAAAAGTGTAATCCCCCGTATGAAAGAGCAGCAGCAGCGGTAGTGTCTGACTGCTGGATCCAGGTTTCAGTAAGAGCCAGGAGGTTAAGCGAATTTGAATTATTAAAAATTTGGCACAGTTTGCCTTCTTTAGGCTCCAGTATTGCATTGTTTATTGCTGGCTGCAGAATGAGTAAACTGAGAATCTATCAGTGAGCTTATTCTGACAGCTTAACAGGATAGTTTGTAACTCTTATCTGTCTATTTCTGAGCTCCTCTCGTTTGATTGATGACCACAGATCACATCAAAGTTAAATATATGCAAACCTAAAAAAAAATAACTGGTTTAAAAAAAAAAAAAAAGTTAAATATATGCCTGGAAACAAAGAGCCAAACTGTGCAATATTTGGAAAACCAAATGCAAATATACGAAACTAGATGGTGGCCCGATTCTAACGCATCGTGTATTCTAGAATATGTAGGTAGTTTATTTAAAGGGAATCTGTCACCCCATTTTTGTCCCATAAGCTGGGGCCACCACCATCAGGGGCTTATCTGCAGCATTCTGTAATGCTGTAGATAAGCCCCCGATGTAACCTCAAAAATAAGAAAAACACGTTAGATTATACTCAACGGGGGCGGAGGCGGTGGGTGTCGTGGTACGGTTCGGCGCCTCCCATCTTTATATGATGATGTCCTCCTCCTTGCTTCTCCCTCAGCTCCTGCGCACGTGCACTTTATCTGCCCTGTTGAGGGCAGAGTAAAGTACTGCAGTGCGCAGGCGCCAGGAAAGGTCAGAGAGGTCCGGCGCCTGCGCACTGCAGTACTTTACTCTGCCCTCAACAGTGCCGATAAAGTACGCGTGCGCAGGAGCCGAGGGAGAAGCAAGGAGGAGGACGTCATCGTATGAAGATGGGAGGCGCCGGACAGGACGGCGACACCCATCGGACCGGACCGAACGCCGGGGTGAGTATAATCTTTTTTTCTTATCTTTCAGGTTTCATCGGGGGCTTATCTACAGCATTACAGAATACTGTAGATAAACCCCTGATGGCGGTGGCTGCAACTAATAGGCCAAAAATGGGGTGACAGATCCCCTCTAAATTCCATGCCAATATCGCTGATTGCGGCAAATCCGTACCGCAGATCTCCCGACGGTAGCGGTGGCGTGCGTCGTTCGAATTCCGCGCCAATTCGCAGACGGACTGCGCCTGTCGCTGATTGGTCTCGGCTGGCCGGGTGCGACCAATCAGCAACACAGGGTTTCCGTTACAAATGGACAGAATTAGACGATTATATAGTAGATTCAAAAAAAAAAAAAAGTATTTAGTGGAGAAAGAAAATTTGTAGATAAAAAAAGAAAAATTTTAATTTTTCAGTCCAAGGCTTGTTTTTTGGGTGACGAGCTGTAGTTTTTGGCCATGTCATGCATGTCTCATTAGAAGACCGCACTGCTGTGACCTTACACCATTCTGCTGAGCGCCAGTCTCTTCTGAAACCCGACCTCAAAGGACGACACAAGGTCACCCCACTTATGTAGCGCATCGATTGCCTGCATAGCTGGCAGTGAGACCTGTACTGCCTATAAAACACCGGGCACCGCTGCAAAATCTGTACAGGGCTACAGGATCCGGGCTACACGTGTATGAGGGCTTTTGCGACACACATTCCCAGTGGGCCTCTCTTCACCTTCCATTTTTTTTCCTTCTTGCCGTTCCATGAGCTATTACTTTTTTTTTTTCTTTTTGTAGATTCAGGCTGTAGTGTTTATCATTGATTTTGTGATCCACGAGATTTTCTCATCTTACTTTTTTTTGCATTTTTGGGGGAGGAAAATTGGTTAAAAAATAGTTAAACTTTTTTTTTGGATGGAGTAGTGGGAATTAATTTTTTGATGTCCCAAGAAGGGCTTAAACTTGCGATCACATGTAGAATACACTGTAATATTGCAGTGTATTGTAAAATTATCGTTGTCCTCTGAAGCCCAGCCTTATGACATAGGTCAGGTGTACAAACATGGTAGTCATGGGGGACTTCCATTTGACCCCTCATTGCAATGACAAGCTCATAGGTGCCCCATTTCCAACCTCTTAAATGCTGCAGTCACAACTGATCTGCCAGGTCCGATAACAGCAGTTAGGCTTAGGTGCCAGCACGAGTGCTGTATAGAGCGGGCTCAGCTCCTGAGCCTGCACCATACATTCATTATGCAAGTCCCTAAGTATTCTGAACTCATCAGATAGATCATCAGTCCACATCTGTTTTTGAGAAAGCTGGCTGACTACTGGGTCGCCCTCCCAGGGCTGTGGGATACTCGGTACCGGGCCGATCTCTCAGAGGGGAATGTCACAGCAGCGGTGACCCGGTCTGTGGCCCCGGGCGCCCACGTAAAAGGGGTAGAGTGGTGGAATAAAGTTTATGAGTGATTCGTGACGTCACCTGTGGTATTCGGCAATGAAGATGTTAAGCCGACGCTGCAGACAGATCCTCTGGGACAGATGGTGTGGTGCAGCAATGATGGTGTAGCCCTCCACAGGCAGGGCTGTAGTCCCATGGCAGTGTAGATCGGTGCTGGGGAAGAGGGTGCAGTGTCTGGCACAGAGATGTAGCAGTGCTGGAGAAGTTGCAGAAAGAAGGCAAGGACACAGCGGAATGTAGCTTCTTTACCTTTACTTTGTAAGGAAGGAGCGGATTAGCCTGGAAGCAACTTAGGAATCTATCAGATAGGTTGTGTAGTCTCCTTCCTAGCGCTTACTTGAGGTACATCCAGTACTGTGTTACACTGAAGTTCCTCCTTCTTCTTCCCTTTTGGATCTAACTCGTATGGCAGACAGCTGTAGCCTTCTATCTCCTTCGGCTCACACGTTGCTGTTGTGCCTCCGAGTCTTAGATGAGAATAGAGCATTTACAGCTTCTTATTCCTCTGGTTTCTGTTGCAGGACATTCAGTATCCATACAACCGTGGAGACCAGGCTCCAGTTCATGCGCTCCAGCTGGGAACGAGCTCTCAACTCTGCTCAGTCCCCCAGCTTCTCTCTCCACGTCTACACTATTCGCCCTCATCACCGAACTGACTAATTTCCCTTCCTGGCCCTCAGAGAGCACTCCTCCCCCAATTCAGGTTCAGTGCTCCCTCTGCCGGCTCGGAGTGGGAACTGTGTTGCATGTTATGGTTAACTGCTAGAGAGACCCTTCATTTCTTCCAAGCCTGGCATCACCCTCCCTGAAGGAAGGCAATGCCACTGTGGCGACCATACTCCTGGGGGCGCCAAACTACCAATATGCATATTTGACAACTTTCCAGAACGCACATTGAGAAGAGTCTGAAAAGTGATATAAAAGTTTTTTTTACCTTAATCCCCATCCATTTATATACGGCGCACCCCAACATTTTATGTATAACTTCCCTTTATCACACTTCAAATTAAATATAGACACTTTCCCCAAAATAAACACAAAACCAAGTCCAGACCCCTTAAAGTAATACAGACAACAGACCAGACAACAGACCAGATCTCCTAAAGTAGTACAGACCCCCAATATACGATGCAGACCCCTAAAATAAATTCAGAGCTTAGACGCGACTCCCCAAACTAATAAAGACCTTAGGCCAGATTCCCTAAAGTAATACAGATCCCAGACCAGACCCCCTTAAAGTAGTACAGAATCCAAACCAGACATCTTAAATGCAGACCCCAGACCTTCTAAATTAATGTAGACCTGAGACCCAACTTCTAATACAGATCCCTGGCCAGATGCAGTCTAGACTAAGAGATCCAGACAACATAAATAAAAACAGTCCCCTCAAAAAACCTCCTGAATAAAAATAAAACCAAAACCAGTCCCCTGGAAATTAGTACAAACCCCAGACCAGGCCCTTTAACTACAGATGCAGACCCGAACCCCTAGATTAATAAATACTCCACCAGACACCCTAAAACACACAGATCCAAGTCTTCACCTTTTAAATACAAACCCAAACTGAACGAGAATAAGTAAAGAAAGACCCAAGTCCTGATAAATAAATATTGAACCCAGACCAAAACCGCTTAATACAGACTCCATACCAACCTCTAGAATATAACACAGACCTGAAAACCAGACTCTTTACTTACAGGCTCAGACCCCGTAAATTCATACAGACCTTAGGCCAGACACCTTAAACTAATACAGACCCCAGAACAGGCCCCTATGGTCAGATAGCCACCATAGCTCAACCACTAAATAGAGACCCAGACCAGGCCCCCCATCTAATAAATATCTCCTAAACAAAGTGTCCCAAGAAAAGACACCCCGAAAAAATATAGACCCAAGACCAGACCACCTAATAAAGAGACCCAAGACCAGACCACCTAATACATGGAGACCGTAGACCAGACCACCTAATAAATGGAGATCCAAGACCAGTCCCTCAATACAGAACCCAGACCAGACCACCTGATACAGACCCCTGACCTGAGTGTAGTTACACACCTTCCTGCATTGCTTGACTTTGTAGTCCTCTTCACCTCTGGGTGGCACCACAGACTGTGCCCTGATGGTTGTGCTTACACTTATCTCCATGGAGCCACCCACAAGTGAAGAGGATTACTAGGTTTAGTAGAGTGGAGTGGAGCATGGCCTGGGAGATCTGTAGGAGTATCCTGGACCTTCCAGGACAATATGGCCGCTCTGAGCTCCCGCTCAGTTTTCTCATACATCCCACAGGCAGAATTTCCATTTAGGACTGGACGTAGTTGAGGCCATGATAGTTGTCCCACAGCTGATGTGGACATTTCAGTGACATATTTCCTTACTTTTCTGGGAAATGCTCTTTAAGCTGCCTACATGTCCACAGACTTATACCAGTGACTGGGGGCATTGTGTCCATAGCGATGCCCTGGGCAGTTCCTATATCTAATGGCAGTCACAACGGCCCCATTGTCTGTGCAGAACACGCCAGTCTGATTCATTGGGACAACGCTCGGCCACATCGCTCACTACTACTACTACAACAATGGCCCGCTTGAGTGAGATAACACTACATCGGGGGGGGGGGGGGGGGTCACTTACTTATATAAAAAATAGGGTGTACATACTTTTTTCACAGAAGTTCACAATCATCATGGAACCGAAAACATAATGACAGGAATTTTTCTGAAATTAGTTCTGATTCTGTATTGGGATAAAAAGTTACAATCATCGGCGGCCATTTTGTAAACTAAGGAGCCTTCTTTAGTCAGCCAGTCACCCCTGTATACATGAATTATACACGGTCACGTGCTCCATACGGCTGTGTTGTACAGCCAGCATCTGAGTGCAACTTCTGCGATCATAGCTAGCCCAGTTTACCCCCCCCTAAGATGTCGCTATCAATTGTGACTGCGGCATCTAAGCAGTTGGAAATGTTGTGTCATGGCAGACAATGGCCTACTAAAGATCGCCATGGTTGCCATGCCTGTGACTTGGCTTCATAGGAGTGTATATGGGGGGCAAATATAAGCACCGGACATCGCCATGTAAAGCATGTTGTACTCTCTCTTCCCCCAGTAAAGTTAGGCTATGGAGGGTCCCAAATTAGTGGTAAGGATCTCAGAAGAAGAGGGTCCAAGCAAGAGAACAGATGAAAAAGGCTAGAACTTTGCCATTGTGTGTGAGTGGTAGTGTCGATACCAGATGGCCGGGGGACAAAGTAGCACAAGAGTGATGGTGACACTGCTATGGGCCCCCCGCAAAGACAAGTCAAGTGGGAGGAGCACAAGCCTTCCTCTCCGCAGATGCTGCGCCCAGTAGAAGAGGACGGCCAATGTAACCGGAGGGGGTTGTAGCCCAATTTAAAGAGGATTGTGCCCCCTCAGCCAGTTGGGGAGAGTGTTATTAACCATTCGTGGTGGTAAGGCCTATTTTTTGGAGACTGTCGGAGGGTAAATAATTATGTATGCAGCCGCCCTAGTGAGTCAGAACATGAAGTGACCATGTCAGTTCCCATATCTGGGGTTTCTCCTATACCCAATTCACCAATGTTCCTGCCATCGGCGGGCAGATGGGGCTGTTTATATCGGCCCACCTTTCTGGCAGTGACATCGAAAGCTAAGTTTAGAATCACCCAGTGAAAAAAAAAGAAAAAAGGCTCCAATTCACAGCCAAGCAGGCAGGGAAGATTGGATGAGCAATGCTTCGTGCTCCGTAACCATGCGGCATCTGCACCGCCATGGCAACAGGAGGAAGAAAGAGAGAATATTTAGGGAATACAGCAGTGCCGTGTGTGGGCTCATAGCCGAGAGAGATAAGGGGGCATCACAGCTCGCCAATCTGCTGCCAAGTGCACTGATAAAGTTGGAAAAAAATTACTGTTGCACAGGGCAGGCGGGCATGGCGGTCCTAGGGATCAATCACCGCTGGGGACAGGAAAGTCATTGTGGGTTTGTGTATAATAAGGGGATGACATGCCACCTGGTGGTACTGCAAGGTATTGCAAAACTCAACTTAACCCCTTGGTGACACCTCCCATACATTTACAGCGGACGGGCACACTTTCTGTACGGAGCACAGGCTCCGAGACTAATTTCTAGCTCCGAGCGCAACTGTTTAACCTTTCAAATGCCACGGTCACGATTAGGAACGTGGAAGGGGGTTGGGACACTCAAAGGACCCTCGTTATGCAACAGTTGAATGCGTGTGGGTTGTCGTAGAAGCTGGAGGTCTACTGAAGCCCCCCACCTCCCTACGTCTGCCATGTTATTACACTTGTGGTTGCGCTTTATAGGAGATCATTTTTACAAAACATTGCAATATTAAAGGCTAGCAATTAAAAATGTCAAAAAATATTTTAAAAAAAGTAAAAGAAAAAGTGTATAATTTTATTTTTACGCTTGCATAATTGTCCTATCTCTTAAATAGTCTCATATTTATCCCATAAAAAAAAGTAAAAAAAAAAATCACTGTTTTTGTCACCTCGCATTCCCAAAAAATGGAAAAACAAGAAATCAGAATATCGTATGGAAGCCGAATCAATGAAATTACAGCTCGTACCGCAAAAATCAAGCACTAAGGCCGGTTTCACATTAGCGCTTTTTAAGCGCACGCACGGCCGGGGGTAGCTCCGCCCCCGAGCCGGCTCTCTGCCCGGCGTGCCCGCCCCTTGCTTGTAGCGCCGCCTCCTAGCGCACAGCGGCGCCTGCGATCGGCGCACCCTATATTTAGCATAGGGTGCGCAGATCGTGCGCAGGCCGTGCGCTAGTTGCGCTTTGACCTGCGCTGCGCACTTTTGACGGTGCGCCGTGCGCGCCAAAATCCGAAAAGTTTGATTTTGGCGCGCACGGCGCACCGTCAAAAGTGCGCAGCGCAGGTCAAAGCGCAACTAGCGCACGGCCTGCGCACGATCTGCGCACCCTATGCTAAAGATAGGGTGCGCCGATCGCAGGCGCCGCTGTGCGCTAGGAGGCGGCGCTACAAGGAAGGGGCGGGCACGCCGGGCAGAGAGCCGGCTCGGGGGCGGAGCTACCCCCGGCCGTGCGTGCGCTTAAAAAGCGCTAATGTGAAACCGGCCTAATACAAAGCTGTTGATTGAGAGAAAAAAAAAGATGATGGCGATGTCAGCAACAAAAACTTGCTGTGTTAGATGGAACCCAGCTTTCCCAGCCACAGATTATAGCTAGTGCGCCCTCGCAGTATAAAGGGTCACTCATAGGACACTGAGCCACCCCATGTACCTGCACCATTACGTGAGGGGGCACGATAGAGCGGCTAGGGGCTACTTTAAGGGTGTGTTCTGCGGCCATCCACAATTCTACTATGTGAGCCCCATCGGGGACAGTGATGATAATGTGTGAAAACTGTAAAGCGCTGTGGAATATGTTAGCGCTATATAAAAATAAAGATTAATTAATTAAGATTAATTCTACTAATGTAATATATCAATGATTTTATTCCACACAAATCAGATGGAAAATCTGCTGCATCTCCAACCACATTACACACACGGCTCTGCCGCCACACATTACACACACAGCTCTGCTGCATCTCCGACCACATTACACACACGGCTCTGCCGCCGCACATTACACACACAGCTCTGCTGCATCTCCGACCACATTACACCCACGGCTCTGCCGCCACACATTACACACACAGCTCTGCTGCATCTCCGACCACATTACACACACGGCTCTGCCGCCACACATTACACACACAGCTCTGCTGCATCTCCGACCACATTACACACACGGCTCTGCCGCCACACATTACACACACGGCTCTGCCGCCGCACATTACACACACAGCTCTGCTGCATCTCCGACCACATTACACCCACGGCTCTGCCGCCACACATTACACACACAGCTCTGCTGCATCTCCGACCACATTACACACACGGCTCTGCCGCCACACATTACACACACGGCTCTGCCACCGCACATTACACACACGGCTCTGCCGCTCCACATTACACACACGGCTCTGCCGCTCCACATTACACACACGGCTCTGCCGCTCCACATTACACACACGGCTCTGCCGCAGCACATTACACACACGGCTCGACGTACCTCTCCATGTCTTTGGACCTATAAGTTACTATGTTCATTCTTTTTCTTCATTCTTTTTAGTCCGTCCCACAGCTGTACATTACACAAACGGCTCTGCCGCAGCACATTACACAAACGGCTCTGCCGCAGCACATTACACGCACGGCTCTGCCGCAGCACATTACACGCACGGCTCTGCCGCAGCACATTACACGCACGGCTCTGCCGCAGCACATTACACGCACGGCTCTGCAGCTCCACATTACACGCACGGCTCTGCCGCTCCACATTACACGCACGGCTCTGCCGCAGCACATTACACGCACGGCTCTGCCGCAGCACATTACACGCACGGCTCTGCAGCTCCACATTACACGCACGGCTCTGCAGCTCCACATTACACGCACGGCTCTGCCGCTCCACATTACACGCACGGCTCTGCCGCTCCACATTACACGCACGGCTCTGCAGCTCCACATTACACGCACGGCTCTGCCGCAACACATTACACGCACGGCTCTGCCGCTCCACATTACATGCACGGCTCTGCAGCTCCACATTACACGCACGGCTCTGCCGCTCCACATTACACACACGGCTCTTCTGCTGCACATTATTCACATGGCTCTGCTGCTGCACAGTACACACACAGCTCTGCTGCACATTACACACACAGCTCTGCTGCACATTACACACACAGCTCTGCTGCACATTACACACACAGCTCTGCTGCACATTACACACACAGCTCTGCAGCACAGTACACACACAGCTCTGCCGCTGAACATTAGGCTGCTTTCACACATCCGTCTTTTTGAATCCGGCGCCGTGTGGCGAAAAGCTGTAGGGGCGGATCCGGGATGTGCCGGAGACACTGGATGCCTGTGTGGCCAGATACGGTGGCGCCCACATTTAAAAGAGCAGCGCAAGACTCAGTCTTCGCACATGCGCTGTGAGAAAAAACGTCTCGGCGCTGTCAAAAAACGTTGCAGCGAACGTTTTTTGCAGACGCCGGACGGCTACTTCTTTCCGTATCCGGCAAAAACCAGATGCGCCACATACCCATCCGGCACGGTGCGGCGACAATACAACTCTATGGGACAAAACCGGATCCGGTTGATCCAAATTTCGCCACATCGTGCCGGATTCAAAAAGCCGGATGTGTGAAAGCAGCCTATTATTACACACACGGCTCTGCTGTAGCATATTACACACAGCTCGGTTACAGCACATTACAAACATAGCTCTACTGCAGCACGTGGCATGCACTTTACACACACTCAGGTCTTCTGTTGCACATTCCACACAGAAAGCGCGTCTTCCCAGTCATGTGACTGATCACATGATCATGACGTCAGCACAGGTCCTTTCTCTTTCCCCCTTTCCTCCCATGTGGGTCTCGTTGCTCTGCTGGAGCTCTTCTGTAGCCGCAGTGACCGGGCCGCTTCTGCACGTCAGGTATCCGCACATCGCCCTCCTCCCCTGCCGGCAGCCTGCCCGGGCACTACAGCAGTGCATGCTGGGACTTGCAGTTTATCCTTATGATACAAGCCCTTATGTAACATTCCAGCTGTGCTGTGCCTTCTGGGAGGTGTGACTGCTGGTATCTGCGCCTTCCTGGGGACAAAGCTTCTCCCCTCTCTCTGGCGCCCCTGTGTTCGGTGCTTTGTTCTCCCCGTTATTCTTTTCCTTCCTCCCTCCGACCTTCTGCCTCCTTTTTACCATTCTACCACTTCCACTGTTTGTTTTTCCCTTCGTTCTCATGTGGGATAATTTTTCATATTTTCTAGTATAGAGGCGACAAAACCCAAATGTAATTTTTTTTATTTACAATTTTGGAAAATAAGGGATTGGATGTCTGATATATATTTATATTATTATTTTTACGAGTTTATTTTTTCCGCCTCTTGGACCTGTGATCACGTGTACAATGCTGTGTAATAGAGCCATAACATTGAAACCGCCCGCCCAATATTGCGTCTCTCCGTGGAGGCCTGGACTCCGCACGGCTGTGACCGGCCCAGAGGATCCTCAGTGCGGCCTCCGAGGGTTGCTCGTGTTTCTCTCCTTATCACTCACATGGTCGTTGTCATTTACTTCTGGCAGTTTTGTAACATTCGTGGTGTTTTTGCTTTACTGACTTTTCTTTTTTCTGTGTTTGTTTCTAGCTGTAGAGAAATGGCGTCATCCAGCACAGCGCCCCCTGATAAAGACAAAGCTGCCAAGACTCACTTCAGGGTCATCAGATTCATTATGGAGGCTGGTGAGCAGCACCCCTAGTGGAGGCTCATCGTGCATGCGGACCTGTTAGTGATATTGTGGCTGTGACTGTGAGCGGGTGTTGTAGATGTCACTCGCTGATGTTCGGAGGGTTGAGTTGGTGTGTATGTCGGTGGCTCGGGCACAGGGTAAAAGGGGGCTGCAAGGGGATAAAAAAGGTCCATGGGTTGCCCAGCCACAGGGGGCTAAAAGAGGGCCGCGGGTAACCGGATCGCAGAGGAGTGGCTGTAGTGGCACAGCTAACAGTAATGGAATGCTCTGACAGTGAATTTGGGGTTATTTGCTGGTGGGGGGTTGTGCCCTTTTTGGTAGAACGAGTGAACAGAGACCTTCTTTGGCTGATGGAAGTTGAGGACAGCTGTGTCAGCTGCTCGTACATGGAGGCTTTCTATATATATATATATATATATATATATATATATATATATATTATACACACACACACGTGTGTATATATATATATATATATATATATATATATATATATATATATATGTTCATAATCATTTAGAAGCAACAATACTAATGTTTTCACTCAGGAAGAGTTCAGAAATCAATATCTTGTGGAATAACTATGATTCTTAATCACAGCTTTCATGCGTCTTGGCATGCTTTCCACCAGTCTTTCACACTGCTTTTGGGTGACCTTATGCCTCTCCTGGTACAATAATGTAAGCAGTTCTTCTTTGTTTGATGGCTTGTGACTATCCATCTTCCTCTTGATTACATTCCAGACGTTTTCAATGGGGTTCAGGTCTGGAGAATGGGCTGCCCATGACGGGGTTTTGATGTGGTGGTCCTTCATCCATACATTGATTGACCTAGCTGTGTGGCATGGCACATTGTCCTGCTGGAAAAAATAATCCTCAGAGATGGGGAACATTGCCTGAGCAGAGGGAATCAACTGTTTTTCCAGGATAACCTTGTATGCGGCTTGATTCGTTCGTCCATCGCAAAGAATAACCTGCCCAAATCCAGCCTTGCTGAAGCATCCCCAGATCATCACCGATCCACCAACAAATTTCACAGTGGGTGCAAGACACTGTGGCTTGTACGCCTTTCCAGGTCTCTATCTAACCATTAGATGACCAGGTGTTGGGCAAAGCTGAAAATTAGACTCATCAGAGAAGATTACCTTACTCCAGTCCTATATGGTCCAATCCTTATGGTCTTTGGCAAAACTTCAGCCTGGACCTCCTTTGCTTCTCATTGTTGAAAGGGTTTTTTCTAGCTTTACATGTCTTGATCCCTGCCTCTAGGAGCCTGTTACGAACTGTTGTTGCCGTGCACTTCACCCCAGCTGCTACTTGCCATTCCTTTTGTAGGTCACTTGATGTCATCCTGCGGTTGCTGAGTTACATCCGAATAAGATGATGGTCATCCTGGTCAGTGGAGAATCATTTTCGCCCTCTGCCAGTCTGTAGCTTTGTTGTCCCCAATGTCTGCTGCTTGACCTTGTTGTAATCGACTGCCGTCTTAGAAATTTTAAGGATGGAGGCAACATGACGCTCACTGTATCCCTCTGCTAGTATAGCCAGAATTGAGCCCTTCTTTTCCTCACTCAAGACTTTTCTTTTCAACTCCTTTGGCATGGTTAAAAGTTATATTTTCATTCCTATTAGTTTTGGGATATTACTAGCACTTGTTTTGCCATCCAGCTGTCACGTGGACCCGTCCTGTGTGACGCGACCAGCAGGCCGGTAACTGAAACAACAAGACAAGGCACGTGAAACTGTCCTGTGTGACTCGGCCCGCAGGCCAGTAACTGAAACAACAAGACACGTGGAAGGGGAAACAGTTACAACGGTGGGCCCTGCGATAGGGAACAGGGACGTGGAGACCTCCTGCACTCCCCAGAGTCAGTTTCCCTCCACTCCTAACGATCCCTAGGTCGGTTCTGCACCGGGCGCCGATCAGGATACCTGTCACCCTAGCACACCCTACACCTATCCCTTGCTAGGGAGCTGGGTGGTGCAGGCACTGGCCCCACCGCTGTACTAATACCACACCAGGGAAAAATACAAATAGGGGAAACACAGAAAGACATATCTTGCTCTGCTGCAGCACCAGGCAGCAGGGTGCATCACCGGATTAACTTTTCGCAGTGGCTCGACACCTCAGAGCCAGCTGCCAGCTTCACCATCTCACTCTGCTGCGGACACCGGGCAGCCAGAGTTCAACACCAGTTTCAGCAGTGGCTCCAACCTTCAAGCCAGCTGCTAACTTCACCAGGTTTCTGCAGTGGCTTCACACCTCAGCCAGCTGCTCCCTTCACCGTGGTTGGAATCCCAAAAAGACGCTATCACCAACCATAACATTTTTTTCCCTTTTTCCCTCTGGTGAGCCATGGGCCAAGTTCAGACCAGTGAGCAGTTGTTGCTGGCCCTCACTGAGATTAGTGAGGAGTTGAATGATGTGGTCCATATACGGCTTTGGCGAGGATGTGCCGTTGAGTCCCTGCTGGGGAGCAGGACTTGCTTATACAGGCGGATGTACCCAGGCAGGTGGGTGGAGTCGGTGTCCCCATGGTACTGCCTGGTGTTCCCCAAGATGAAGGGGTACGTCCCTGTAGTGAGCAGACTAATGAGTTAGTCCTTGGCACTGACGCCGAAAATTCTGTACTGTCAGAGAAGCCATGACGCCAGCTTGTCCTTTTGCAAGAGGATTGTGAACACCACAGCAGGGTTTTTTATACTTTCCTTCGTTAAATAAGATTTGGTTTAGGTGATCAACCAATCAATAGCACATTAAGTAGAATGAGGTGTACTCTAGCTGGAATTTAGCTGGCACTGGAATGTAATGGCTGTCAGACATGTAGAGAAGCTGATTTTTATAAAACTGTGCAGTGGTCTCTTAATTTTTGCCAGAGCTGTGTAATATATATACAGTTTATATATATGTGTGTGTGTGTGTGTGTGTGTGTGTGTGTGTGTGTGTGTATATATATATATATATACCTCCCCTTAGTCCAAGTGTTGGCTGAACATGATTTGCATTTGCATCCCTGCGATGGAGTCGTTATGTGTGTGCTCTATGATATGGCGGGGGGGGGACCGCTCTTTGGTTCTGTCATCACCTCTCACCCAGGAGGAGATGATTAGTGGTCATGGGATGTGACCTCTCGTCCAGCATTGCCTCAACCACTGTCATCCTTTGCAGGGGTGAAGCTCGGGATGCAGTCTATCCCCACAGCTACAGCTTGCACCGTGTATCACAAGTTCTTCCATGAGACCTCGTTGGATGCATATGACCCGTACCTAGTGGCTATGTCTGCCATCTACCTGGCTGGGAAGGTAGAAGAGCAACATCTCAGAACCCGGGACATCATTAATGTGTGCCACAGGTAACAAGCCCCTTTAAAATCTGTGTTCTTATGATCTATCAGATTATTTTCCCCACTTAAGGCTGTTTACACCTTTCCTGGCATAAAAGGAGCGGGTGAGATCAGAGGGCTTTCAGGTGCTCCTTGTTCCCTGTAATGGGCGGGTGAATACTCGGGTAGACGTGAAGAGTGCACTGTCTGATGTGTTTTTCATTTTTTTCCACAGGTATCTGAATCCAGGCAGTGACCCACTTGAAGTTGACGCTAAGTTCTGGGAGCTGCGGGACAGCATTGTGCAGTGTGAATTATTGATGCTCCGACTCTTACACTTCCGTGTCTCTTTCACTCATCCACACAAGGTGAGCGACTAGTAATAAAACCTTTTCTTTTTACTGGTCAGAGCAGCTGTTTGTGCTGCAGAGCTGTTCTTCCCACCAGATTTGGGCTAGATTCACAGTCCAAGTACGGACTGGCTGCGTGTCCTCCTGACCTGAACTTAATTACCTGATATATGCCTATGATGCTGTATATGACCCACGGCCGGTCAGGAAATCGCAGTCCATACTCGGACCATGAATGTTGGACGAACTATGGCATCCTTAGTCCATGAGTCATCGAGGATATTAACATGACAGCACATTGCATGATATTATAGTTAACAATGCCAATTGTTGCCTTCTTTAAGGACATAGCACTCGTAAAGACTGTTGTGTACCCCTAAGTCCTGGAGCTTTACCATCCGCCTTCTGTATGTCTTTTTTCCTTGCAGTATTTGCTGCATTATTTGGTGTCTTTAAAGAACTGGATGAACCGGCACAGCTGGGAGCGAACGCCAATTGCCACTGCATCCTGGGCTCTTCTCAGGGACAGCTACCATGGGGACATCTGCCTCCGCTACCAGGCACAACACATAGCTGTGGCCGTGTTATACTTCGCTCTGCAGTGCTATGGGGTGGATGTACCAGGCAACGAGAGCGCAGAAACTGAGTGGTGGAAGGTGAGGACGCTGCAGGTGCCAGGCTTTACTAGGAAGCATTGGTGCTACCAAAAGTGAAGCGTTGAAGGTTCTACACATGGCGCACTAAAAACTTTTTCCAACTACCACTCCATTCAAAGAGGTGACATGGGACTCCTATTTTTGTGATTGGTGGGGGACCTAATGGTGTGTTTGAAACAACGTCTCGGGATGAGGTGACTCCAAGGCTTCCCTCTGTCCTGATTCCCATGACGTGTGTATAGCCATACACTGGTTCGTCTATGGGATCAGGGAGGGAAAAAGCCACCTGGAACCTGCCTTGGACAAATCATCCCAGTCACTTTCCCCCCAGCCAGCATTTCAGTGTAAGCTTTCTCTCAAAAGCTGCATCGTATTGAAGTAAAGCATGATGCATGGCTGCAGTAAGCTAGTGTCTGCTGCTGCCTGCGGTTGGGATACTGCGTACATCAGAGTTCCCCAACTCCAGTCCTCAAGGCCCACCAACAGATCATGTTTTCAGGATTTCCTTTGTATTGCACAGGTGAAGCAATTATCACCTGAGCAATACTAAGGAAATCCTGAAAACATGATCTGTTGGTGGGCCTTGAAGACTGGAGTTGGGGAACGCTGGCGTACATCAACTGCCAGGTTCCCTTTATGTTAAGTAATGTAGATACAGCTGCCTATACATCACCCAGAGGGACGCTTCCCCAGCTTCCACAAAATCCCGAATGGCTGACTTGTCCTGTTGCACTTTCCCAACCAATAAAAGTTGATTGCTCAAATGATGATGACCATTATACCGCCATACAAAATGAAGCGAGTCCAGTATAATATGTTGAAATTTAAAGGGATTGTCCATTTTGGATATTCACTGTTTGTTAGAAGAGTCCTCTAAGGAACCATAGCAAGTCACTATAGAGACTCTTTGTATCTGCTCCTCGCTCCGTGTAAATAATGGAGGTCCTAAAGGGAAATTGGTTTGTAAAGCAGACCACCACATGAACTTTAGCTTAAACCTGACCCATCCTGTGCCCAACATAACAAATCGTCCTGTCCCCTGACTAGAAGACGTTTTTTTTTTTTTGTTTTTTTTTCCTGTAGGTGCCCACATTCCCCCTCAATCGGTTAACTTTCACGCCCAAAATGCAAATTGGCGAATAAATGGACTTGTGTCTTTACCTCCCGATGTTAAAGGGGCTTGAATGTAAGCCATGTTGTCGCTTAGTATGTGAGAGTGGCTGGAGCAGTGCACCCTCGTGCCTCAGTTGCCTGAGATCACTCTTCAGACACCACCAGCCATAGCTAAGGGGAATGTAGGAGCGTAGACGCATTCATCAGCTGGAGAAGTGGAAGATCCAGTCCAGTGGTATGGTGAAAGTGTCACGTTTTTGTCCATAGTGGATCCATAGCTAGATATAGAGATATCTAGATGCATAGATATCAGTGGAACCTTTAAAGAGGTTCTCTATTTTTTTGTTTCATCCTTGCACCCCCCTCCTGATCACACTTTGCTTTTCTTATATACATTGTACTTACTTACATGCACTTCAAACCCATTTTTTTTCTTCTTCTGACTTCATATTGAATTTCACTCTACTTCTATCTCACTTATGCTCTGCTATCAACTCCATATTGCATCAGTACAGCATCCCATGACCAGCAGCAAGAGTTTCCTAAATAAACTAGCAAATTATCAGTACACAGTCAGGGAGGCTGATCCATGACCTCCTATATTATAACTGCATGACAGGATCTGCGCAGTCATCATCATTACCTTAAATAGTAGCTTGTATCCCCTTACTGTGGAGAACTTCAGGGGTACAGTCCATGGAGCTGCATCACACAGGACATTATGGTGACCCCCTTCACAGAACATAAATGGGGTCACCATGTGATCACGTCGTAACAGAAGAGAAGTACAGTATATGCTGACTTTCCAGATAGAAAGGGACAACTACAAAACTAGCTGAATTATGTATATATAATATACTGTATATGGGGCATAATGACGAAAAGAGTAAAAAAACAAAAACTCGAAATGCTACCCTAAAAGCCTGAAATCTTGTTTTTTCCTTTGCCCCGTCTCTTAGGTGTTTAGCGAAGACCTTACCAGGGAGACCATAAACTGTATAATATCTGAGCTGATTCACGTATATACCATGGATACGGAGATACCCTGACCTCTGAGGTTTGTTTTCTTACCATTTGATCTAATGGGACCTGAAGACCTGAACCAACTCTGTTCCTTAAAGGGATCTTCCTGACCACAGATGCCTGGTGTGGCTTTAATCCCCAGATTTCCAATATGTCTGTCGTGACCACGTTCTTCAGGTAGCCCTTTCCAGAGGGATGACAAGGAAGACATTGCAGCCCTGCGTTGCTGCTTTACAGTTGGCATCAGAGGGTCTCCATTTCCCTGCAGAGGCCGGGTACGGTGGTCTTAGAAGCTTTAAAAGCAACTAGTTCAGCGCCATGAGTCAGTCTGGATTATAATACCGTCTATGGGCATGAGACATTATAAGGAACATGTCCTGCACATTGTGTCATGTCGCCTTATGTCTGTCCATTACGGAGCAAAGATATCGTACCACCCAGTGCCCTGCTCCGTACAGACAAGGGGCAGAACCCCCAGCACCACTGTCTGCAGATGGGCGTCTCTTCCATATGGTTTGGCTAAAATCGGTCAAAGCTCATTTAAAGGGTCAACACCTCCGGTAGATGGCAGTAGAGAGCCAGCTTTCTTCTCGAAGAGCATTGCCTGACCTATAAAGCCTCATCAAGGAGCGACATGGACAGTCCTGGAACATCGGACTTTCCATTGTGTCATCAGGACGAAGCACAGGCTGGGTGCTGATTCTTGTATTTTCATACAATTGATATTCAGTATGTGCATTCTTAATTAAAGGGATGTTTTCATTCTCCAAAATCATGGCCTATTTCTAAGATCTTTCATCCCTTTCTGAATGAAGGGGGGATTTGCTATTGCAGCTGGGGGGGGTGTTGAAGACCCAAATGTCTGCTGTCATAGAGCCTGTCACTAGTGTTCATAGGGGATGGTGATTTTTTTCCTAATACTGAAATATTTTTCTAGTACAAGTGATTGGACTATCACAGGTTCTGGTTCTCCCGAGGAGACTAAAAAATACACTTTAAAAAAATATATTAAAAAAAAAACAAAAAAAAACAAAACATAGAAATAACTGAATCCGCTCCCTTTTACCCCAGCAAAATTAGAAAAAATACACACGTGTTATCACTGCGTCCTTAAAAAGCTGACCTAGCAAAATCAAAAATTAAATAACCTGTTCAGTATACATGACAAAAAAATGTAAAACTGCGGGTTTTTTTGGGTCGCCACTACACAGCAAAAAAAAAAAAAATTGCTTTAAAAGGCAATCAAAATGTTATATCTACCCAAATTGAGATGAATTAAACAAGAGGAATCAATACTAATGATAAAATATTCCCATTATATATAATACCATGAAATTCTATGTCATAAAAACAATTTTAGTATGCCACCCCTTGAAAGTTGGATGGCAGACCATCCGGGTAAATGACAAAAGCAAACCACTGAGAATGGGGGAAAGAAGAACCAGCAGGATCACATAAAAATTATTAAAAAATAATAAAATATAAAATTAAAGATATACAGTGCTGTGCAAATTAATTGGGACAAAGCATTTTTTTTTAAGTAAAATCGTAAGTTGGTTCCCAGACAGTGATTCAAACCAGTTTTAACTGCTTACCAACTTACGATTTTACTTAAAAAAAAAAAAATGCTTTGTCCCAATTAATTTGCACAGCACTGTATTTAAAAAGGTTTTTAATAAATCATGACACAAAAAACAACATAATGATAAATACATATGTATCATATAATAAAGACAGGCACAAAAAAACGCAGATATATAAATAAGTCACTATATATATATATATATATATATATATATATATATATATCTCTCTCTCTCTCTATGTATTATATATATATATATGTATATATATATTAGTCCAAAATTAATGGAATTAAGGTAGCCAATAATTTATAATAAAAGGCATAATTAATAGAACCAGGTAAGTAAACACCAAAAATATAAATGTGTTATATATATATATATATATATATATATATATATATATATATATATATATATATAATATAGATTGAGATAAAGAATCGCGGTGTGCCACAAAAACGCGCCCCTGACAAAGGATTTTCAATCCGAAACGTACGTCGGTGCGCGTTTGTGGCACACCGCGATTCTTTATCTCTGGCATCCAGGTAATTTATCTTTTTGCACAACGCTGTTTAGGTTTTTTTTTTTTTTTACCTTAAATTGGTTTCCCAGCTGTTTGCACTGGTGCACCTTATTGATTGATTTTTTTTTACATCAGATTTAGTGTCATTCATTGATCTTCACTGCACAGCAGTGCAGGTGTTTCCTGTATCCTGGCTATATGTTTGTTCATCACTGTTTGCACTTTATGTACTTACCTTATTGTGGTTAAGTAAATTAATATAAATTTTTTAGCACAGTGATTTAGTTGTTTTTTCACCTTGGTTATTTTTTTAGCCAGCACAGCTGCACTTTATACACCTTATTAATTGATAAAATATAAATATATAATTTTGATATTTTTGGTGTTTACTTACCTGGTTCTATTAATTACGGTATGCCTTTTATTATAAATTATTGGCTACCTTAATTCCATTAATTTTGGACTACCTTATTTATATATATTAATGGTGCCTCTTTTATTTATATACAGTATCTGTGTTTTTTTTGTGCCTGTCTTTATTATGTGACAAATACATATGTATCATTATTTTGTTTTTGTGTCATGATTTAATAAAAACCTTTTTAAATATATCTTTAATTTATTATTTTTTATTTTATTAATTTTTTATGTGATCCTGCTGGTTCTTCTTTCCCCCATTCTCAGTGGTTTGCTTTTGTCCCAAATTGAGATGCGTTAAAACCTCAGTTCACCCACAGGTGCGCCACTAATGTCCATTAGATGGCAGCGCGGTCCCATAGAGAATGGAGGGGGATAGTCTCACAGGTAGATCCCTGTTCTTGGCATCAGTGAGGCCCTTGTGGTCAGACCCCCAATTAGCAGCAGTGAGGCCGGGGGAATTTCCCCACACCACCATAGCATCAGTGAGGCTAGAGACACACCCCTAGAGTAGCGCTGGTGAGGCTAGAGGCATACCCCCCCATAGCATCAGTGAGGCCAGGGGTATACCACTAACCAGGGACATACATCCCCCCCCCCCATACCATCGGTGAGGTCAGGGGCATATGTAAGGAGGTGACCGAGGCCGTCACATGCCTACTCTTCTTTGGACACTGTTCACATGGATTATGTGCGGTACCTTGTTGTTTACCAATGCTAATGTGTTCCTGCTATATGGTGTATGTACTGTTTATAAGCTTAGGGATAGAACAGAAGGTAGTATAGGACTGTAGTGGGATTAGAATAGAGGGGACATACTAGAGATAGGGAATAGGAGTTTTAGCTTAGATTTAGATAGCATTGGGGTTTTCCAGACGGGGAGGAGTTAGAGTAGTGTAGTGCAGAAGAGTGGGGATATAGTGCAGACACTTCCTGGTTAGTGAGCAGAGCCGGGCAGCCTTGCCCAGGGCAAGATGTCAGTACAGAACAGATGCAGCAGTGAGAAGAGACAGTCTGACAGCCGTGGGGTGAAGCTGCTAAGACAGGAAGGGACCCCAGGTTGAGTGTTGTGCAGGCGGTCACCAGCTTAAACAGGACCTTTCCGAGGAGGATCCGAAGCTTACGGCAGGGACTAGGGGGCAGCTGAGATGGCAAGCCCGTTACCCTATAACTTGAAGCTGGACCAGGCGAATGGCAGAAAGCTGGTGGGTCTAAAGCACGGAAGGGACAGGGATTGTCCAAAAGAGCAGTGATTGCTGGAAAGGGACAGGGATTGTCTGAAAGAGCAGTGATTGCAGGAAAGTTACAGAGATTTCCAGGAAAAGGCAGTGATTGCTGGAAGCAAGGCTGGGATTGCCAGAAGCGAGGCTGGGATTGCCAGAAGCGAGGCAGGGATTGCCAGAAGCGTGGCTGGGATTGCCAGAAGGAATAGAAGGTGCCAGGAAGCCAGGGAGGAGCAGAGATTGCGAAGACAGGACAGAGGATATCCAGGAAGAGCAGAGATTGCTAGGAAGACAGGGAAAACTGGAGAGATGCCACTCTGTGTACACTGTGCTGCATATGTGATGTTGTGATGGTCAACGTGTGACTGGACACACCGCCTCCAGCAGGGCGAATTTCTATGGCACACGTGACCCTGGATACACCGCCTCCAGCAGGGCGAATTTAAATAATATAATGTGCAGCCGGATACACCGCCTCCGGCAGGCGAATTTCAGAATTACACGTATAACTGGATACACCGCCTCCAGCAGGGCGAATTTAAATAATAAAGGGAAACTGTTGTGAGTTCATTTTTCCCTTCACCACTGAGGTCTGATGAACTCCCTCCTCTGGTGAAGGAAGGTAGTGAGGCTGATTACCAAACACCTGCGCAGCTAGATGATGACTGGGTGGCTGGAATTGAGGACTGGATATAAGGCTGCCGACGCCCTTCTTCCTGGCTGGTGATTTTCCTGCTGGATTCTTGGAGACCAGTCTGATTCCTGCATCTCAAAGCTAAGTTTTTCTGCTCTGCTTTGTACTCTTCAGTTTTGTTTTTGTTTTGCCTTGTTTTTTGGGAGTTCTGCCATCCCCGGCCAGGGGTGAGCTGAATTCAATTTTTGTCTCTGATCTGTTGATCTTTTGCTCTGTCTTCAGAATAGACCTGAGTGCTGATATAGTCTTTTGAAGCCTAGCGACTTCAGGGCCTGTTTTTCCTATCAGTCGGTTGGCTCATTTTGATAGGGTTTTTGCGGATGGCAGACAGCAGCTTTCCTATCCTGTCCTATGTAGTTAGCTTGGGCCCCATCATTTGCTCAACCTATCTTTCTATCTGTGTTAGTGTTTTCATCTTGCTTCACCGTCATTATATGTTGGGGGCTGCCTATTGCTTTGGGGTCTGCTCTGGGGCAGTTTAGTTTTTCCCCTTTCTGTCTTTAGGCTATGTAGTTCTCCGGCTGTGATCGAGGGGTCTAGGGCACCGTAGGAACCCCCCACGGCTACTGCTAGTTGTTGTGGATAGGTCCAGGGGTCTGCAATCCGATAGCTGCCAACCTCTGGTTTTTCTGGACTTAGCTGGTATTTTGTTTTTTCCTCCGGTGACTCATCATAACAGGAAACACCAGGGAAACTGATACAATGGAGGGCCCTGCGATAGGGAACGGGGATGTTGAGACCTGCACTCCCCTGAGTCAGTGTCTCTACACTCCTAACGCTCCCTAGGCCGGTTCCGCACCGGGCACCGATCAGGAATCTAAAAACCCTAGCTCGCCCTGCACCTAGCCCTTTCTAGTGAAATGGACGGTGCAGAAACTAATCCCACCACTGCACTGAAACACACAAAAGGAAAGTTACAAAATGGGTAACACCACTTAGCTTTGCTCTGTTGCTCTTGCCCCCAGCAACAGAGTCCACCACCAGAATTTAGCTTCCACCTGAAGCTACTACACCAGAGCTCTGCCTGAGCTGCAAGGAACTCCTCTCTGCCGTTCCTTCCTCCACCAGACTTGGTTGGAAATGACCAATATCACCAATCGTGATTGCAACCACCTGACACTCTTTTATAGGTAAGAGCCAGAGCAATCACACCTGTTGGTGATTCCCGTGTAATAACGCTAACCACCACCAGGGGCAAACTGGAACAAAAGACAGTGCTGTGTAATGACCCTAATGGCCACCGGGGGCAAAACTACTTTAAGCAATGAGCTTAAAGAAAATAAAAGGTTACTAGTGCTTTTATCTCATAATCGAACCTGGATCATGACAGTACCCTCCCTCAATGAGGGACCTCTGGACCCTCAAGACCACTCCTCATCAGGGCACCACCTACAGAGAGGACACTCAGATCCAGAGTTCACCCCTGCAACTACCTGCACGTCAGGTTGATGACAAACGAGCACCGCTGGTATTGGCAATGTATGTTCTGGAGGCACCACACATCTCCGAAGCGCCGACCTGGGGAACGAGTTGTGTATGTGCATGTTTGGGGGTAACTCGAGCTGGTAAGACTCCGCAACACACTTCCACTGGATGTTTTTTGGTGGCCACACATACATGCTCGTTCACACACAGGTCCGGACCTGAACGTTTATTGCCACACGTTCGTTTGTCACAATTCGGTGAACTCTTTCTGGGATTGACAACAGAGGCGTCCCCCTGTGTCACCACACTCACACCCCCGCAATTCACCACGGGGTACACCACCCTCCAACCCCTTCCACCACGAGGCCTGCGCCTCTCAGGGTTGGCTAATGGCGAGGGTTGAGCCTTGCCCCTACTCTCCTGCAGCACCTCCGCTGCTCTCACTGGAGAGGAAGGGGACGATTGTAGAGAGACGGCAGAGACAGTAACCCCTAGGCAGCAGCCCTCACACGACTGGTCCCAGCTGTCCACTTCCCTAGTCCGCCAATCTAAAACCGGGTTGTGTTTTTTAGACCAAGGGGGACCCACAACGATAGGTGCTGAATTTCCCTCCAAGACGTAGTATGACTGGGACTCATCATGATGTTCACTATACAGCACAATGTCTTCTACGACTTGGTTTAACCCCCCCCCCCGGCTCAGTGGGACAGAGTTAATGGCCTGGACGCTTATGGGTTTGTCCGGCGTCTCACCACTCAGACCATGAGTCTGGACAAACTGAGCATCCAGCAGACTGACTTCTGCTCCACTGTTAACAAGCACCGGTATGCCCTCAGGTACCTCGCCAACCATCACCTCTGCTGACATAGTACCTTCTGAGGGCGACGAGGAAATATACACTCCCAGGTCGTCTTCTTCCACACGACCAGGGGGGCACGGCTTCTCTGATAGTACAGAAATTTCGGCGTCAGTGCCAAGGACTAAATCATTAGTCTGCTCACTACAGGGACGTACTCCTTCACCTAGGGGAACACCAGGCAGCACCATGGGGACACCGACTCCACCCACCTGCCTGGGTACGTCCGCATGTATAAGCAAGTCCTGCTCCCCAGCAGGGACTCCACGGCACATCCTCGCCAAAGCCGTATATGGACCCTCTAGTTGAGGCAAAGGATAGGCCTCAGACCCATAATTCCGCTGCAGGTGCTGCTGAAACACATCATGCAGCTCCTCACTAATCTCAGTGAGGGCCAGCAGCAACTGCTCACTGGTCTGAACTTGGCCCATGGCTCACCAGAGAAAAATGTTTGGGTTGGTGATAATGTGATGGTCAACGTGTGACTGGACACACCGCCTCCAGCAGGGAGAATTTCTATGGCACACGTGACCCTGGATACACCGCCTCCAGCAGGGTGAATTTATATAATATAACGTGCAGCCGGATACACCGCCTCCAGCAGGCGAATTTCAGAATTACACGTATAACTGGATACACCGCCTCCATCAGGGCGAATTTAAATAATAAAGGGACACAACAGGGAAACTGATGCAATGGAGGGCCCTGTGATAGGGAATGGGGACGTGGAGACCTCCTGCACTCCCCTGAGTCAGTGTCTACACTCCCAACGATCCCTAGGCCGGTTCTGCACCGGGCGCCGATCAGGAACCTAAAAACCCTAGCTCGCCCTGCACCTAGCCCTTTCTAGTGAAATGGACGATGCAGAAACTAATCCCACCACTGCACTGAAACACACAAAAGGAAAGTTACAAAACAGGGGTAACACCACTTAGCTTTGCTCTGTTGCTCTTGCTCCCAGCAACAGAGTCCACCACCAGAATTCAGCTTCCACCTGAAGCTACTACACCAGAGCTCTGCCTGAGCTGCAAGGAACTCTTCTCTGCCATTCCTTCCTCCATCAGACTTGGTTGGAAATGACCAATATCACCAACCGTGATTGCAACCACCTGACACTCTTATAGGTAAGAGCCAGAGCAATCACACCTGTTGGTGATTCCCGTGTAATAACCCTAACCACCACTGGGGGCAAACTGGAACAAAAGACACCACTGTGTAATGACCCTAATGGCCACCGGGGGCAAAACTACTTTAAGCAACCAGCTTAAAGAAAAAAAAAGGTTACTAGTGCTTTTATCTGTCATAACCAACCTGGATCATGACAGATGGATAATAATATAATAATAAATTTTATTTCTATGGTGCCGACTTATTCCGCAGCACTTTACATTTCAGAGGGAATTTGTACAGACAATAGACATTACAGCATAACAATAATCACATAGATTATAACAAATACCAAGAGGAATGAGGGCCCTGCTCGCAAGCTTACAGTCTATGAGTAAAGAGGTAGACACGAAAGGTGGGTGGTAACAGTTGCCCTGATTGTATGGACCAGCCATAATGTTAAGTGTTTAACAGTACAGACACAGAGGGCTAATGGATGCATAAAGCATGTGGGAACATGATGCGGGGAACCTGGTTATGGTGAAACTTTTGGCTGTGCCACACAGGGATAGATTAGGTTAATGTATTGAGGCGATAGGCCAATCTGAATAAATGCGTTTTCAGGGCACGCTTAAAATTGTGGGGATTGGGGACTAATCGTATTGACCTGGGAAGTGCATTCCAAAGAATTGGCGCAACACGTGTAAAGTCTTGGAGACGGGAGTGGGAGGTTCTGATTATTGAGGATGCTAACCTCAGGTCATCAGCAGAACGGAAGGTGCGGGTAGGGTGGTATACTGAAACAAGGGAGGAGATGTAGGGTGGTGCTGAGCCATGGAGGGCTTTGTGGGTGAGGGTAATAAGTTTATACTGAATTCTGGAGTGGATGGGTAGCCAGTGTAATGACTGGCACAAGGTAGCAGCATCGGTGTAACGATTGGTGAAGAATATAATCCTGGCTGCAGCATTCAAGACAGATTGGAGAGGGGAGAATTTGGTAAGAGGGAGACCGATTAGAAGAGAGTTACAATAGTCGAGACGAGAATGAATAAGAGAAACAGTAAGAGTTTTTGCAGAGTCAAAAGTAAGAAAAGGTCGAATTCTAGAAATGTTTTTGAGGCCGGTGATCGGATGTGGGGGGCAAAGGAAAGCTCGGAGTCAAGTATGACCCCAAGACAGCGGGCATGTTGCTGGGGAGTAATAGTGGAACCACACACAGAAATGGCAATGTCGGGTATAGGTACATTAGTAGAGGGAGGAAACACAAGGAGTTCAGTCTTTGACAGGTTCAGTTTCAGATATAGTGAGGACATGATGTTAGACACAGCGTTTAGACAATCGCCGGTGTTTTCTAGAAAGGCTGGCGTGATGTCAGGAGAAGAAGCATATAATTGGGTGTCATCAGCATAGAGATGGTACTGGAAACCAGATCTACTGATTGTTTGACCAATAGGGGCAGTGTACAAGGAGAAGAGGAGGGGGCCTAGAACCGATCCTTGAGGAACCCCAACAGTAAGGGGAAGGTGAGAGGAGGAGGAACCGGCAAAAGATACAGTAAAGGAGCGGTTGGAGAGATAGGAGGAGAACCAGGAGAGAACGGTGTCCTTGAGGCCAATGGAACGGAGCATAGTGAGGAGGAGCTGATGATCCACAGTGTCGAATGCTGCAGAGAGATCCAATAGAATTAGCATGGAGTAATGACCATTTGATTTAGCTGTTAGCAGATCATTAGAGACTTTAGTGAGGGCAGTTTCAGTGGAGTGTAAAGAGCGGAAACCGGATTGGAGAGGATCGAGAACAGAGTTTTCTGAGAGATAGCGGATAAGACGGGAGTGGACCAGGCGTTCCAGGAGTTTAGAGATGAAGGGAAGATTAGAGACAGGTCTATAGTTAGCGGCACAGTTTTGGTCGAGGGATGGTTTTTTAAGTAGTGGATGTATGATGGCATGCTTAAATGAGGAGGGAAAGATACCAGAAGAGAGAGAGGTTAAATATTTTAGTTAGGTGAGGGGTGACAGCAGGGGAAAGGGACTGGAGGAGATGTGAAGAAAATGGGTCACTGGTGCAAGTGGTTGGGCGAGAAGATGCAAGGAGCCTGCATGGATACCCTACTGCTAAGTAAAGTTGAATTGTTGAAAATGGACATTTTCTCTGGAATGGTTTGTGGAACTCTGGATGCAGAGCCGGAGTGACAGAAGCCGAGGGCAGTCTGACACTAACCGTGAGTACACTGCTGCACATGCAGCAGAAGGGACATTGTATTTTATCTGTGGGGCGCCAGGGTGTGGGAACCATACAACCCGTTCCTACGACTTCCACCCTGGCCGCCTTACACATACACCCCCCTCCAGCATCAGTGAGGCCAGAGACATGCCCCCCCAGCATCAGTGAGGCCAGGGACATGCCCCCTGTAGCAGCAGTGAGGCCAACGACATGTCTCGCGTAGCATCAGTTAGGGCAGGGGCACCTCCAACCCCCCCCTTAAGCATCAGTGAGGCCAGGGGCAAACTCTCTCCCCAACGCAGCATCGGTGAGGCCAGGGGTACCCCTCATAGCATCAGTGAGGTCGTGGGCATATCCCCATAGCATCAAATCACATGGCTGGTATGGGAGGGACCGGTCAGCAGGGGTGAGATGCCTGGATTGAGTGGCACTGCCCCCTTCCAGCAAAAATGTTAATATCAACGGTATCTGAATTCTCTGCTCGGTCTCGCCATTCTGCCTGTGTGACTGAGCTCGAAGTCTCGGTGCAGCTGGGGTATTGCCATTACTATATTGTGCCTGCTGCACCACGCAGCCTCAGTCCACATAATGCACAGAGTGGAGCAGCGGGGAACGGGGGCAAGGGAAATAATATTATATATATATTTTACATTTTGTCAGTCATTACATGTGGAGTGTACTTTGAGTACCATCATTCTGTGGGGTCACCGTACTGTGTGTGGGGGTGCTGGGATTGTTACACTAGGTAGGAGCAATATGGGGGTCTCATAATGTGAGGGCATTATACCATGTGAGTCAAAACTGTGGGGTCACCTTATTGTGTGTGAGGGGTACTATTCATAGGGGGTTTGGGGTGATGTTTCATTCAGGCTAAGGAAGGGGTAGTCTAGTGGGTGACAAAAGTACGTTTTGCAATACATGTCCTTGTGTTCTAAGGTTGGGAGATCTGCTCCTCTGTGACTGCGCCCCTGTTCCCTGACACCCTACTGCTAGAAGGTTTTTTTGTTTTTTTTTGGTGGGAGTGATTTCTATATACACCACTGTACCCAGCAATGCGAAGTTCAATTTTTCAGATGCATCCACTTTAATAGAAACTCGATGCCCGCGTCATTTTACATTTCCTGTGTTATTCTTCCTGGAAATGATGTAATAAAGTGTCAGCATTTGTCCTGTGGTAGCAATAATTGTATAGTGTGTATCTTGGAGAAGCCAGACCCTGCAATACAAGACCCCACTCCTGCCAGCTAAGGAAATGGAGACCATAATGACCTCAGGATACACCCGGTACCATCAACCTAGATTTCTTATGAGTCAGAATATGGTGTTCTCTGGGGGTCCATCCTCCGTGGTGTCGGTGCTTCAGGCTCATCCTGGCAGAGTTGTTGTTCTGGTTCTAGATTACAATAGTGGGGTTCACCTTATTGTATGTTCCTACATAGGAAATGGGGCTAAGCTGCAGTTCCAGAGCTAACCAGTGTACAGCAGTGGCACTATTTCTGCAATAACATGCTTAATTTTTAAGCCTTTTACTATCAAGTAAGTGTAATTTCTAAATGCTGCAGGTAAGACCACCGTTCACCTCAATCTGAACCAGATACTGTTCAAAATGGGGAAATAAGAAGTTCTCCCATCAACATGTATCTTTGGGGTTCTGACTACTGAGACTCCCCACAGATTGAAGGGTCCCCTTTGGGACAGAAGAGGTAGTGTACATGCATGACCTCCCATACAAGTGATTCAAGTAGTGGTTACACATGCGCACTAGGCCGCCATTCACGTGGGACTTTGAGATGATGTACACAGATATAGTGCCCCTACTGAAGACCTTTAGTTTCCTGGCCTCCATAGGGTGCAAGCCAAAAAAAATCACCCTTCCTCCACACAGTATGATGTTTCCACAGTGAATTCCAAAGAATTTGCCACCACCTGCACAGTGTGATGATCCCACTGTGCCCGCAGCAAAGTATGATGTCTCAACAGTGTATGATGCTCCTACTGTGCCCACACACAGTATGATGCCCCTACAGGCCCCCACACCGAGGCATTTGCAGTGAATTCCCCAGAAAGTATATTGACTTCCACACAATGTGAGTCCCCTGTAGTGATCACCTCCCTGACAATTTCCCCCACACACTGAGACCCCTGTAGTGAGCCCTCCAATAATTTCCCACACACACTGAGGCCCCTGTAGAGAACTGTCCTACAATTTTCCCCACACACTATGAGGCCCCTGTAGTGACCACCCCGTGACAATTTCCCACACACTCATAGAATCATAGAATCGTAGAGTTGGAAGGGACCTCCTGGGCCATCTGCTCCAACCCCCTGCTCAAAGCAGGATTCGCTAAATCATCCCAGTCAGATGTCTGTCCAGCCTCTGTTTGAAGACATCCATTGAAGGAGAACTTACCACTTCTCATTGATCACTCTAACTGTCAAAAAGTTTTTTCTAATATCTAATCTGTGTCTCCTCCCATTCAGTTTCATCCCATTGCTTCTAGTCTTTCCTTGTGCAAATGAGAATAAAGTTGATCCTTCTACAATGTGACAGCCCTTTAGATATTTGTAGACAGCTATTAAGTCTCCTCTCAGTCTTCTCTTTTGCAAACTAAACATTCCCAAATCCTGCAACCTTTCCTCATAAGACAGGGTTTGCAGACCGGTCACCATTCTGGTCGCTCTTTTCTGAACTTGCTCCAGTTTGTTGATGTCTTTTTTAAAATGTGGTGCCCAAAACTGGACACACTATTCCAGATGAGGTCTGACCAAAGAGGAGTAGAGGGAAATAATGACTTCACGTGATCTAGACTGTATGCTTCTGTTAATACATCCTAGAATTGCATATGCCTTTTTTGCTGCTGCATCACACTGTTGACCATATTCAGTCTGTGATCTATTAGTATACCCAAGTCTTTTTCACATGTGCTGTTGCTTAGCCCTATTCCTCCCATTCTGTATATGCTTTTTTCATTTTAATTGCCCAGATGTAGTACTTTGCATTTTTCCCTGTTAAAAACCATTCTGTTAGTTGCTGCCCACTTCTCCAGTTTATTTATATCTTTTTGAATCCTCTCTCTCTCTTCTCTAGTATTAGCTATCCCTCCTAGCTTTGTGTCATCAGCAAATTTAATCAGTTTACCCTCAATTCCTTCATCTAAATCGTTGATAAAGATGTTGAACAATACAGGGCCCAGGACAGAGCCCTGTGGTACCCCACTTGAGACATTCTTCCAACTGGATGTGCAGCCATTTACGACCACTCTTTGGGTCCGGTCACTAAGCCAGTTATGAATCCACCTAACAGTTGCCTTGTCCATTCCATACTTAGTCATTTTTTCAATAAGGATTGTATGAGATACTTTGTCAAATGCTTTGCTGAAGTCAAGATATACTATATCTACAGCATTTCCTTGATCCACCCAATCAGTGATTCCGTCATAGAAGGAAATTAAGTTAGTCTGACATGACTTATTAGTTACAAACCCATGCTGACTCTGTTTAATCACTTCATTCTTATCCAGGTACTGACATACATGTTGTTTAATAATTTGCTCAAAGATCTTTCCTGGTATAGAAGTCAGACTCACTGGCCTATAGTTGCCTGGGTCCACCTTCTTCCCCTTTTTGAACATAGGATCAACATTCGCTCTTCTCCAGTCTTCTGGGACTTCTCCTGTTCTCGAAGAATTTTCAAAGATTATGGAGAGGGGTTCAAAAATTTCTTCTGCTATCTCCTTCAGTACTCTGGGGTGTAATTCATCTGGACCTGGAGACTTGAATTCATTTAGGTTAGCTAAGTGTTTCCTCACTATATTTCTGTTTATAGATATCCTGGATTCTTCTATTCCCTTTATAGGACAGTGAAGAACAGTTGATGTTACATTTCCTTTCTGAGAGAAGACAGATGCAAAATAGGAATTTAAAAGTTCGGCCTTCTCAACATCCTGTCTTACCATTTCATCATTTTCATCCTGTAAAAATACTATAGCATCTTTGACTTTTCTTTTACTTTTGAAATATCCCCAAAATCCTTTATTATTGCTTTTGACATCTCTTGCAAGCCTCAATTCATTGTCAGCTTTAGCTAATCTGATTTGTGCCCTACAGGTTCTGCAGACAGCATTATATTCTTCTTTAGATATTTCCATTTTATAAACATTTTTTTCTTCCTTTTTAGCATGTGCTTAAGTTCTGTGTTCATCCATCCTGGTTTCCTTAAATGCTTCCTATTCTTCCCTCTTTTCGGAATTGTTAACAATTGTGCTTTGAGAATTTCATTTTTCAAGATTTCCCATCCTTCCTGGACATTTTTGTCTTTAAGGATATCCAGCCATTGGATCCCTCCAATTGTCTTTCTGAATCCCTTAAAATCTGCCTTTCTGAAATCTAACCTTAACGTCTGAGTCTTCACAGGTCTTCCTCCTCTTGTTATCCAAAATTCTAAAATAGCATGGTCGCTACTAGAGTTGAGCGAAACGGGTTGAAAAAATTCAAAAGTCGCCGACTTTTGGCAAAGTCGGGTTTCATGAAACGAAACCCGACCCTAGGATGAGGTCGGCCACGAGGTCGGCGACTTACGCGCCAAAGTCGCGTTTCAAAAGTTTGTTTTGCGCTCTTTTTCAGCCAATCAGGATCCACGGACACTGTGGGCAACGTGATGACATAGGCACGGGTCACCACCATCTTTCAGAAGGGCATGCAAGTGATTGGCTTGCTTTGGTGGGCGTCACAGGGGGTATAAAAGGGCGTGCACGCCGACCGCCATCTTACTTCTGCCGATCTTAGCATAGGGAGAGGTTGCTGCTGATTCTGTAGGGAGAGCGTTAGGCAGGGAAGAAGACAAAAAAACTGCTTCTGCTGCTAGCGATTGGGCCTGCACAACACACCAGTCACTGTGTGTGCAGTGCAAGGGGAGGCTATATAGTGGTGTATCAGTGGTGTTGGTTGTTGGGCTGCCTTCTAAGGCTTCCTGACAGGCTGGCATTGCTGTTTACCCACTGCTCCGCAAACTGCTTTTTTAAAAGCAATCCAATCTCCCTTATCCTCTAGTCACTTTGGTCACAGCTGCGCCATCGAGCCTGTCACATAGCGCTCAGATATTCATTGGGCCTCAAACTGCTTAAGCAATCCCAATTTTTTTTTTTTGTCCTGCTGAGAAGAAAAAAAAACTGCTTCTGCTGCTGATAGCAATTTGGCCTGCACAACACACCAGTCACTGTGTGTGCAGTGCAAGGGGAGGCTATATAGTGGTGTATCAGTGGTGTTGGTTGTTGGGCTGCCTTTTAAGGCTTCCTGACAGGCTGGCATTGCTGTTTACCCACTGCTCCGCAAACTGCTTTTTTAAAAGCAATCCAATCTCCCTTATCCTCTAGTCACTTTGGTCACAGCTGTGCCATCGAGCCTGTCACATAGCGCTCAGATATTCATTGGGCCTCACACAATCCAAAAGTGTCCAGTGTCCAAAAGTGTGTGCAGATATTCAAAATCTCCCTTATCCTCTAGTCACTTTTGTCACAGCAGTGCCATCGAGCCTGTCACATAGCGCTGAGATATCAGTGGGCCTCACACAATCCAAAAGTGTCCAGTGTCCAAAAGTGTGTGCAGATATTCAAAATCTCCCTTATCCTCTAGTCACTTAGGTCACAGCAGTGCCATCGAGCCTGTCACATAGCGCTGAGATAACAGTGGGCCTCACACAATTCAAAAGTGTCCACTGTCCAAAAGTGTGTGCAGATATTCAAAATCTCCCTTATCCTCTAGTCACTTTTGTCACAGCAGTGCCATCGAGCCTGTCACATAGCGCTGAGATATCAGTGGGCCTCACACAATCCAAAAGTGTCCAGTGTCCAAAAGTGTGTGCAGATATTCAAAATCTCCCTTATCCTCTAGTCACTTTTGTCACAGCAGTGCCATCGAGCCTGTCACATAGCGCTGAGATATCAGTGGGCCTCACACAATCCAAAAGTGTCCAGTGTCCAAAAGTGTGTGCAGATATTCAAAATCTCCCTTATCCTCTAGTCACTTTTGTCACAGCAGTGCCATCGAGCCTGTCACATAGCGCTGAGATATCAGTGGGCCTCACACAATCCAAAAGTGTCCAGTGTCCATAAGTGTGTGCAGATATTCAAAATCTCCCTTACCCTCTAGTCACTTAGGTCACAGCAGTGCCATCGAGCCTGTCACATAGCGCTGAGATATCAGTGGGCCTCACACAATCCAAAAGTGTCCAGTGTCCAAAAGTGTGTGCAGATATTCAAAATCTCCCTTATCCTCTAGTCACTTTTGTCACAGCAGTGCCATCGAGCCTGTCACATAGCGCTGAGATATCAGTGGGCCTCACACAATCCAAAAGTGTCCAGTGTCCAAAAGTGTGTGCAGATATTCAAAATCTCCCTTATCCTCTAGTCACTTTTGTCACAGCAGTGCCATCGAGCCTGTCACATAGCGCTGAGATATCAGTGGGCCTCACACAATCCAAAAGTGTCCAGTGTCCAAAAGTGTGTGCAGATATTCAAAATCTCCCTTATCCTCTAGTCACTTTTGTCACAGCAGTGCCATCGAGCCTGTCACATAGCGTTGAGATATCAGTGGGCCTCACACAATCCAAAAGTGTCCAGTGTCCAAAAGTGTGTGCATATATTCAAAATCTCCCTTATCCTCTAGTCACTTTTGTCACAGCAGTGCCATCGAGCCTGTCACATAGCGCTGAGATATCAGTGGGCCTCACACAATCCAAAAGTGTCCAGTGTCCAAAAGTGTGTGCAGATATTCAAAATCTCCCTTATCCTCTAGTCACTTTTGTCACAGCAGTGCCATCGAGCCTGTCACATAGCGCTGAGATATCAGTGGGCCTCACACAATCCAAAAGTGTCCAGTGTCCAAAAGTGTGTGCAGATATTCAAAATCTCCCTTATCCTCTAGTTACTTAGGTCACAGCAGTGCCATCGAGCCTGTCACATAGCGCTGAGATAACAGTGGGCCTCACACAATCCAAAAGTGTCCAGTGTCCAAAAGTGTGTGCAGATATTCAAAATCTCCCTTATCCTCTAGTTACTTAGGTCACAGCAGTGCCATCGAGCCTGTCACATAGCGCTGAGATAACAGTGGGCCTCACACAATCCAAAAGTGTCCAGTGTCCAAAAGTGTGTGCAGATATTCAAAATCTCCCTTATCCTCTAGTCACTTTTGTCACAGCAGTGCCATCGAGCCTGTCACATAGCGCTCAGATATCAGTGGGCCTCACACAATCCAAAAGTGTCCAGTGTCCAAAAGTGTGTGCAGATATTCAAAATCTCCCCTGTCCTATAGACACCTTGTACCTTGTTTTACATTACTATATAGTTTGTTGGATTTTGTCTACATTTCTACCAAAAATGAGGAAGGCTGGTGGAAGAGGCCGTGGAATTGGGCGGGGGTTGGCAGCTGGTAATGATGGTGTTGGTGGTGGATCTGATGGTAGTGGCAAGAGCAAAATAGGACCGAATGCAGGAGGTGCTGACCCTGCGTCATCGTCTGGCTACATAAGGCCTCGAACGCTTAGTTTTCTAGGAGTTGGCAAACCGCTTTTAAAGCCAGAGCATCAGGAAAAAGTTTTGTCTTACATTGCTGACTCAGCCTCCAGCTCTATCGCCTCCTCTTCTTCAGTTGTAAAAGGTAAAAGCACTGAGTCGTCATTGGAGGCTCATGTTCATGAACCACACCTTTCCTTGTGTCCTTCACCCCAACCAAGATTGAAGGATGATGCAGGCCATACTACTGATTACTCCATGGAGCTGTTTTCACATACCATGCCTGGATTATCAAGTGAAATGGTGAATTACCCAGGCCAAGATGAATCTGACATGGAGTGCACTGATGCACAGCCGCTGATGGATGATTCTGCTGGTACATTCACTCAGAGCACTACATTGTCCTCGCAGTGTACAGAGCCAGATTTTGACCCTGATGAGACTCAGGTGCCCCTTCCCGCACACTATACCACCATACACGGTGACACAGAGAAAGGTGCACATGACATAGAAGAGGAGGTGATGGATGACCCAGTTGTTGACCCAGATTGGCATCCATTGGGGGAAGAGGGTGCTGCTTCCAATAGCCCAGATGAGGAGCATCCACAGCAGACATCGACATCACAACAGCTGTTATCTGGCAGGCCCGGAGCACTCCAAAGACAGGTTCCAAACATCAAAAGAGTTGCTGGACAGCTTGTCCAGAGGGTCAAAAGATCACAGCGTGCTAGGCCGCAAAATGTCTGCCAAAGTAGGAAGAGTGCAGTGTGGCACTTTTTTGAACAAAATCCTCATGATCAGGCCAAGGTTATCTGTAAGAAGTGCGCAAAGACCTTTAGCCGAGGGAAAAATCTGAAAAATTTGAATACCAGTTGCATGCTTAGACATTTAACCAGCATGCACTTGCAAGCGTGGACACAACACCAAACCTCAAGTGCCACATGTGCAACTGATCACAACGAAGGTAGTCAGCAACGCTACATTGTTTCCCCCACTGTAAGCCCACCTGTTAGCACAGCAGCAAATGTTGAGGTGTCGTTGCAAGACCACAGCAGTCAGGGAATCCCACTGTTATATCAACGAAAGACTGATTCTAGGCCATCAGAAAGAACATCAACTCCATCACCATCATCAATCCTCTCTCAGTCCGCCCTGTCCACCGCTACTTCCACCATATGCAGCTCTCAAGTCCAGCTCACCCTCCCAGACACTATGAGTAGGTCAAGAAAGTACTCAGTCTCTCATCCTCGTACACTGGGTTTGAACGCCCACATTGCCAAACTAATCTCGTTTGAGATGATGCCCTTTCGGTTGGTGGAAAGCACAGCTTTCCGCGAACTCATGGCCTATGCAGTACCACGCTATGACCTACCCAGTCGCCACTTCTCTCGCAAAGCCATCCCAGCCCTCCACCATCATGTGAAAGACCGCATTGTCCATGCACTCAAGCAGTCAGTGAGCGGAAAGGTGCACCTCACAACTGATGCATGGTCCAGTCGGCATGGCCAGGGCCGTTACGTGTCCATCACTGCGCACTGGGTTAATGTGGTGGATGCAGGGTCCACAGGGGACAGCGGTGGTGGGACAGTGCTGCCTAGCCCACGGTATAGGAAACAGTTGGCTGTAGGCGGTCGACCCTCCTCATCCTCCTCCTCCTCCAGAAGCGAAAGCTCGTCCACAGAGCGCAGTCGTACGAGCACTCCATCTGCAGCTGCCACTGTTGCACACGATGTGTCCCCCTATCGAGCAGCTAGTGGAAAGCGTCAGCAGGCTGTGTTGCAGATGATGTGTTTGGGCGACAGACACACCGCCGAGGTGCTGGCCGAGTACTTGAAGCGACAAACTGAGTCATGGCTGGGCAGTGTACATCTTGAGGCAGGCAAGGTAGTTAGTGATAACGGCCGTAATTTTGTGGCAGCCATAGCCCTTTCAAAACTCAGCCACATACCTTGCTTGGCTCACACCTTGAACCTGGTGGTGCAGTGCTTCCTCAAAAATTATCCGGAGTTAACAGCCCTGCTCCATAAGGTGCGAAGACTGTGCGCGCACATCCGCCGGTCGCCTGTACACTCCGTTCGTAGGCAGAAGCTGCAGCGATTGCTCCACCTTCCCAACCACCGCCTCATTATCGACATTGCAACAAGGTGGAACTCCACCCTGCACATGGTGGAGCGGCTGTGCGAGCAGAGGCAGGCCATAATGCATTTGTGGGAGGATACACGGCCAGGCACTTTGAGAGCAGACATGGAGTTGACAGGTGTGCAGTGGTCGAAGCTGAAAGACCTTTGTAAAGTCCTTCAGTGTTTTGAGGAATGCACACGGCTGGTAAGCGCAGACGACGCCATCCTAAGCATGAGCATCCCACTTATGCGTCTGCTCATGCAAACTTTGACGCACCTTAAGGAGCAGGCGTCTGCAGCCAATGTTGATGAGGAGGAAGAGGAGGAGGGAATCCTTGATGACATTCAGCCATTGTCTGCTCAGGGACCTCTCCTGGACGAGGTGGAGGAAGAAGAGGAGGAGGAGGATGATGATGGGGATGATTACTTAGGGGAGGAGAATGCATCTCGTGGGGCAAGTGAAAATGTTGGCATGGCAAGGTCTGGTACAGGGTTTGTGCGTGACTGGAGGGATGTGGATTTGCCAGAAAGTGCTCCTCCACCCAGCACTCGCAGTGCATCATTGACACCGGGAACATTGGCCCACATGTCAGATTATGCCTTGCGGATCCTAAAAAGGGACCCCTGCATTGCCAAAATGATGAACGATGACGACTACTGGTTGGCCAGCATCCTGGATCCACGCTATAAAGGCAAATTACAAAACATCATGCCACAGGAGAACCTTGACCTAATATTGGCTAATAAACAAGCAACTCTGGTAAATCGGTTGCTTGAGGCATTCCCAGCACACAGCAGCGGTGATGGTTCTCACACGAGCCGTGCGGGCTGGGGGCAGCTTGGCAGAGGTGTTCGTGGTGCACACAGCAGAAGTGGCGTTGGAGACAGGGGTTTCATGACAATGTTGTGGACTGATTTTTCAAATACCGCTCACACAACTGGTAATACTGCATCGATGGAAAGTGACAGGAGACAGCAGTTGTCAACTATGGTTACAAACTACTTTTCCTCCCATATCGATGTTCTCCCACACAGGTCATTCCCCTTTGACTATTGGGCCGCTAAACTGGACACCTGGCCTGAATTGGCCCAATATGCCTTACAGGAGCTCGCTTGCCCAGCTGCAAGTGTGCTATCGGAAAGAGTCTTCAGTGCAGCTGGATCAATCCTGACAGAAAAAAGGACCCGTCTGTCAACCCAAAATGTGGATGATCTAACCTTCATTAAAATGAACCACGCATGGGTTTCCAAGGATTTTGTCCCACCTTCCCCTGATGACACATAGGGTGACAGAAAAATGGCTTGCTTTGGTCCACCTCTTCCTGGTACTTCACCTATTTCGCCTTTTGCATCAGCTGAATGTCCAACATCAACATATGCCACTTTCTAAAACTCCCTAACTGTGCTGCCTCCCCCCCCCATGGCCGGGGTCACCACCTAGCGCACGACACCGTGCGAATGCCGTTGCCCTGGACAGGTGGGTAGGCCGACTCTTGGGCGCGGGCATTGGCACAGGGTCCCTCATAGTGCAATCAAGTGTCTCTGACGGTGGTGGTGCACACCCGCCGTCAGACACACCGCTGTACTATGAGGGGCCCAGTGCCAGTACCGACGCCCACGAGTGGGCCCCCCTTGCTTGGGCAGGGCCCCAGCATTTGCAATCTTTACCTCTCCCTGCTCCTCCGCTGTGTAATCTGGGCCGTCAAATCCATACTGTGCCTGACACCGTCTGAGCCTGCCTCCTGATGTATAGACATATATTTTGAATGTGTACGCTATCCATACATGTTATCCGGGGATACGGTACCCTTTCTAACCTTTGTGCAATCACGTGCAATCCATACTGGGCCTAACACCGTCTGAGCCTGCCTCATGCTGTATAGACATATATTTTGAATGTGTACGCTATCCATACATGATATCCGGTGATACGGTACCCTTTCTAACCTTTGTGCAATCACGTGCAATCCATACTGGGCCTAACACCGTCTGAGCCTGCCTCATGCTGTATAGACATATATTTTGAATGTGTACTCTATCCATACATGTTATCCGGTGATACGGTACCCTTTCTAACCTTTGTGCAATCACGTGCAATCCATACTGGGCCTAACACCGTCTGAGCCTGCCTCATGCTGTATAGACATATATTTTGAATGTGTACGCTATCCATACATGTTATCCGGGGATACGGTACCCTTTCTAACCTTTGTGCAATCACGTGCAATCCATACTGGGCCTAACACCGTCTGAGCCTGCCTCATGCTGTATAGACATATATTTTGAATGTGTACGCTATCCATACATGTTATCCGGTGATACGGTACCCTTTCTAACCTTTGTGCAATCATGTGCAATCCATACTGGGCCTAACACCGTCTGAGCCTGCCTCCTGAGACATATATTTTGAATGTGTACACTATCCATACATGTTATCCAGGGATACGGTACCCTTTCTAACCTTTGTGCAATCACGTGCAATCCATACTGGGCCTAACATCGTCTGAGCCTGCCTCATGCTGTATAGACATATATTTTGAATGTGTACGCTATCCATACATGTTATCCGGTGATACGGTACCCTTTCTAACCTTTGTGCAATCACGTGCAATCCATACTGGGCCTAACACCGTCTGAGCCTGCCTCCTGAGACATATATTTTGAATGTGTACGCTATCCATACATGTTATCTGGGGATACGGTACCCTTTCTAACCTTTGTGCAATCACGTGCAATCCATACTGGGTCTAACACCGTCTGAGCCTGCCTCATGCTGTATAGACATATATTTTGAATGTGTACGCTACCCATACATGTTATCCGGTGATACGGTACCCTTTTTAACCTTTGTGCAATCACGTGCAATCCATACTGGGCCTAACACCGTCTGAGCCTGCCTCCTGAGACATATATTTTGAATGTGTACGCTATCCATACATGTTATCCAGGGATACGGTACCCTTTCTAACCTTTGTGCAATCACGTGCAATCCATACTGGGCCTAACACCGTCTGAGCCTGCCTCATGCTGTATAGACATATATTTTGAATGTGTACGCTATCCATACATGTTATCCGGTGATACGGTACCCTTTCTAACCTTTGTGCAATCACGTGCAATCCATACTGGGCCTAACACCGTCTGAGCCTGCCTCCTGAGACATATATTTTGAATGTGTACGCTATCCATACATGTTATCCAGGGATACGGTGCCCTTTCTAACCTTTGTGCAATCACGTGCAATCCATACTGGGCCTAACACCGTCTGAGCCTGCCTCATGCTGTATAGACATATATTTTGAATGTGTACGCTATCCATACATGTTATCCGGGGATACGGTACCCTTTCTAACCTTTGTGCAATCACGTGCAATCCATACTGGGCCTAACACCGTCTGAGCCTGCCTCCTGAGACATATATTTTGAATGTGTACGCTATCCATACATGTTATCTGGGGATACGGTACCCTTTCTAACCTTTGTGCAATCACGTGCAATCCATACTGGGCCTAACACCGTCTGAGCCTGCCTCCTGAGACATATATTTTGAATGTGTACGCTATCCATACATGTTATCTGGGGATACGGTACCCTTTCTCACCTTTGTGCAATCACGTGTAATCCATACTGGGCGTGAGAACGGCTGGCGAGCTGTTAAGCAAGCTACAGCACCTGTCCAGACAAGTACAGGGATTCCCTAGCGAGGAGACTTATTTGATTGTTTTCAATGTTGGGACAGCAATTTTTGGGGAGCACTATACTCTGGAGAATGATAGATGGGGCCCACCATACACTGGAACATTCCAAAGGTGGACATCAGACACTGGAGCAGCATTTACAGGGCCCATTATACACTAGAGCATTAGAAATGGGGCCCATTATGTTTGGAGCATTATTTGGGCCCATAAGACAGTGGAGCTTCATCCATGGGGACCAACATATACTGTAGCATTATGTGGAACTCATCATATACTGTTTCAAACATTATATGGGACCAATGATTCTGTATGGAGAAATAGATGGGCCTCGTCATGAGATGTAAAAAGTGAGGTATTTTTCATTGGACTATACCGCTATTTCTCTGCCGTATCGGAGCATGATGAGTTGTGGTATGTGTTAAAGGGGCGCTCTTTCGCCCAGGGCACATGAAAACCTGGAGCCAGCCCTCCCCCACCACAGTTTGTAGCCAAATAACCCCCATTTTTCAGTGCGTAACTTGTATTATGAAGTTAATTAAGGTTGACAAGCTTAAGAAAGAAGAATTGATGCTTTTGGCATTCAAATGGGCACTGTAGGTGTGTTTCCTGTCCTCCTCTCACTGCCGACTTTTATTCCCCATTGACTTACATTGGGTTTCGTGTTTCGGGACGACCCCGACTTTTCCCTATAATCGGACGATGTTTCACGACACGAAACGCGACCCTAAAAAACCAAAAGTCGCTCAACTCTAGTCGCTACCTCCTAGGGTCCCAGCCACTTTTACCTCCTCAACCATTACCTCCCTGTTTATAAGGATTAGATCCAAGGTAGCAGTTTCCCTTGTTTTCTCCCCTACCTTTTGGAAGATAAAGTTGTCAGCAAGAGAGGATAAGAATTTCCTTGACCTGTTAGTTTTGCCTGAGAGAGATTCCCAACAAATGTCTGGATAGTTGAAATCTCCCATGACAACTATGTCATATATTTTGGAGAACTTGGCCATTTGATGCATAAAGAGTTCATCAATATCTTCAGCTTGCACAGGCGGCCTGTAGTAAATGCCTACAATGGTGTCCTTTCCATTGTTCTGTCCTTGTATTCTTACCCAAACAGTTTCCACAGAACTCCCAGTCTCTGAAGCTTCAAACTCTGTGCAGATATACACATTTCTAACATACAATGCGACACCTCCTCCTCGTTTATCAAGTCTGTTTCTTGCAAATAAGTTGTATCCTTCTAGTCTTGTATTCCAATCATGTGTATTGTCCCACCAAGTTTCAGTGATTCCAGTGACATCATATTTCTTTTCCTGTGTTAGTAGTTCCAATTCTCCTTGTTTGTTGCCCATGCTTTGTGCTATATGTGGCCCTATAGCCTTTTAGAAGTATTGATGACAAAGAAAAAAAATCTACCTAGCCCTGTTTCCCTGATGCGTTACTCCGCTCTGCAGGGTGTTATCCGAGGCCCCGTGCAGCAGACACGATCTAATCATGTCATTGAGCCTCAGACGCAGAGACTGGTGAAACAGCCGATGGCACTCTGCACCAGCGTTCTATTCAATTGTAATTGCACCCAGGGGACGCAAATACCGTTGAAATTGAGACACCGGAAATGCCATTCAGCACTGGGCCCCCACAATTCACGGACCCCATAGCAATGGCGTGTTCTGCCTTTATTAGCGGTACATCGCTGCATACAGTGGGTACGGAAAGTATTCAGACCCCTTTAACTTTTCCAGTCTTTGTTTCATTGCAAACATTTAAAATCAAAAAAGGTCATTTTTTTAATGTACACTGTGCACCCCATCTTGACTGAAAAAAAAACTAATGCAGAAATTTTTGCAAATTTATTAAAAAAGAAAAACTGAAATATCACATGGTCATAAGTATTCAGACGCTTTGCTCAGACACTCCATATATAAGTCACATGCTGTCCATTTCCTTGCGATACTCCTTCATTGGAGTCCAGCTGTGTTTAATTAAACTGATAGGACTTGATTTGGAAAGGCACACACCTGTCTATATAAGACCTCACAGCTCACAGTGAATGTCAGACCAAATGAGAATCATGAGGTCAAAGGAACTTGCTAAGGAGCTCAGAGATAGAACTGTGGAAAGGCACAGATCTGGCCAAGGTTACAAAAGAATTTCTGCAGTGCTCAAGATTCCTAAGAGCACAGGACGTCCATAATCCTTAAATGGAACAAGTTTGGGACCATTAGAAGTCTTCCTAGACCTGGCTGTCCAGCCAAACTGAGCAATCGTGGAAGAACCTTGATGAGAGAGGTAAAGAAGAACCCTAAGATCACTGTGGCTGAGCTCCACAGATGCAGTAGGGAGATGGGAGAAAGCTCCACAAAGTTAACTATCACTGCATCTCTCCACTAGTCAGGCCTTTATGGCAGAGGGCCCAATGGAAGCCTCTCCTCAGTACAAGACATATGAAAGCCCATATAGAGTTTGCTAAAAAACACATGAAGGACTCCCAGACTATGAGAAATAAGATTCTCTGGCCTGATGACAAATATAGAACTTTTTGGTGCTAATTCTAAGCGGTATGTGTGGAGAATACCAGACACTGCTCATCACCTGCCCAGTACAATCCCAACAGTGAAACATGGTGGTGGCAGCATCATGCTATGGGGGTGTTTTTCAGCTGCAGGGACAGAACGACTGGTTGCAATTGAAGGAAACCTGAATGCGGCCAAGTACAGAGATATCCTGGATGAAAACCTCTTCCAGAGTGCTCTGGACCTCAGACTTGGCCGAAGGTTCATCTTCCAACAAGACAATGACCCTAAGCACACAGCTAAAATAACAAAGGAGTGACTTCAGAACAACTCTGTGACCATTCTTGACTGGCCCAGACAGAGCCCTGACCTAAGTCCAATTGAGCATCTCTGGAGACACCTGAAAATTATTATTATTAATATTATTATTATTTATATAGTACCATTGATTTCATGGTGCTGTACATAAGAAGGGGTTACATACAAATTACAGATATCACTTACAGTAAACAGACTTAGAATGACAGACTGATACAGAGGGGAGAGGACCCTGCCCTTTCGGGCTTACATGCTACAGGATGGTGGGGAAGGAGACAGTAGGTTGGTGGGTTGCAGCAGTTCCAATGTTGGTGAGGCGGTAGCTCCGGTAGTGGTGAGGAGGTAGTGGGGTCATTGCAGGCTGTAGGCTTTCTTGAAGAGGTGGGTTTTCAGGTTCTGTCTGAAGGATCAGAATGTGGTTGATAGTCGGACATGGTGTAAGAGAATGGTCAGCCATAATATACTGAGCGGCCATGTTGTCTCTAGCAGCTATTTTGTTGAAAGTTAGAGAAGATTCAACTTTTACAAAAGAGCTAATAAAATGTACTAAATGGAGGATGGAAAATGAGATCATGTCTCTTACCAACTTCAGTAGATGTGCATAGAGGAAGATTGGATCAATAGGGGAATAGGGTCACCAAATATATGGTCAGTATGCTTATACGTGATAGTGTGGTAGCGAAGTGTAGAGTAGTTAAAATGTAAATGTCAGGATGTAAGAATTTATGGACCTAGACTGGAGACGATGATGAGATTGAAGGCAATAGCCATACATAATCCTGACTTATATGGGTCTTTAATATAGTGTAACGAAAAGTAAATTGAAAGGGTCATATTATTTATCAGTATATCGTAAAATACCTATTTATGTGGATTACCTTATGTATGCCTCAAAATTATACTATGGACGCCTTTCTGCGGCAAAATGCAGCTTTCTTTGTTCTGATAATGTATAAGAAGCTCTTGTTACTGTTGCTTGTTGCCATTCCATCGCCATTATGCCACTGTGCCTCACCATGGCCAGGGCACAGAGCCTTATCACCGCTAGACCTCCTAGCAAATCTCTGCCCGTCTGAATTCCTGTTTTTGCCCGCATATTCCAACTCCTCTGTTATTCTGTATCTGTTTTGCCGTGTATCTCCGAATAAACTTCAACCTCAGCTTCGAGAAGGATTGTCTGCAGTTTTATCCGGCTCTTCCAACTCTCCCGATAAGAACATTTTCTTACAAGTGGCGATTGCCAGCCAGGAGGAGCGGCTCTGGAGAGCGGCCTCCAGAAGAACCTTTGTGGAAGAAGTTGCAGATGAGAGTTTGAGATTGGAAGAGTGAAGAGAAAAAAATAAAAGAAACGCGTGTGGCCACACGTGAAACCGATCAAAGGAAGCCAGCCTGAAGGAGAACCTCTCGTGATCGCTCCGAGACCGCCTGCCCGATTTTTTTATAAGAAAACCACGGACAAAGAAAATGACTATAAAAAGATAAGTAACTAAGAAGAAGCTATCTACAAGGACGTGAGAACTTTTTTGTGCCCGGTAGCAAGAAGCTTTAAAAGGGCGTGGGGAGATGCCTGGCAAGCTAACGAGTGAGGCTGGAATCACGGCTGCACCTCTTTTGATATCTGGTCGACCCCAAACAGGAGGTCTTCCATTCGAGAGAGGTGTGAGTATCTAACTTTGCTTAAATTGCATTTGTTGATACTAGAACAGAGTAAAACTCGTCCTTGTAGACCACTGTAAATATGGAGTGGTTACGGAAGCAGGCAGAGAAATATGCTGGCACACCCCAGCTGGAGGGGGTTAATGTGGAAACCACGTGGCTAAATTGTATGCGATGGTTTACCACAGAGAACAGGGAACTAGATAGAAAGAGTTCGCTAGGGAAAAGTAACTGCCGGGTAGCGGCTTTGTGTAAGACAGTCATAACCTTTGATCAGGCTCTTGATAAACAGTCTACACCACAGTATGTATATGGGGTCACCCGGGCAGGGGCAGCATATAGGGAGAGATTAGAAAAGCTGAGTGAGATGCTGGAGCTAGCACAGAAGCACAGAGAGGAGGGGTGCGAGCTGCAGCAGCTGAGAGCAGTTATGTCACAGATGGACACTGCAGCTTCGAGACACTGTGCTGATGTAAATACAGGTGTAGAATGGAGAAGAGTTAGGGGAATGAGTGAAGTAGTACATAACAAGATATAGTGTCCCAACAGCTCCAGCTTATGCAGACACAGTTGAGGAAAGATATATTGTCCCGACAGCTCCAGCACATGCAGACCCTAGGTTAGGTGTGATGCTGCTTCAACCCCGAGAAAAAAATCCCTGTCCAAATGTTCCTGATCCATCTTAAATTTATTAAAAATTTGCCTAAATTGGGAGGAAGGTAAGGGAGTGTTTTGTTAGGACGATGCAATCCGAGGTGAAGGGTGATGAGTCTAATGTTTTTGCGTACCATTCACCTCGGGGTGTATCTGCTGATTCAGGGAGGCCAGGAGTTCTGGGGGGTATGCGCAGCTGCCGAGAATGGGCAGGTCCCGGTCGGCAGAGCCCCCACGAGATCCCATGAGGGGTCCTCCCTTGTGTTATTTTTGTGGACAGCTAGGACACTTTAGACGTTTTTGTCCCAATTTTGTGCCAGGGCCTATATCCCGAGAACCCCAGGAGTCATTTAACTCCCAACGTCCCCGGGAGTTCTCTAGACCACCTTTCGGAGTTAGACCTCCGTATCCAGCAGTGAGTGACCCTAGGCAGCATCAGCAGTACAACGGTCTTCAAATGGTTAACCCAGTCTCACAGGAGCCTTCTGCTCCTGCTCCCTCCCCAATAGCTTTCACTTATCCGCACCCGGAGGTTCATGCTATTCAGGGAGGGGTCACTCCTCCTCGTCCCTATGCTCTGCTGATTAAGGAACTGCGGGAACATGAGGACCGGACCCTGACTAAGGATCTCTTTGGGGCGGAGGTGGCAGCTGTTGGACGGAAGCCGTGTCCAGATGGGGATGATGGATTTTTCGGGCTTCCCAACACAGGTAACACTGATTGATGGAGTGTTCCCCTTACCCTCCTTGCCCCCCTTTCCGTGGGCAAGGACGGTAGACCTTATGTCAGGGAGAATAGAGGGGCTGCCTTGGGAAGACATCCTCATCGATACAGGAGCCTCAGTTTCAATAACACGACACAAATTGCAGTCACCCCGTGGACTGCCTGAGACTACCACGTTGGTAGGATTTGAGGCAGTAAAAGTCGTCCAGTAAACCTGAGATTTCAGGACACAGGGGGATCGAAGCAAAGGGGTCTTCGATGCGCTTTTTGGGTAAACCCACAGTTACGGTACACTATTTTGGGAACTGATGTTTTGGGAGCAATGGGAATTGTTGTTGATTTATGTAACAAAGTCTTGTGGCGGAATAAAGAAGCCACTATCTGTTCTGTAATTGTACCTGTGGAGGAGGAGGAGGAGAGTCACAAATTACCCATTGCTAGTTTCGGAGTATGTACTGGTGAAAATGTTGAAAATGCTGACAATGATGCTTTAAAGAATGAATTGAAGCAAAAGTTCCCTGAATTGTGGATCTCAAAGAAAACTGATTGTGGGTTAATGCAAACTCAGGTTAAAATTGATGGTGAAAAACTGCCACCTTTCCAGCGTCAGTACCGTATTCCTGAGGACGCAATCCCTTACATAAGGGTTGCAGTCAGTGAATTGGAGAAGCAAGGTATTGTTGTAAAAGGTAATTCTCCATGTAACAGTCCTATTCTACCTGTAAAAAAGGAAGATGGCAGTTTTCGAATGGTAGTAGACCTGAGACTTGTAAATAAGTACACTCCCTCAGCTGCTCACCTTGTTGCATCTGTCCCTGAAGTTATGTCACAGCTGAGGAGTGATTGTAAAGTGTTTTCTTGTTTGGACATTGCAAATGGCTTTTTCTCAGTACCCCTAACACCTGAATCTGCCCTCCGCTTCGCATTCACTTTTGAGAATGTGCAATACTTGTTCACGCGGCTGCCCATGGGATTTCACAGTTCTCCTGTGTATTTCCATCAGGCATTAGCTCAGGTGTTAGAACCCCTTGGCTACGGAGACAAAGTCTTACAGTATGTGGATGATTTATTGATTCAAACTGTCGATGAATGTGAACACAGAGAAACCCTTGAAAATGTTTGTCAGGCTTTACAAAATGCAGGACTCAAAATGAGTCTAGACAAAGTACAATTGATGAAATCAGAGGTTAAATTTCTGGGTGTGTCTGTCTCAGCAGAAGGAAAGAAGCCCATGCATGATAGGGTTAAAGCTATTCAGGCTGTCCCCATACCAACTAACATTACTGAACTCAGAAAATTTTGGGGTCTTATTAATTTTTCCAGAGAATTTATTGAAGATTTTGCCAATTTGGCTAAACCACTGTATGATTTATTGAAACATGCTGATGATGATTTTACCCTTGTGACTGTAGAAGGAGCAGCCTTACAGGCTTTTGAGGGATCGAAGCGCGCCCTTACGGCAGCTACTGCATTGGTTAACCCTGACCCTTCCCAGCCTTTTTACATTCAGACTCACACTGGTGATATCTCTATTTCTTCTGTGCTTCTACAAAAATGGCCCAAAGAAAGCCCAGAGGTATCTAGTCAGTTGTATGCCTTAGGTTATTACTCTAGGTTGCTTACTCCCGTGGAAAAAGGATTCACTCAGTGCATGAAGCACCTACTGGGCGTGCACTGGACTGTGAATCGAGTGAGACATATAGTGGGATTTGCTCCTTTAAGTTTACAGACCCCGCATGTCACTTTAAAAACTCTGCTGCAGAAATTCTTAAACAAATTGAGCAGCGGGGCAAATAATTCTCAAAATTATGGTCCTTCTGTAAAATTAAAGGACACCAGAGGCTTATTCCTGACCCCCACATCCTTGGCAATGCATATGTAGACCACGCAGCCAAGGAAGGTGCACTTACGGGCGATGACAAATATCCCCAAGAAGTCATCGCTGCAGTCACAAAAAAACCCAGAGAGCCCCCCCTTGTTTTTTTTCTCCTCTTCAAGATCTTGTAAAGACACAGGAGAAGGATGGAGACTCATCCCTGTTCAATTCCCTTGAGTCCTTGCCCATTGAAGGGGACAGGCTAGCGCCTTACATCCCAACAACAATGATTAAGTCTTTGCTCAAATTTTCACGCTAAAAAGTTGATTAAAATGGTTCATATCAATCAGTGTAGACTTCTTAATTATTTTACTGAGATTTCTGGTAAGGACTGATACTCCACTCTTTTTTTCTATTTTCTCCAGGTCCGCTGAAGATTTTCATATTCGACTCCTGGGACCATGAACCTATTGGATGATCAGGAGAAGATGTTTCACACTATACAGTGGGACTCTGATAGTGTGAGAGGGGGAGAAGATCAGGAAAATCCAGAAGACAAAGAATGAGAAGAAAAAGACCAAAAGAATTGACTATTGTGCAACTTATTTTTTCGGGACTATTTGAATTATTTTTTTATTATGTGTTTGTTCTATTTTTAGGGACTTTTGCCTTACACACACATGTGCATAAAGTGCTGAATTACCTCCATATTCTTATTTTCAATAATTCACCCATGAATATTACAGTACTGTATGTTGTACTCTGGACAGAGTACAAGAGGGGGACTTGTAAGAGAATGGTCAGCCATAATATACTGAGCGGCCATGTTGTCTCTAGCAGCTATTTTGTTGAAAGTTAGAGAAGTTTCAACTTTTACAAAAGAGCTAATAAAATGTACTAAATGGAGGATGGATAATGAGATCATGTCTTTTACCAACTTCAGTAGATGTGCATAGAGGAAGATTGGATCAATAGGGGAATAGGGTCACCAAATATATGGTCAGTATGCTTATACATGATAGTGTGGTAGCGAAGTGTAGAGTAGTTAAAATGTAAATGTCAGGATGTAAGAATTTATGGACCTAGACTGGAGACGATGATGAGATTGAAGGCAATAGCCATACATAATCCTGACTTATATGGGTCTTTAATATAGTGTAACGAAAAGTAAATTGAAAGGGTCATATTATTTATCAGTATATCGTAAAATACCTATTTATGTGGATTACCTTATGTATGCCTCAAAATTATACTATGGACGCCTTTCTGCGGCAAAATGCAGCTTTCTTTGTTCTGATAATGTATAAGAAGCTCTTGTTACTGTTGCTTGTTGCCATTCCATCGCCATCATGCCACTGTGCCTCACCATGGCCAGGGCACAGAGCCTTATCGCCGCTAGACCTCCTAGCAAATCTCTGCCCGTCTGAATTCCTGTTTTTGCCCGCATATTCCAACTCCTCTGTTATTCTGTATCTGTTTTGCCGTGTATCTCCGAATAAACTTCAACCTCAGCTTCGAGAAGGATTGTCTGCAGTTTTATCCGGCTCTTCCAACTCTCCCGATAAGAACATTTTCTTACAGTTGGGGCAAAGAATTCCACAGGATGGGGGCTATTCGGGAGAAGTCTTGGAGGCGGTTGGGTGAGGAGCGAATAAGTGTGGAGGAGAGAAGGAGGTCTTGGGATGACCAAAGATTACGTGAGGGAAGATATCGGGAGATTAGTTCAGAGACATATGGGGGAGACAGGTTATAGATGGCCTTGTAGCTCAGTATTAGTAATTTGAACTGGATACGCTGAGGGAATGGAAGCCAATGAAGAGATTTGCAGAGGGGGGAAGCGGAGGAGTAGCGAGGAGAGAGATGAATTAGTCGGGCAGCAGAGTTAAGGATGGACTGGAGAGGTGCGAGGGTGTTAGCAGGGAGACCACAGAAAAGGATGTTGCAGTAGTCAAGGCGGGAGATGATGAGGGCATGCACAAGCATTTTAGTAGATTGAGGGTTGAGGAAAGGACAGATTCTGGAAATATTTTTGAGCTGGAGGCGACAGGAGGTAGAAAGAGCTTGGTGTGGTGTGTGGTTTGAAGGACAGGACAGAGTCAAGGGTTAATACGAGGCAGCGGACTTCCGGTACTGGGGAAAGCGTGATGTCATTTATTGTGATAGGTCAGGTAAGGAAGTGCTCAATGTGCGGTTTGAATTGTAGGAGGAGATACAGGATAGGGCGAGGCCTTTGATGCCAAAGAAGGAGAGGAGCTGTAGTAGGAGGCAGTGGCCAACTGTGTCGAATGCAGAGGACAGGTCTAGAAGCAGGAGTATAGAGTATTGTCCATTTGATTTGGCTGTAAGTACTGTAAGTCGTTAGTAATTTTGGTCAGGGCTGTCTTAGTGGACTGATGGGGGCGGAAACCAGATTGTAGATTGTCAAAGAGCAAGTAAGATGAGAGGTGGAAGGAAAGTTCAGCGTGGACGTGCAGTTCCAGGAGTTTGGAAGCGAATGGGAGCAGTGATATTGGGCTATAGCTGGACATAGCGGTTGGGTCAAGGATTGGCTTTTAAGGATAGGCGTGATTGTGGCAAGTTTAAAAGCATAAGGGAAGGTACCGGACACTAGCGATAGGTTGAAGAGGTGAGTTAGGGATGGGATAAGTGTGGTGGTGAGGTTGGGGAGGAGGTGGGATGGGATGGGGTCAAGTGCACAGGTTGTGAGGTGCGATTTGGAAAAGAGGCGATTAAGCTCCCCTTCAGTGATGATGGAGAGGGAGGTAATGGGGTTTGGGCATTGGTCTGGTGTACAAAGGGGTTGTGGTGGTTGAACAATTAAGACTTGCCTTGCTTGGTCGATCTTATTTTTGAAGTGTGTGGCAAAGTCCTCAGCAGAGATGAGGGAGGTTGGAGGGGGCAGTGGTGGGCGGAGGAGGAGGGAGTTGAAAGTTTTGAATAACTGTTTGGGATTGTAGGATAGGGAAGATACGAGGGTTGTGAAGTAGGCCTGTTTAGCAGAGGTGAGGGCAGACTTGAAAGCGAGTGTTGCCTCTCCCGCTCTCGGACCACAACCTTCTTTCCTTCTCTGTCAAGAATTGTCTCCTCACCCGGGACACCCCCACTTACCACACTTATCGGAATACACGTACCATTAATACCCAACAGCTTAGGGACAATCTCCACACATCTTTAGCCCCCATCTCCACCCTCTCCTGTCCAGACATTGCATTGTCACACTTCAATAATACACTGAAGAATGCCCTAGATGAAGCAGCACCTTCTATACGCAGAAAGACCCGATACAGACAACGGCAGCCCTGGCACACAACGCAAACACGCTTTCTTCAGCGCTGCTCGAGGTGTGCAGAGCAGCAGTGGAGAAAATCTCTCTTAGCAGAAGACTTCATCCACTATAAGTTCATGCTCAAAACCTATAACTCTGCCCTTCATCTGGCCAAACAATCCTACTTCACCACCCTCATCACCTCACTATCCAACAACCCAAGACGACTTTTTGAAACCTTAAACTCCCTCCTGAAACCTAAAGTACAGGCCCCCATCACCAACCTCAGCGGTGAGGATCTGGCCACTTATTTCCTAGAAAAAATCAACCACATCCATCAGGATATCTCAGCCCTAACTCCTCAGTGCCTGGATCCCCTTCCCTGCCGCACCTCAAGCTCACTAGACATATTTGAGCCTGTTTCAGAAGAAGAAGTTTCCAAGCTCCTCGCTTCTGCTCGGCCTACAACCTGCAACAGTGACCCTATTCCTTCACAGCTCCTGCAGTCTCTCTCACCAGTGGTCACCACTCACCTGACTAAAATATTTAACCTCTCTCTTTCTTCAGGTATATTTCCCTCCTCATTTAAACATGCCATCATAACCCCTTTACCTAAAAAGCCATCCCTGGACCAGAACTGCACTGCTAACTACAGACCTGTCTCTAACCTTCCCTTCATCTCTAAACTCCTGGAACGCCTGGTCCACTCCCGTCTAATCCGCTATCTCTCGGATAACTCTCTTCTCGACCCCTTACAATCTGGTTTCCGCTCTTTACACTCTACTGAAACTGCCCTCACTAAAGTCTCTAATGATTTAATAACAGCTAAATCGAAAGGTCATTGCTCCCTGCTGATTCTCCTGGATCTCTCTGCCGCATTTGACACTGTGGATCACCAGCTCCTCCTCACTATGCTCCGCTCTATAGGCCTCAAGGACACAGCCCTCTACTGGTTCTCCTCCTATCTCTCTGACCGCTCCTTCACTGTATCTTTTTCCGGCTCCTCTTCCTCTTCTCGTCCCCTTACTATCGGGGTCCCGCAGGGCTCAGTCCTAGGCCCCCTCCTCTTCTCTTTATACACTGCCCCTATTGGACAAACAATCAGCAGATTTGGGTTCCAGTATCATCTCTATGCTGATGACACCCAATTATACACTTCTTCCCCTGACATCACCCCTACCCTAATTCAAAATACCAAGGATTGTCTGTCTGCTGTCTCTAGCATCATGTCCTCCCTCTATCTGAAATTAAATCTCTCTAAAACTGAACTTCTTGTGTTTCTCCCCTCTACTAACCTCACTCTACCTAACATCGAAATAACCCTGGAGGGTTCAACCATAACTCCCAAGCAGCATGCCCGCTGTCTTGGGGTCATATTCGACACTGAACTTTCCTTTACTCCGTACATCCGATCACTCAGTCGCTCTTGTCACCTGCATCTTAAAAACATCTCCAGAATCCGACCTTTTCTCACCTTTGAAACTGCTAAGACTCTTACTGTCGCTCTTATTCATTCTCGTCTGGACTACTGCAACTCTCTTCTGATCGGTCTCCCTCTTACCAAACTTTCTCCTCTCCAATCCATCTTGAATGCGGCAGCCAGGGTCATATTTCTGTCCAGCCGCTTCACCGATGCCTCCATCTTGTACCAGTCATTACACTGGCTACCTATTCGCTACAGGGTCCAGTATAAACTCATCTCTCTCACCCACAAAGCTCTCCACCGCCTTATATCTACTCTCTCATCTCTGTCTATCGCCCTACACGTGCCCTCCGTTCTACAAATGACCTAAGACTAACATCCCCCGTAATCCGAACCTCGCACCTCCGTCTCCAAGACTTCTCTCGTGCTGCTCCAGCTCTCTGGAATGCACTTCCCCAGACGATCAGACTGATACCTAGCCCTGACCTATTCAAGCGCGCTTTGAAAACCCATCTCTTCAAACAAGCCTACCACATCAACTACTCAGCAAGCTAACTTTGCCCTGTTCCCTTCTTCCAAATATTATTCTGAATCTGCACCCTACTATTCATCTGTCTCCACACCCTTCATGCACATGATAACTGCACTTGATACTTGTCTATTGCACTTAAACACACGGGCTGATGACCGGATCATGCAGCTTTATATGAAAATCCCTATTATAATTGCCAGACCTGAATTAACAAGCATTTCTCACCTACTGTGTCCCCCATTTCCTTGTAGATTGTAAGCTTGCGAGCAGGGACCTCACTCCTAATGTCACTGTTTGAATTGTCTTAACTTGTATTGAATTTATTGTCTGTACATGTCCCCGCTTAATTGTAAAGTGCTACAGAATATGTTGGCGCTATATAAATAAAAATTATTATTATTATTATTATTGCCTGATTGAATGCAGTGAAGTCATCTTGCAAATTTGTTTTCTTCCAACACCGCTCTGCAGCCCTGGACACTTAGCGGAGCTTTTTTAGTGGTGTTATTGTGCCAGGGTTGTCTGTTGGTACATCACATTCTGCCATGAACGAGAGGGGCAACCGTGTCAATAGCTGATGCGAGAGTGGCATTGTAGAAAGCAGTTGAACTGTCTGTGCCTTGGAGTGAGGATATGGATGCCAGTGGTAGAATAGAGTCATACAGCGCATGGGTGTCTAGGTGTGCAAGATTTCTGCGGGGGTGCGCATGTTGCTGGACATGGGTGCCAGGAGAGGAGGACAGGGATGAGAAAATGAGTAGATGGTGGTCAAATAGAGGGAGAGGGGAGGTGGTGAAGTTAGAGAGCAGAGGCGTGTGAAGACCAGGTCTAATGTATGTCCGCCTGTGTGGGTGGCTGAGGAGGGCCACTGAGTAAGTTCAAAGGATGAATTAAGGGACAGGAGTTTGGAGGCTGCTGACTGAAGGGTATCAGTGGGGATGTTGAAGTCACCCATGATGATAGTGGGGATGTCAATTGAAAGAAAGTGATGAAGCCAGGTAGAGAATTGGTCAATGAAGGCAGTGGTCGGGCCTGGAGGTCAGTATATGACGGTCACTTGGAGGTTGGAGGGGGAGTAGATGCAGACAGAGTGGACTTCAAAAGAGGGGAGGATTAGGGAGGGAAGAGGTGGGATTGGGTTAAAGGTGCAGTTGGAAGAAAGGAGAAGACCCACTCCTCTACCGTGTCTTATAGGCGCATGAATTCGTCACAGAGCAAGGAGGCAGAACTAATAAATTTTATGGTTTATTCCAAAAAGATGGGCAGTGTTTACAGAAGATAAAAAAGGCTTTACAAAATGAGACAATTAAGATATGTACAGTACAGACCAAAAGGGGACTCCATGCAGCCTCACTGACGTCACTGGCTGACCTGAGGTGAACTGATGAGCGTGGGAAAAAATGCAGAAACTTTCCCACGGTAATGAGTTCATCTCAGGGCAGCCAGGGAGGCTGTGCAGAGATTGAATAATTCATTCTGACAGTGGTTTACATGGGGCTGGTCGCATTAGCACTGGTCCCTGTGTAAACCACTTAACCCTGACTGAGCAGCGGAGAGGTAAGGATATGGTTGCTTTTTTGTTTTCTTTTTGTTACAGGTCAATGGTTTATTTTTTGATTACCAGAGCAATAAATCGTGTCAAAAGCTAGGTGTATTTGTTTCATTAAAATAACTTTTAATTAATGTCTGTGTGTTTTTTAACAGTTTAATAGTCTATAGTTAATAATGGATAAGTGTCTAATTGACACCTCTCCATTATTAATTGGCTTAATGTCACCTTCCAATTGCAAGACGACATTAAGCCATTAATATTAACCCATTAGCCACCGGTACAGGGCAATGGGAATAGAGGGGATAAGGGGTGTCTGGGGGCAGATTTTTGTAGCGGGGGGGGGGCAAAAACAATGGTCTTTCTCAAGACTATTAAAATCTGCCCTCACTCACCTGCTTTACTTCTCTGGTTGCAATTTTGCCGCGGGAGCCCACGCATTTTTTTCAAACCAATTAACCCCTTAATTTAACACCTAGACATCCCAAATTTTACACACAAACCCTAATTTAATTATTAGTCAGGGACATATAAAAAAAATACATGAAATGGTTTACTGTATGTAAACCATGTGTCATTTCATGTCGGGTTGGGGAATGATTTTACAGAAGCCGGCAATTGATTTTGTGGCTATTCTGCTATGTAGAACTCTATGAAATATATATATATATATATATATGTGTCTCAATGACGTGTGTGTATATATATATATGTATTCTATGTGTATATATTCTTTCATTTCTTTATTAAACATGTCAGTGTGATTTTACTGTATCGTGCACTGAATTTCCAGCTTTTCTAAAGGACACCGGGTGCGTATTTCTCGCAAGTCACACGTGTGGTCCATGTGTAATGCATTGTTTTTGCGCACCCATAGACTTGCATTGGCGTATTGCGGGCAGAATACGCTGACATGCGCAACATGCTGCGATTGGCACTGACCGTAAAATACACGACAGAAATATACGGCTGATGGGAGCTACCCCATAGAGAATCATTGGTCCGTGTGCAATGCGTGGTTTTTACGCCTCTCTCGTCTGTATTTCTCTCTAGTGTGACCCCGGCCTAACCCTTTCTTTCAGCTTTCATTGCAGCGAGATGATAGTTAAAAGTGGGAGAATGTCTACAAACACAGCTCTGTGAGTTGTGCTGTTTTAGATGTATGTTTGCAGCATTTTTGGTGGTGGGGTGTTTAGGCCATTTTTACCTATAAGCTTCACAATGAAACTTCAAAAAACTATAAATGAGTGAATCAATTAGATATGAATTGAATTTGTATACAATTTGTAGGTATTCGTTGAAGCCGGCAAATATCAAGAACATGCACTTTTGTGTCATGTGAATCGCCTACAATGGTGCTGCAATTTTAGGCCCCATTCACACAGTCAGTATTTGGTCAATATTATACATATAATTTCCTCTGATTGTTCCACTTCTGATTTTGGCTTGAAATACTGATGTAAAATACTGACCAAATATTGAACATGTGAACCTGGCTTTACTCATGTTAGAAGATTACATCACACAGAGGAGGATTACATGAGCTTAGTTGTGGCCAGGCGATCTTGCCCATAATATCTTGTAATTATCAGAGCCTGTGTAAAAGCCAAAGCAGGGAAGAAGCAGCCATTTTTTAGTGAATCTGGATAGTGAGAGGAAGTCACAGCTTATCCGTTAGGACAACGAGAGAAAAAAATAAAACAATGATAAACATTACAGATAGTGTGCGGCAGCACAGCAGTGTAGAAGAGAATACTGAATAAACATTACAAATAGTGCGTGGCAGAACGGCAGTGTAGAAGATAGCACTGAATAAACATTACAAATAGTGTGTGGCAGCACAACAGTGTAGAAGAGAATACTGAATAAACATAAATTGTGTGTGGGAGCACAGCAGTGTAGAAGATAGCACTGAATAAACATTACAGATAGTGAGTGGCAGCACAGCAGCGTAGAAGAGAATACTGAATAAACATTGTAAATAGTGTGTGGCAGCACAGAGGTGTAGAAGATAGCAATGAATAAACATTACAGATAGTGAGTGGCAGCACAGCAGTGTACAATAGAAGATATGACTGAATAAACATATAGTGTGTGGCAGAACAGCAGTGTAGAAGATAGCACTGAATAAGCATTAGAGTTAGTGTGTGGCAGCACAGCAGTGTAGAAGTTAGCACTTAAAAAACATTACACATAGTGTGTGCGTGGCAGCACAGCAGTGTAGAAGATAGCACTGAATAAACATTACAGATAGTGTGTGGCAGCACAGCAGTGTAGAAGAGAATACTGAATAAACATTATAAATAGTGTGTGGCAGCACAGCAGTGTAGAAGATAGCACTGAATAAACATAGATAGTGAGTGGCAGCACAGCAGTGTACAGTAGAAGATAACACTGAATAAACATTACAGATAGTGTGTGGCAGCACAGCAGTGTAGAAGATAGCACTTAATAAACATTTCATATAGTGTGTGGCAGCACAGCAGTGTAGAAGATAGCACTGAATAAACATTACACATTGTGTGTGGCAGCACAGCAGTGAGAAGAGAATACTAAATAAACATTACAAATAGTGCGTGGCAGCACAGCAGTGTAGAAGATAGCACGGAATAAACATTACACATTGTGTGTGGCAACACAGCAGTGTAGAAGAGAATACTGAATAAACATTACAAATAGTGCGTGGCAGAGCAGCAGTGTAGAAGATAGCAATGAATAAACAATACAAATAGTGTGTGGCAGCACAGCAGTGTAGAAGAGAATACTGAATAAACATAAATTGTGTGTGGGAGCTCAGCAGTGTAGAAGATAGCACTGAATAAACATTACACATTGTGTGTGGCAGCACCGCAGTGTAGAAGAGAATGCTGAATAAACATTACAAATAGTGCGTGTCAGCACAGCAGTGTAAAAGATAACACTGAATAAACATTACAGATAGTGTGTGGCAGCACAGCAGTGTAGAAGATAGCACTTAATAAACATTTCATATAGTGTGTGGCAGCACAGCAGTGTAGAAGATAGCACTGAATAAACATTACACATTGTGTGTGGCAGCACAGCAGTGAGAAGAGAATACTAAATAAACATTACAAATAGTGCGTGGCAGCACAGCAGTGTAGAAGATAGCACGGAATAGACATTACACATTGTGTGTGGCAACACAGCAGTGTAGAAGAGAACACTGAATAAACATTACAAATAGTGCGTGGCAGAGCAGCAGTGTAGAAGATAGCAATGAATAAACAATACAAATAGTGCGTGGCAGCACAGCAGTGTAGAAGAGAATACTGAATAAACATAAATTGTGTGTGGGAGCTCAGCAGTGTAGAAGATAGCACTGAATAAACATTACACATTGTGTGTGGCAGCACTGCAGTGTAGAAGAGAATACTGAATAAACATTACAAATAGTGCGTGTCAGCACAGCAGTGTAGAAGATAGCACTGAATAAACATTACAGATAGTGAGTGGCAGCACAGCAGAGTAGAAGATAACATTGAATAAACATTACAGATAGTGTGTGGCAGCGCAGCAGAGTAGAATATAACATTGAATAAACATTACAGATAGCATCTCTTCAGGGCATTTGAAGGTTTTTGATTCATTACAAATAAACTTCCCTTGCAAAATCCATGGGAAGCCGGCGAGTTTGATTTACAGATTCAGTCATTACTATCCAAAACACATGAACAAAATGTCCCTAAATGAAAAATGTAATAAAAACACTTGACGTCATTTTTATTGCGTTTTCCTCACAAACAGGAAATCCCTGCATGTGTTGTGTCACGAGACATGCAGCTGCGGGGACGTGAACATATTATTCAAGCACTCTGCAGATACCCGAGCATGCTCAGATAACACCTTATCAGAGCATGTTCTCTAATTACCACTCCTGAAGTCTCATGCACACGTTGCTTATTTTTTCTTTGCAGACTTGCAGCAAATTTCATCTTTACTAATGAGTCAGGGAAAATCCATGATAATAAAGGTGCAGATTTTATGCCTTTTTTCCTGCCAACATGTCAGGTGTCACGGGCTTACTGTAACAGAGAGCAGCCAGAAGACAGCAGAGTCTGATTTCTCCTACTCCTGCACTGATTAAGCACTTCACCTTCATATTAAACTGTGTAAATTTCTTTTGGCAGTGTAGGGGTTAATCGGCTCAGTTGAGAGCTCCTGGAAGCTTTTCTGCATTAAGCTCTCAGCAGTTTACTGTTAGCCACTCCCATCTCCTATATAATCTGGATCCTGGTTAGCACTCATTGTCATAGGTATCTTATGCTGCATGGCTGGAGGTTGTTGTTGGTTATTATTGGGGTATTCGGTTGGTGGATTTATCTGTGACTGTTTTGAGTGTGTGATCATTCTCTTTCTTCTACTACTTTGGTTATACTTGATCCTCCAATTGTACTGATCGCCCACTTTCTAGTATAATGTCCCCATTTCTGGTATAGCGTCCCCATCCTGGTATAATTTCTCCAATTCTGGTATATAATGCCCTCCATCCTGGTATATTGTCCCCATTCTGGTATAATATCCCCCATTTTGGTATATTGTCCTCCATCCTGGTATTATGTGCCAATTCTGATATATTGTCCACATCTTGATATACTGCACCCATTTGGGCATAATGTTTCCCATTCTGGTATAATGTCCCCCATCCTGGTATAAGATCTCCATTCTGGTATAATGCCCCCATTCTGGCATAATGTTTCACATCGTAGTAAAATTGGCCCATCCTGGTATCATGTCCCCATCCTGGTATAACTCCTGGGCCCCCCTGTTCTTCTCCGACACACTTTAAAAAGAAACAAACGATTCTACTCACCATCCTGTGCTCCCACAAGATGCGGAGTCCTCTTCTGTAGCCGCCGCAGGACCTGGCAGCTGACTTCAGTGTGCTGGATAATGTAGATGGTTAGCGGTTAGCACTCGGCCTAAGAGTTTGAGTTCGCGGTGCCAGTGAAAAGGAACGGATAGTCCCCAAATTGCATAGACAATATAGAGTCACTGCACACGCTGGTTATGCTTAATGTGAAATAAAATTATTGCTTGACGGTGAGGAAGCGACATCTATCGACGTTTCGGCCACATCGGCCTTTATCACAAAAGTCGCCCTTTAAATTGAATGTAGGGTCTGTTTTCACCAAATCGATAATGTCACTGCTAGGCATAAATGAATTGATAGCATATTCAAAGTTGCCGATAATCCTGTTCCTTGAGGAGGTGGTGGACTGGTAAATATGCCAGAGAGTTATTGGTAAAGGATGGAATCTCCAGCGCTGGACTTCAGTTAAAAATACATCATTTATTGTAAATTCTTAAAATCGAACAGAAAAAGTGTGGATAAGGACATACAGGCAGATGGGGTCTCTGGTGGTCTCCAACCAACGCGTTTCGACCTAGAGGGTCTTACTCATGGTTCACACTAGACCAATACTGACGACTACAAATAGTACAAAAACTAGTAAATCACAGGTGTTGGACAAAAGAATTAATGAAAATAGGGAGTATCCCTACCAGTTAACTCTTGCAAACACTCAGCCTAATGTGGAGCTGAAACAAAAACTAGTCGGAAAAAAAAAAAACAAAAAAACAAAACCTAATAAAAAGATATCATAAGAATATAATAACAATCACAAAAATTATCAGAATAACCAGAATTGAATAGGACTAAGTAGAATGTAAATATACAGAAGAAAATATCAATCTAATTGCAATATTAAATCAAGTCGTTTGTTCAGACCTGATGGTACTCTTGTATTTAATTTAAAAATCCAAAAGGATTCACGATTTAATAATTTTCTCCTGAAATCACCTCCCCTAGTAGATCTATAGACTTTCTCTATTGCTATAATTTTGAGACTATCAGTTTTACCTCCATGAACAGTTTTACAATGATAAGAAACTGCTGAAATATTATAATTGCTACTAGTAGCTTCTGACAAGTGTTTCCTAATTCTCTTTTTAAGAGGTCCTATTGTGCAGCCTACATATTGTAGGTTACAAAAAACGCATTCAATAACATATATTACTCCTTCTGAATTACAATTGATGTGAGACTGAATAGGGTATGATATGCCAGTAACACTAGAAGTGAATCTGCTGGTTTTAACCACATAGTTGCAGACTTTACAGGGATGATGTCCACATTTGGAAAAGCCTTTATATGACAACCAAGTATTATTTTTAGTTCTCCTATTACTGATAAAAAGACTGGGGGATAAGATATCGCTCAAAGCAGGAGCTTTCCTGGCTATGTATCGTATCTGGGTATTGTCCAGAATTTGACCAAGTTTATTATCATTGTGTAAAATAGGTAAGTATTTTTTGACAATGTCCGTTATCTTATTGAATTGTGGACTGTACATGGTAGAAAAACTAACTATAGGACGGTCATAATTATTACAGGGGGCCCGTGTGCGATTCTTTTTCTTGCTAGCAGTAACTCCAGTGTGTACAAGGCTCAAAGGAGATTCATTCAGCAGGGTGTGTCTATCGATCCTGCTGACAATATTATCAGCTTTCCTTAGCATCCAATTAGCATATCCTCTGTCCTTAAGTCTAGAGAGGGTTTTGTTTGATTCTTTAGCAAATGTTATAGGTGAGCTGCAATTTCTTTTTAACCTAATTAATTCTCCCACTGGAATGTTTTTAACCACATGCTTGGGGTGACAAGAATAAGCTTGTAAAATTGAATTTGTATCTGTGGGTTTTCTGAAAGGAAAAACGCAGACCTTTTGGCTGTCAGGATTCACAGACAAAGTCACATCCAGATAACTGATAGAAAAATCCGACACTGTAAATGTAAATGAAAGATTAAAATCATTCATATTAATATAGCTAATGAAATCACTAATCCCTGAGATGTCTCCCTTCCAAATCAAAATCAGGTCATCTATAAAGCGGCCATATAGTTGTATATTTTGTGAAAAGGGATTATTGTTACATAAGATATATTTCTCTTCCCAAACAGCTACTGTAATATTAGCTAAAGCTGGGGAACATTTACCCCCCATACTTACTCCTTGTTTTTGTAAGAAAAAAATTCCATCAAATGAAAAATAATTATGTGAGAGAAGAAAGGAAACTGCATCCACAATGAAGGATTGAATTTCTATCACATATGTGCTATATTTGTCCAAAAAGAATGTGAGACTAGAGATAATCACATTATGTGGTATGGACGGGTATAAACCCACCACATCACAGGTAATCCATGAATATTCTGGTGACCAATGATAATCATCCAAGGCAGAGATTAACATTTTGGTGTCTCTGATATATCCTGGAAGATCAATGACCAAAGGTTGTAGGTAATGATCAACCCACTCTGCCAATTTCTCTGAAAAAGACCCTATCCCCGAAATTATAGTTCTAAAGGGGGGGGGGAACAAATCCTTGTGGATTTTAGGAAACGCATGATAAATGGGAATCACAGGGTTCTTGATATTAACATAATCATAAATTTTCTGTGTTATGGCCCCTGTGACTAAACCATCGTTTAATAATTTTGACAAATCACACTGAAATTTAGACGTGGGATCACTAGAAATCTTGGAATAGGTAGCAGAATCATTCAAAATGCGCAGATTTTCTGAATAATACAGGCCAGCATTAAGCACGACTACTCCACCCCCTTTATCTGCCTGTCTCACCAGAATGTCAGCATTATCTTTTAACTCTTTCATAGCTGCTCTCTCTTGTGCTGTTAAATTGTCATATGTCATTTCTGTTATTTTATCAAGCTCCACTAAATCTTTCTCTATTAGTTCTTGGAATATATCTAGAATAGCAGGTCTGGACTGAACTGGATAAAACCCTGGATTGGGCATTTTAAAGAGATCATTTAAAGTCCTATTTTTTGGTAAGGAATGTGATTGTAAGTCTCTAAGAGTGGAATAGCCTATAAGATCTTTAAAAGAAAAATTTCCATAGGGAAAAATTAACTCAGGAATGTTTGTAGATCCAGACAGTGACAAGGTCTCTGAAGAGGTGGACTGGTAGTCAAAATGACATTTCAAAGTTAAATTTCTGGCAAACTTATTCACATCTAGAAGAGTCTGATAAATATCAAATTTGTTGACTGGACTAAATCCCAAGCCTTTGCTCAAGAGAGTCATATGAGCTTCTGATAGGATATAGCTTGAAAGATTTATTACAGGGCATGTTGATATCTCCTCCGGTTTCTGAAGTGGTAGTTTCTTTTTATGTTTCCTCCCCGCTCTTCTCCGTCGTTTTTTGATCTCCTTACGATAATTCCATCACTACGGATATCCTCAGAATGATTAGTGTTGAAGGAAGCATCTAAGAACTCTTCTGACGTATTCAGATTAGAACTGGAAGACGCTGTTGAATCATGAGACCTGGTGAAGCTGACCCTGCGATCTCTATGGTGAAAGCCTGAAAAACCATGCTGATATCGTTTTTTACCTTCTTGAAAAGGACGGCTTTTCTTCCAGGAATAGACCTGGTTCAATTCAAAGTCGCGTTTGTCTCTTGTGAATTTACTGCGTTTTATATCTGCAATATATTCTTCCAGTTTGGAAAGATTTTTTTCCATTCTTGAATTAAATTTGTCAAAGTCTTTCACATTATTGTGTTTGTTCAGAGAAGTCTGCATCTTAGTGATCTCTTCTTTAACACAAGTCATCTCCAGTTCCTCATATTTAATAATCAACTCCATTAATTTGAAAGAACTTTGTGTAAGAATCTGCTCCCACTCTAATCTGAAAGTGTCTGAGTAGATGAAGGTAGGTCTTTTATTCAGTCTCAATCCCCTAGGGATAAATTTTTTCGTCAGATAAGATTTTAGAGAGGTCATGTCCCACCATAATCTGGTTTCCTTATTTTTCCGATTTTCCAGTTTATTAAAAAGGTTTTCTAAAGACTCTACCTGAGAGACCCCACTGCTCACATTAGTAACATCATCTGTAGAGTCAAAAATGGCTGCAAAGATATGCTGCCTATTTCTGTCCAAATCCATGTCCATAGAATTAGTGTTTACAAGCGTCCACAACAATTATAGAGTAAGGGAGCAGGACTAGATCATAAATATAATTATAGAAGGATAGGGAAAATGAAGGGAGGTCAGCTCACCAGTCTCGGTTGCGATCCATAATCCTCCTGCGCACGGAGATCTACTAGGGGAGGTGATTTCAGGAGAAAATTATTAAATCGTGAATCCTTTTGGATTTTTAAATTAAATACAAGAGTACCATCAGGTCTGAACAAACGACTTGATTTAATATTGCAATTAGATTGATATTTTCTTCTGTATATTTACATTCTACTTAGTCCTATTCAATTCTGGTTATTCTGATAATTTTTGTGATTGTTATTATATTCTTATGATATCTTTTTATTAGGTTTTTTTTTTTTTTTTTTCCGACTAGTTTTTGTTTCAGCTCCACATTAGGCTGAGTGTTTGCAAGAGTTAACTGGTAGGGATACTCCCTATTTTCATTAATTCTTTTGTCCAACACCTGTGATTTACTAGTTTTTGTACTATTTGTAGTCGTCAGTATTGGTCTAGTGTGAACCATGAGTAAGACCCTCTAGGTCGAAACGCGTTGGTTGGAGACCACCAGAGACCCCATCTGCCTGTATGTCCTTATCCACACTTTTTCTGTTCGATTTTAAGAATTTACAATAAATGATGTATTTTTAACTGAAGTCCAGCGCTGGAGATTCCATCCTTTATTTTGCTTCAGTCAACACCCCTGATCAAGGTGACTCCGTGCGCAGGAGGATTATGGATCGCAACCGAGACTGGTGAGCTGACCTCCCTTCATTTTCCCTATCCTTCTATAATTATATTTATGATCTAGTCCTGCTCCCTTACTCTATAATTGTTGTGGACGCTTGTAAACACTAATTCTATGGACATGGATTTGGACAGAAATAGGCAGCATATCTTTGCAGCCATTTTTGACTCTACAGATGATGTTACTAATGTGAGCAGTGGGGTCTCTCAGGTAGAGTCTTTAGAAAACCTTTTTAATAAACTGGAAAATCGGAAAAATAAGGAAACCAGATTATGGTGGGACATGACCTCTCTAAAATCTTATCTGACGAAAAAATTTATCCCTAGGGGATTGAGACTGAATAAAAGACCTACCTTCATCTACTCAGACATTTTCAGATTAGAGTGGGAGCAGATTCTTACACAAAGTTCTTTCAAATTAATGGAGTTGATTATTAAATATGAGGAACTGGAGATGACTTGTGTTAAAGAAGAGATCACTAAGATGCAGACTTCTCTGAACAAACACAATAATGTGAAAGACTTTGACAAATTTAATTCAAGAATGGAAAAAAATCTTTCCAAACTGGAAGAATATATTGCAGATATAAAACGCAGTAAATTCACAAGAGACAAACGCGACTTTGAATTGAACCAGGTCTATTCCTGGAAGAAAAGCCGTCCTTTTCAAGAAGGTAAAAAACGATATCAGCATGGTTTTTCAGGCTTTCACCATAGAGATCGCAGGGTCAGCTTCACCAGGTCTCATGATTCAACAGCGTCTTCCAGTTCTAATCTGAATACGTCAGAAGAGTTCTTAGATGCTTCCTTCAACACTAATCATTCTGAGGATATCCGTAGTGATGGAATTATCGTAAGGAGATCAAAAAACGACGGAGAAGAGCGGGGAGGAAACATAAAAAGAAACTACCACTTCAGAAACCGGAGGAGATATCAACATGCCCTGTAATAAATCTTTCAAGCTATATCCTATCAGAAGCTCATATGACTCTCTTGAGCAAAGGCTTGGGATTTAGTCCAGTCAACAAATTTGATATTTATCAGACTCTTCTAGATGTGAATAAGTTTGCCAGAAATTTAACTTTGAAATGTCATTTTGACTACCAGTCCACCTCTTCAGAGACCTTGTCACTGTCTGGATCTACAAATATTCCTGAGTTAATTTTTCCCTATGGAAATTTTTCTTTTAAAGATCTTATAGGCTATTCCACTCTTAGAGACTTACAATCACATTCCTTACCAAAAAATAGGACTTTAAATGATCTCTTTAAAATGCCCAATCCAGGGTTTTATCCAGTTCAGTCCAGACCTGCTATTCTAGATATATTCCAAGAACTAATAGAGAAAGATTTAGTGGAGCTTGATAAAATAACAGAAATGACATATGACAATTTAACAGCACAAGAGAGAGCAGCTATGAAAGAGTTAAAAGATAATGCTGACATTCTGGTGAGACAGGCAGATAAAGGGGGTGGAGTAGTCGTGCTTAATGCTGGCCTGTATTATTCAGAAAATCTGCGCATTTTGAATGATTCTGCTACCTATTCCAAGATTTCTAGTGATCCCACGTCTAAATTTCAGTGTGATTTGTCAAAATTATTAAACGATGGTTTAGTCACAGGGGCCATAACACAGAAAATTTATGATTATGTTAATATCAAGAACCCTGTGATTCCCATTTATCATGCGTTTCCTAAAATCCACAAGGATTTGTTCCCCCCCCCCCTTTAGAACTATAATTTCGGGGATAGGGTCTTTTTCAGAGAAATTGGCAGAGTGGGTTGATCATTACCTACAACCTTTGGTCATTGATCTTCCAGGATATATCAGAGACACCAAAATGTTAATCTCTGCCTTGGATGATTATCATTGGTCACCAGAATATTCATGGATTACCTGTGATGTGGTGGGTTTATACCTGTCCATACCACATAATGTGATTATCTCTAGTCTCACATTCTTTTTGGACAAATATAGCACATATGTGATAGAAATTCAATCCTTCATTGTGGATGCAGTTTCCTTTCTTCTCTCACATAATTATTTTTCATTTGATGGAATTTTTTTCTTACAAAAACAAGGAGTAAGTATGGGGGGTAAATGTTCCCCAGCTTTAGCTAATATTACAGTAGCTGTTTGGGAAGAGAAATATATCTTATGTAACAATAATCCCTTTTCACAAAATATACAACTATATGGCCGCTTTATAGATGACCTGATTTTGATTTGGAAGGGAGACATCTCAGGGATTAGTGATTTCATTAGCTATATTAATATGAATGATTTTAATCTTTCATTCACATTTACAGTGTCGGATTTTTCTATCAGTTATCTGGATGTGACTTTGTCTGTGAATCCTGACAGCCAAAAGGTCTGCGTTTTTCCTTTCAGAAAACCCACAGATACAAATTCAATTTTACAAGCTTATTCTTGTCACCCCAAGCATGTGGTTAAAAACATTCCAGTGGGAGAATTAATTAGGTTAAAAAGAAATTGCAGCTCACCTATAACATTTGCTAAAGAATCAAACAAAACCCTCTCTAGACTTAAGGACAGAGGATATGCTAATTGGATGCTAAGGAAAGCTGATAATATTGTCAGCAGGATCGATAGACACACCCTGCTGAATGAATCTCCTTTGAGCCTTGTACACACTGGAGTTACTGCTAGCAAGAAAAAGAATCGCACACGGGCCCCCTGTAATAATTATGACCGTCCTATAGTTAGTTTTTCTACCATGTACAGTCCACAATTCAATAAGATAACGGACATTGTCAAAAAATACTTACCTATTTTACACAATGATAATAAACTTGGTCAAATTCTGGACAATACCCAGATACGATACATAGCCAGGAAAGCTCCTGCTTTGAGCGATATCTTATCCCCCAGTCTTTTTATCAGTAATAGGAGAACTAAAAATAATACTTGGTTGTCATATAAAGGCTTTTCCAAATGTGGACATCATCCCTGTAAAGTCTGCAACTATGTGGTTAAAACCAGCAGATTCACTTCTAGTGTTACTGGCATATCATACCCTATTCAGTCTCACATCAATTGTAATTCAGAAGGAGTAATATATGTTATTGAATGCGTTTTTTGTAACCTACAATATGTAGGCTGCACAATAGGACCTCTTAAAAAGAGAATTAGGAAACACTTGTCAGAAGCTACTAGTAGCAATTATAATATTTCAGCAGTTTCTTATCATTGTAAAACTGTTCATGGAGGTAAAACTGATAGCCTCAAAATTATAGCAATAGAGAAAGTCTATAGATCTACTAGGGGAGGTGATTTCAGGAGAAAATTATTAAATCGTGAATCCTTTTGGATTTTTAAATTAAATACAAGAGTACCATTAGGTCTGAACAAACGACTTGATTTAATATTGCAATTAGATTGATATTTTCTTCTGTATATTTACATTCTACTTAGTCCTATTCAATTCTGGTTATTCTGATAATTTTTGTGATTGTTATTATATTCTTATGATATCTTTTTATTAGGTTTTGTTTTTTTTTTTTTTTTTTTCCGACTAGTTTTTGTTTCAGCTCCACATTAGGCTGAGTGTTTGCAAGAGTTAACTGGTAGGGATACTCCCTATTTTCATTAATTCTTTTGTCCAACACCTGTGATTTACTAGTTTTTGTACTATTTGTAGTCGTCAGTATTGGTCTAGTGTGAACCATGAGTAAGACCCTCTAGGTCGAAACGCGTTGGTTGGAGACCACCAGAGACCCCATCTGCCTGTATGTCCTTATCCACACTTTTTCTGTTCGATTTTAAGAATTTACAATAAATGATGTATTTTTAACTGAAGTCCAGCGCTGGAGATTCCATCCTTTATTTTGCTTCAGTCAACACCCCTGATCAAGGTGACTCCGTGCGCAGGAGGATTATGGATCGCAACCGAGACTGGTGAGCTGACCTCCCTTCATTTTCCCTATCCTTCTATAATTAGAGAGTTATTGGTGGCGCAGTGGGTGAAGTATGCACAGTGGTGCCAAAGCAGTGCATCTATTACCATGTAGTCCTGTTCTGTTGTCCCCCATGAAAACTTTTGGATAAATGGACAACTGAGTGTTACCAGTTAGAGGCGAATCTGTACACAGTCTGACACCAACAGCACTGACTGGACAGTGTCAGATTAGGAAGGGACACACCCTTAACTGATAAAAAAACATGGCTGCCTGCTTTCAAAAATAGCGCCATCTTTGTCCACATGTGATGCATATTATTGAAGCTCAGTCTCATCCCCTTGAAACGGGTTGAGCTGCCATACCAGAAATAACCTAGTGACAAGTGTGGCGCAGATTCCGGGAAGTATGTAGTTATGTTTTCGGAATCCTGTGCAACCCTTTTGTTAGCTTACCACAGTGTTGTTGGGATAAGAAAGGACACCCAGGCTGTGACAAGTTGAAGCCAGATACTAAAAGAGTATCCCAATTTTCTGCTGTACATTGTAGAGAACCATTTCAAAGTAATTCATGACTTAAATGGTCACTTACCTTCAAACAATATTAATTCATTTTATCGATATTAATATAATGCATGATATACCCCCATAACATCACTCTAACGTGACGGCCACTCATCTTCCTTCTGTCCACTGCTTGTTGTCAAGTATCCATTTATAGTAGCAGAGACCCTACCATGGTCTACAGGAAGTGGGTGAGGATCTCTGTCTCTTTACAGGAAGTGGGAGTGGGTCTTTGTTTCTTTACAGGAAGTGGGAGTGGGTCTTTGTTTCTTTACAGGAAGTGGGAGTGGGTCTTTGTCTTTTCACAGGAAGTAGGAGTGGGTCTGTCTCTTTACAGGAAGTAAGAGTGGGTCTTTGTTTCTTTACATGAAGTGGGAGTGGGTATCTGTCTCTTTACATGAAGTGGGAGTGGGTATCTGTCTCTTTACACGAACTGGGAGTGGGTATCTGTCTCTTTACAGGAAGTAGGAATGGGTCTTTGTCTTTTCACAGGAAGTAGGAGTGGGTCTTTGTTTCTTTACATGAAGTGGGAGTGGGTCTTTGTCTTTTCACAGGAAGTGGGAGTGGGTCTGTCTCTTTACAGGAAGTAAGAGTGGGTCTGTCTCTTTACATGAAGTGAGAGTGGGTATCTGTCTCTTTACATGAAGTGGGAGTGGGTATCTGTCTCTTTACACGAACTGGGAGTGGATCTTTGTCTCTTTACAGGAAGTAGGAATGGGTCTTTGTCTTTCTACAGGAAGTGAGCAGATCTTTATTTCTCTACGGAAAGTGGGGGCAAGACATTGTTTTTTACAGGAATTGGTAGCAGGACTTGGCCTCTCTAAGGAAGCAAAAGTGGGTCTTTGCCTCTCTACATGAAATGGGGGCAGGTGCTTGTCTCTACAGGAAGTGGGGCGAGTCTTCCTTTCTAAAGGAAGTGGGGATAAGTTTTCGTCTCTATACAGCAAATAGGGAAAAGATTAGGTCGCTCTACAGGAAGTGGGGGTGGGTCTAAGTCTGTAGGAAGTGGGTTTGAGTCTTTATTCTCTACAGGAAGTGAGAGCAGGTCTTTGTCTCTCTATAAGAAGTAATCTTTGTGTGCAGGGAACTGTCAAATTGAATACAAGAATACCAGAGAGGTAAGTTTTCAGTACAGGGTATACAAGCCACTGGAAAATAGAAAGTGCAATGTGTGTTGGGAAGTGAGGGGGAAAAAAAAGTTCTAGCACTTATAGGGCTGGTAGAATGCTAATGAATGACCCACTTTAAAACAGTGCATGTAAGGTTACAGAGCACGAGAATAGGGACAGTTCTTGGACTTACAGTATTTGACTTGTATGTTCACCAAAAATAGTTTTATATGCGAGGGATGAGTGCAAGGGCTGCTCTTTTCTTGCAAGTTTTGTGTGACATGAGGTGTGACCTATAAAAAGGCGGAGTCCAGTATGCTAGACCATGTAGATCCAGTAATGGCTGAGCATCGTTACTCAAAAATATAACACAGAACAAAACACACATAATCAGAACTGAGCTTGTAGAATAGTTTCATATTTTTTTTTATACAGACAAAGTTTTTGCCTATTTAAATTTGAAATTCCAATACAGACTTGTATATACTATACAGGGTTTTGTTCTTTCATATATAACTTTTTTGTTTTATAACAGGCAGGTAAAATTTTAACATTGTGTAGCAATTTAAACAAAATCAGCCATTCAATACAGTATTATGCTTCAGGGAGGCCTCCCAATATGAGTTTTTAAGCTCCGCCCTGAAAAATGTACAAGCATTTCTTTATAAAAAAAAAACGAAATAAAGAAAAAAAAATAGGAAAAAATAAAAGAAGACGGCATGGACATATTGCACTGCTCCCAAGCCCAACCTACCTCCCCACCCCATAAAATAATAAGCAAAGCACGCTTACATTTGGCAGATTTATACAGCAGTAGTGGCTTTTATTATATTTTTTTTTTGCATTTTTTTTCTTTTTTTGGTTTTTAAATATATAATTCTTTGTATCCTTTGTTCTATCAATATATCTACAATATATAATGAAAAGAAGCCTGCAAATGAACAGTTAGTTATTACACATTTTATCATCTTCAAATTAAAACACCACTTTCTTTTTTTATTTATATTTTTAAATATTGTCACACTCATATGCTGAAAGAAACAAAGTTGCATCTTTTTGACTTATTTTTTTTGCTTTTTATTTTTTTTTTCATTTTTTTTCATTTATTTTTTATTTTTTAAGCAGCTACTTCGTTTGCAGTCTTTCAACATAAAGAAATGGCTTAAACCATCTAGAGCTGGTAGTTCTGAGTGTCACTACAATGGGTTATTACACAGATGTTTTATTTCTGAAAATGAACAAAAAATAAAATTCTAAAATGACCCTGTTGTGATTTTTATTTTTTATGATGCTTAAATAGGGGCTGTGGAACTATAGAAACGGGCTCTTTAATCACCTTGCAGTATCCGTGCAACTGTGACGTAAATGCCTCGTTTTTTGTTTCGACACCCTTCGAAGCGCTGTAAAACCAAAGCAGGAGATTCAATGGGATTTCCATGGCTTATATTTAATGAAAGTTTTTTTTTTTTCTTGAAAAAGTTCTAGGCGACATCCCCCCCAAAAAAAACAAAAACAAAGGGGCTGGCGGCGTCACCTTATTTTGGCTAGCTTGCAAGTTCTTTTCCATTGGAAAGCTCAGAACAGTCCACTTTTTGACTGTGAGATTCCGGTATACAAGGCAGGCCAATATTCTCCATTTCTTCTCCGGTCGGCATACAAATTTACATTCTCCTCTGCGCTCCATCAGCACTTTTTCACATTTTCATTGTAAATTTTTGAGGATTTTTGAAATATTTTATTTTTTTACTTTATAAATTTCAACAAAAATACACAAAAAAAAAATTTTTTTTTTTCAACAATTTTTTAATGCATAGAAGTGGCTCCTAAGGTGGGAATCTGATATTTTCATGTTATACGACGGGTGAACAATTGTCATGTATGTACTCTCTTAGCAAATCATTGCAAGTTACTCATGCAGAAAATTAGGACTGAGCAGCACAAGATGGGCTACAGGTTTGTAAATGGAGGAAGGGGAAGAATATGCATTCTCAAAGCAAAGAGGTACAAAGGGGAAAAAAAATGTCATGATTAATTTTGTTCCTAAAAAATCGAGTAGCAGAGAGCTTAGAATCCATGCAGTATAACTGTACGTTATAATATACGCCTAATACTTTCTGATATCCGTTCTGCTATTCAGTATTATTTCGTTTTAGCTAGTTCATGCTATTTAAAAAAAAACAAAAAAACGAATACACAAAAACATCCCTTTCTGCAGATCTAAATGACATTTTTTTTAAATTTTTTTTATTTGTATTAATTTAATCAGATGGTAACTTTTTGGGGTTCTGCCATTTATATATTGTATACAGTTAAGCTTTTGCAGAATGTAGCATTAGGCTATATAGATATATATATATTTTTTTAAATTTTTCGTAAAGAGTGCTCCCCCCTTTGATTGGATTTGGCAACTATAATCAGTTCTCAAAAAGGTTGTCCACTTTTTGTTTTTTGGGGGATTATACGGACTAGTCTGTAGGAGAACCCAGAAACCAGATGTTCTATTTTTCTGCAGTGTCCCCGCAGGATAAATAAAGTATTACATAGAACGCATTAAAATCAATAGGCTGTCCGCAGAATGGATGGTCAAGCCAGGTCCTCCTGAAAGAGAGAGACTTTTTTTGTAGCAGTTCTTCCTCCTTGGCCGTTAGATGAGGGTCCTGAATATTAAGACTCTCCTAATCCCCCTTAATTAAATCTGAATTCCATAATAGGGTACTAGTAAGTGTAATGTGCAATGTGACTATAAAATGGCCTCTTTGAATAAGAAAATAATCAATGGTTGAACACTATATAATGAGTTGAGCTTTTCCCGAAAGCTCTAGCTCCTTGCCACTATATTTACACATCTCTTAATGGGCCAGCATAAAGGTTTTTTTTTGCTTTTTTTTAAATTATTTATGGCCGTTTCTAACAGAAAGGGCAAGACATGATTTCAACTTGGTGGGAAAACCAACTAAGTGATGACTTCTTAATTTTCTTTGAAGGCTTTTTTTGAGATGTTGATCCTTACTGCCGATTACCATGGATTCTTCTGAATGCCCCCAGTTATTTTTTTTCCTTGCATGTAAGAATATGTACAAGGGCTCATAATATATTTTGGTCTTCATAAACCTTGGTGTTGTTGTAGAATCTTATACATTTCAGCTTTTTGAGCTGTAAATGTTGACTTTGCCGACAGTTCTTGTCATTCTCTTGTTTTTTTTTTCTCCGAAGAGTAGTTTGGTATTTTGTTAGAGAGAAGTCTCCACACTGTGCAACGGACTTTCGGGGTTGGAAGAAGCAGCCGACTTGCTAGTGTCTGTGGTCAGGTAGATGCCACTATCAATGGCATTGTTGTTCTTGTTGGGAGATGGGGGTGGAATGGACCACAGCACCCTGCCCGGAGGTTCCTCGCTATCTTCCGCATCGGTATCGTCAATAAGGGGGATGTTATGGATGTAATCATTGATAATAAACTCAGGGGTAGTCATGAAATTGTGAATGGAGGTCTTGGATTCAGGTTTCTCTAGGCCTTCATAGAGGGAGCTACGGAATGCTTTCACCACCCGGATCTATAAGGATTGATTAGGAGGAGGCAAAGGTGGAAAAACCCAATGATAAATTGGGAGTAATGGAATGGAAGGGGAGATAAAATGAAGGGGGGAAGAAAAGAGAAAAAGAATTTAAAAAAATTATATTTAGCATACAATATTTTTCGGAATCTCAATCCACATTAATTTTGATGATATGTCCATGGATGGAGATCATCCTGAAATATGGCTATATAAGATTTTGGGGGGATTTCACATTGATAGTTCAATCAATATACGCCATCAGTGTATAATCAATAGGGGGCTAACAATCAGCAGAACACAAAGGCCATGCTGCTTCAGTTTCTTTCCTACAGTACAGGACACTGTGATGTCTATATTAACTGCCCAACTTGGTCATCTAAGTGGCCATTGTACTTTCCGACCATACACCATGCTTTGGCCGATCGTACGTCCGACAGACATCTCAGTAGATTCTCTCATATACAGGAGGGTTCGTTCGGCCAAATGCTCCGGTGTTTTCGATCAGAAAGACAAGTCTGCAATGGCTTATCTCCAGGAGAAGAAAGTAATCGGCAGTATAAAATCAGACATGCCTGATTGACATTTTCTCTGATGATCATTTGTCCGTAGCCTACCTGCCTGCATACACATTAGACTGCTGTCTGAACACATCGATATCGGCGGGTTTAGCCGACATTAGTCTAATGTGTATAGAGATCTTCACTTCTTATCCACAATCTCTTGTCAAATGTATTTAGTCTGTAGCAACTGGGGCATTGAATCGGATATTAGGAAATGATGACGAGTCTTTAACTCTCTTCTTCTGTTCTCCTTACTGCCTAGCTTTTTTACACACTGTAACAAAGTCACTGGTAAAGTGCTCTGGAGTGGAGATATGTTTCACTGTGCTTAATGGCGTCAGGCACGTAAAACCCAGAGATTTTCCTCCAGCACATTAAGTACGGTGAAGGGTTAACAGCTAGTATGTATAATGGGCTGGGTTTTTGTGGACAACCCTACAGCGGGTGGGAGGTTGTCCACCTTATCTCTACCCCAGGGTGTGGGTCTGGGGCTTAAGTAGCTGGCCTCTAGAGGCAGTAGTAGTTCAGTGTCTGGAGAGGAACACTCCAGAGAAGTGGTTGTGCTGGAACCAACTTGAATCATGTACGTTCTGCTAACGGTGAGTGGGAGGAACCCTGCTACCAGAAGGACTGTGCTTTGTGCTACCATTTTGTTTTGTTTTCCTGTTTTGCCTAGAGGGCTGTGTTTGTTTTACTTCACCTTGGTTTATGCCACATTTAATAAACCAAAAGAAGTTCTTAAAGAGACAGTGTTCTGTGGTGTTAAAAGTACAGGCAGCGTTCCCAGTTAACACGTGGGACAGCTACAATAGGTATTGCATGTCCTGGGTGAAGGAGTCCACAAGCCAGCATACGACATCAGGCAAAATGGAGGACCTGCTCAAACATCTGGTACAAGCGCAGCATCAGCAGCAATTACAGCAGCAACAGCTGGCGCAACAGGAGACAAGTAAGCTGCTTATACAACAGATGCAACAGCAGCACAAGCAGCAGATTGAGGTGCTCTTAACGGCGGTTTGTGGAAGGCCAGCAGCCCCTCCCCAAGTCCAGGTGATGACACATATGTTCGGAACATGGTAAGAGGAGCAATGCAAAAACATGACCCCGGGTGATGATGCAAAAGCATTTTTGTCTGTGTTTGAACAAGTAGCAGAGCGTGAGAGGCTACTGCCAGAGCAGTGGGTGGAGGTGCTGGCCCCCTATCTAACTGGCGACCCCCAAAAGTCTTATGATTTGGCATTACAGGATGCGTGGGAATATGCCAAATTCAAAACTGAAATTTTGGTACTCGTGGGAGTGACTATGTCGGTCAGAGCACAAAGGGTTCACCACTGGACATATTATGGGGACAAACCGCCTTGATCCCAGATGTTTGATTTACTGCATCTTGTGCAAAAATGGTTGCAGCCGGAATCTTCCACTCCAGCCCAGATGGTCAAGCTTGTTTTAATGGACAGATTTGTTTACTCCCTTCCTAGGCCGGTGCAGACCTGGGTTGCCCAGGAAGATGCCCGTAATGCGGATAAACTGGTGGGCCTAGTGAAACGGTTCCAGGTGGTTGAGAAGTCCCTAAGAAAGCCAGGGGGTGGTGCCTCCTCATACTGGAGTACCCAGCAGAAACTCCAAAAGAGGGCTAATAGAGCCACCACTGGGAGGAGTCCCAGATCCCAAAGGTTCACTGAGGGACTGTCAAGGGCTGTTGGTAAGGACTTGCTCTGCTGGAGATCTATATGTCTGGGACATATAGCTGCCTGTTGTCCTTTGTCCTCTGAAAAGATGGACTGCAACCTAGGGAGGCGGTGCTCGTACTATGCCTATGCCACCTGCAGTATGGACTATCATCCCACTGAGGGGCCGCAGGCATGCCCCCATGTCAATAAACAGGGTGCTGGTGTCAGGATTCTTGGACTCTGGGAGCTTGGTGACCATGGTAAGGGCCACACTCCCCGACCACTTGATCCCAGGAACACGTGGGTGTCCGATGTATCCATGGGGACTCCAAGGACTACCCCATTGCCAGACTGTCGATAAAAACGAGCCGGGGTACTGAGTCCCATGAGGTCGGGGTAGTCAAAGACTTAGTAAACCCTGTGATAATCATGCGGGACTTCAGCCTGTTCTGGGACTTGTGGAGAAAGGCAGGGATACCTAGTGACGCAGGCAGCAGCAAGCTCAACCGTGATGAAACCCCATCGCAGTCGGAGGTTGATGAGTTCCCTTTATGTGTCCTGGCTGGTGACCAGTGAGGCCGAGATTCCTGAACTGTGGGTTTCTGAGGGAATTTTGGGGACTGCTCAAATGCAGGATCTTACCCTAGAAGGGGCATTTGAAAATGTGTCTGTGATAAATGGGGTTGCCCAAGATCTGGGGGCCGACACCCAGTTCCCATACTCTGCAGTTAATGAGGAGTTTCTATATCAGTTTACTAAACAACGAGGGGAATAATTAGAGCATCTGTTAGTCCCGGGACCCTATAAACATAGGGTACTAGATCTGACCCATTCTCATGTCTTGGGGGGGGGGGGCATCTAGGCGTAGATAAAACCCAAGAGCAATTCCTTCAGAGTTTTCACCGGCCTGAGTCTCACAGGGACATTGTTAATTTGTGCCGATCCTGCCCAACCTGTCGGCTAACTGCTCCTTTATCTCACTTTGCAGTCCTCTTTTTCCCTATTTCCTTTACCAATTATAGAGGTTTCCTTTGACTGGATTGCCATGGACCAAGTAAGTCCACCAGAGGCCAACACTACATCTTGGTAATCATGGACTATGTGACACGTTACCCTGAGGCAGTACCACTGAGGAACTCCTCAGCCAGGAGTATAGCCCGAGAGCTAGTCCATATTTTCTACTGGATGGGCCACATTGCATAATGGAGAGGTGGGCTTTCGGTGGAGGGTAAGCCATTGGACAATGTCAGGAGCAATGCATTGTTGAGTGAGAGGAAAGGAAGTTCCAGCTCCTATAGTGCTGACAGAATGTTGTTTAAGGTTTGGAACCAGAGCATGAGAATCTGGGCATTTCCTGTATATATTGGACTGGGATGTGCAGCAAAAGTAGATTTTAACTGGTTGAGGAGATGAGGGAAGAATGGCCATGCTATTCTATAAGGTTAGTGTGGACAGGTATGGTTTAATGTGAACAGTCTGAGTTGCAGTACCAGAACCCCACATGTATAGTTTCATAGTGTTAATGTTGAAAGAAGGCACAAGTCCATTGAGTTCAACCTATAACGTGATATTTGAATCCAGAAGAAGTCAAAAACCCGATGAGACAGATGCTAATTGTCCCATATTAAGGGAAAAAGTCCTTCTCAACTCCACAAGTGGCAATCGGATTAGTTTCCAGGATGAATATTCTGTCTCCAGAATTGAATATTCAAACCCTGAAATATTATTCATCAGTGACTTTGCTGAATCGATTATTTTATTACATATTTTGGGAGAAAGGTCTCACTGCTCGTACAGGAAAGAATCCGTAGTCTCACTGCTTGTACAGTAAAGAATTCATAGTCTCATTGCATGTACAGTAAAGAATCCATAGTCTCACTGCTAGAACAGTAAAGAATTCATAGTCTCACTGTTCGTACAGTAAAGACTCCATAGTCTCACTGCTCGTACAGTAAATAATCCAGTCTCACTGCTCGTACAGTAAAGAAATCATAGTCTCATTGCTTGTACAGTAAAGAATCCCTAGTCTCACTACTAGAACAGTAAAGAATCCCTAGTCTCACTGCTCGTACAGTAAAGAATCCATAATCTCACTGCTCGTACAGTAAATAATCCAGTCTCACTGCTCGTACAGTAAAGAAATCATAGTCTCATTGCTTGTACAGTAAAGAATCCCTAGTCTCACTACTAGAACAGTAAAGAATCCCTAGTCTCACTGCTCGTACAGTAAAGAATCCATAATCTCACTGCTCGTACAGTAAAGAATCCATAGTCTCACTGCTCTTACAGTAAATAATCCATAGTCTCTCCTAGTACAGTAAATAATTCATAGTCTCACTGCTCGTACAGTAAAGAATTCATAGTCTCACTACTAGTACAGTAAAGAATCCATAGTCTCACTGCTTGTACAGTAAAGAATCCATAGTCTCACTACTAGAACAGTAAAGAATCCCTAGTCTCACTTCTCGTACAGTAAAGAATCCCTAGCCTCACTGCTCGTACGGTAAAGACTCCATAGTTTCACTGCTAGTACAGTAAATAATCCATAGTCTCACTCTTGTACAGTAAAGAATCCATAGTCTTTAGATGTTACTGTGTCAGATACAGGGAAGGTGCTCTTTGTTCTGCTAACTGGTAGGGGTCTTGGGGTTGCACTCCTACTGAAAACACATTGATGGAATAAAGGATAGACTGTCAATATAAAATCACATAAAACATCTCTTTCTTTATTGTTCTAACATATTCTTATATATTCTATAATATAAATTATTTTTTTTATACTTTCGCTATGTTAAATGACCAAATATAGCAATGCAGCACATTACTGTGGAAAGACATTCTATAGAAAATCACATCTGGACTGAATATTTGTAATAAAGATGTCCATGACAAATATGTATGGAAAACTAGAACATACAGATACTAACATGTAATAAAATAAAATAAATAAAATGGAAAAGACGATTCATGTCAGACAGGACAAACAGACCATGGCACGTACAGCAACGCTCTACTACTAGGCTACTGGTTAGAACATACATTCACTATGTGACACCTGACAGATGCAAATGCATTGAATATGTGACGTGATCCTTAAAAGCAAACTTAAAGCGCAGAAAAAAAAGCATACTATACAAAGAATTGCAAGTGGTATCCATTGCTTTATTTTTGAATATTGGAAATTGTTAATGTTTTTATTAGAGTAAATAATGTCCTTCTGTAATTCACTAATCAAATAATTTTAATTTTCAACATTTTGTATTAATTTATGAACATTTTTAGCAGTTTTGAACATTTGATCTCTTTAATTTGCTTAGCTTAATTGGAATATTAAAAGAAGACCTGTCGCTTGCCAAAAATATGTAATTTTTTTTTTACCTGGTGCAAATGCCGCTATTCTCCTGAATCCGTCGAAGTTTTTCTTTTATTTCTGCGCCTCTCCGTTCCTGAGATATGACCTTTTCTTCCCTATAGATAAATCTAGTCAAGTGGGTGTGGTCCTCAACTCTTATCTGTAGGCGTCTTCTTGAAGACCACACCTACTTGTGTCCTATGAGGAAGAGGAGGCCATATCTTAGGAACAGAGAGGCACATGAAAAAAAGAAAAGCAATGCCGAATTCAGGAGAACAGCGGAATTTACACCAGGTAAAAACTATACAAAAAGTCTAGTTACAAATTCTCTCTAAAAAGGTTTCTGGGACTTTGATATTGCTTGACGTTTCTTAGGATAGGCAATCGATGACAGTTTGGTGGAGGTCTATCTCTGGACACACTCATGCTCAGAGTGCTGCACATCTGTTAGTGGCTGAGTCTGGTACTGCACCTTTCTAACGTTCAGTCTTATACCAGTGTATGGGACCGAGCTGTAATACAGTGAAGGCCGCCTCCTTCAGGCAGTTGATTGGTGGGTGCTGGAAGTCAGATCACCACCAATCTTATATTGATGGTCTAGGCTAAAGCCTTCCATGGTGCCCAAATGAATTCTGCCATATGGGGATCTAATGTGTTAAAATCTATAAAACTTGCAAGGAGGCAAGTGGGGGAAATTCTAATACTAAGGGGCCATATAGATCATTAGTATGAAGCTGTAGGTATGTCTTATATAGGTATTAGTTATTTTTGAAATTCTATAATTTTTTTAAAGGAACTTATAGGTATGTTTTTTCCTATTCAAACTAATGGTATGACTGTAAAAGTCATAGAACAACAAGGAAAAATGACACTTGTCTTGTAGTAATCGGGTGTGTCAGCGCTGAGAAATCAACACTTTAAAGACACATGCAAATTAGCCTTCAAGTGCACTGGGGTGTGTCAATGCACTCCACACATCAACACGCCCCCACTACACAGGCCAACTTGCCTGTAGTTTCGAAGCTTGATTTCTTAGCACTGGCACATCGGATTTCTACAAAAGAGGTGTCATTTTCATTGTTTCTCTTTGACCTATACAACCATACCACTAGTTTGATTAATAAAAGTTTTCCATTTAACATGAATTTAGGATAGTAGTAGTATCTCAAATCCACCCCCCTGGCTAAAAATAGGCTCTCACATCTAACAAGTAGCTAAATATCTTCTCATACGCAAGACAAAAAGTTTCACAAATTGATAGATCTGGTCTAGACAACTTTAAGCGCTACATCTGCTTCTCAGAGGGCAGGATGGATAGATCTGAAGAACAGGTGGAGCCCAAAAAGTTGACTTTTTTATAGCTATATAAATCTTAGCAATGGATAAACTTTTTTTTTAATCAGCATAACCAGGTGTGACTATAGAAAAAAAAAGCACAATAAATGACAAAAACATGCTATAAAAAAGGTGTGAATTAAGAGTAGCTTTGCACAGCATGAAGAGCTGATGGGATGCTTTAAAAAAATAATTAGGATGAGTAATAAAAAAAAAAAATAAAGAAAATGAAAAAAAAAAATATTCAAGCTTTTTTTTTTTTTTTGAATGATGGAAATGCATTCATGCTGCACTTAAGACCCATAGGAAAGGGAGCCAAAAAAAAGAGGGAAAAAGATCAAAATATTTATCATGACTGTGTTCGGCGTGACTTGTAAAATGAGACAACGAAAAAGGAGATTCAGCCCACACAGTGACACAGCCTTGACTGCCTGGAGACGGAGCTCCAATCCAATCATGCATTTTAGGCACAGTAAACATTCGAGTATTAAAGCCCATCATTGCTGTATAAAGGGACTAGCTTTGATTGACCAGCCTTTTGTGGAGCAAGGATTTGTAAGCATGCAAGGATATTTTTGTGTTCTTCCATGCCCAGGGTGGGAAGAAATGGAGGAGATGAGGTCAATGGGTTAAAGGAGAAAAGCTGATGAAACACGGAGTGTAACACCTAGATTTGGCAGATAAGTGACTATGAGAGAGATGTGAGACTACAAGCATGATAATTATGTTTTGTGAATGTATGTTTTTCAAAAAAACAATTTTTATATATTTTTTATTTATATTTATTTTCCTTTTTTTTTATATATATAATTTTTACGATACCGGGACTTCTTATATAGATACGACCCCAGTTCTGTTTGGCAAAAATGAAATGAAAACAAAATTTTAGATATGGTGTATTAATCTGTTTTTTTTTTTAATTTTAAATGAAGAGGATTAGAATTTGCCAGCAGAAATAAAGGCAAAAAAAAAAAAATTCTGGGAATAATACCAATTTTAGAATTTATATAGCTCATGTGAGAAAACAATGCACACCTTAAAGGGTCAAATTTCGTTTTGATTTTTTTTATTTTATAAATGAATAGTACGTGTGGAAATAAGAAACTTTGTAATATATCTTATCAGAGAAATCTGCTTCTTTCTCCTCCTGGACTGAACTTTCATTTTCAAAATTATCAATTCATAAGTAAAATTTTCATTTGCTAAGACAAGAAATGACAGTTGGTGCTCATAAAGTTCTATGGAAAACTGTAACTGTCGTTTCAGGAGAGCTTGCAGCAGAATGTCTGTGTCTCCCTCTAATTACTCCCCCTTCTCCATAGATTTTTAAAAGCACCAACTGTCATCTACCTTTGTAATGGGAAAGTCTGTCTTGACTGAATACAGATCACCCCCCCCCCATGAATTCAGAATGAAATCCAGGAGGAAAAAGAAGCAGATTTTTCTGATAAGATAAATTACAACATTGTTTATTTTCATGTGTACTATTGATTTATGAAACAAAAATTAAAGCAAAGGTTACCCTTTAAACAAAGCTAAAAAAAAAGTGTAAAAAACAAACAAACCCAAAAAGATGTTTCCAAATTTACAAAAAATATTCTTTTTTAACAATAATCACACTTTAAAAATGTTTTTTTTTTTAAATATGTGGCTAATAAAGATTTTTTTTTGTAAATATGGAAATATCTTTTTTTTTTATAACACTTTTTTTAGCATTAATTAACTACATAGTAATCTCTGAAATTCGTTCTATAATAAATATAATATGGTGTTAATGGTGTCAATGCATTGTTTTTTTTTATATCATTTTAGAAACCTTCTCTAAATTTGAGGTAGATTTTGAATTTTAAGCTTTGAAGGTCTTAAATATATGATGACGGAAATAGGCAAATAAGCTGAAAGAAGAATGTGCTTAATGGTGAATACAGTATGGCATAAAATAAAAAAATAAAATAAAAGATAAAAAAAAAACATAAGAGGGAAAGCATTTCTTGAAGAGTAAGCTCCAGCAAAGGAAGAGCTGAGTCCACCAATCCATTTGGTAACTGAAATTCTGAGGGAGGAAAAGCTTGCAATTGTGCAGTAAAAAATTGATAATGAAATGCATAAAATTCCCAGAGCCCTTGGTCAAGATTTCATTTCAGGTTCAAATATGTAAAAAAAAAAAAAAATTCAGATTTTTTTTTTTTTGCAATCTAGATTTACCCCCACTGTAGTCATAAGGTTATAATCTGAATAAACCTTTTCTAAATTGGTCAATTATTTTAATACAAATTTCAGATCTGAGAAATGTACAAAAAAATAATAAATTGTCCAATAGATGGTCCCCCTCCACAACCACAATTCTAAAAAAATAAAACTGTCTTTTAAAAATTATGTGAATATTTTAGAAAGTGGTAATGGACACGTGGTGGTGTACTTTACCTTAAAGGGAATCTGAGAGCAGCATGATGTAGGGACTGAGACCCTGATTCAAGGGATGTGTCACTTATTAGACTGTTTAAATAAAATCAGTGTTTTATCAGCAGGAGATTATCAACACAGGACTAGGTGTCTTCTGCTGCCTGGTCCGATCCCTCCCCCAACACTGATTGGCAGCATTCTGTCTATGCACGGTGTACACAGGAAGCAGCCAGTCAGAGGTGTGGGCGGGGTTATACAGGGCTCAGCATTCGAGCTCTGCTAGATCTGCAGCAGAGAAAAATGTGATTCTATTGCAACTGTTGCACCCAGTAAACTAAGTGACACATTGCTGGAATCAGGGTCTCAGTCCCTACCTCATGCTGCTGTCAAATTACATGCTGACAGATTCCTTTTAGTTAAAATTAAGAAATATATTATAAAATCAACATAATTAAAAAATAGATATTTTATACTTAATTTTTGATTTTTTGCAACACCATAAGGAACCGAAGTGACCCAACAACTAAAAACGCGCTACATCTGTCGCAGGTTTTATGTCATACTGGTCTTTAATTCCTATTGTTTTGATGAAAACAATAGTAATTTTTTATATTATTTTTAAAGAATAGTAAAAATACAAAATGTTTTAGCAAATTTGTTGTTTTATTGAAAAATTGATAAAAAAAAATTCATCAAGTATGTAAATAAATTGGTTGCTTGATGCAAACGAATATAATAAATTGAGATAGTTGTTAAAAATAATAAATATAAAAAAATAATAAATATAACTTTTTGAAATAATTTTTTTTCCCCTTTATTTTTTTTTGTACATTGCATATGCCTGAAATGAAGAGTCAATTAGAAGGGCTCTTTTTATTTTACACATGATGGCTTTCCAAGGAATCCTGATGGGAAAGAAAAGGTTGTTAATGGCTTTTGACAATGTGAACTTTCAGAGCTGTTAACGGCAAGTAAGAGATATAGAATGCATCCCAAGTTGCAAAAGCAAGAAAAAAAATGAAGTAATGTTTATATATCAGCTGTCACTTTGGGCCCATACTCGAAGGTTTACTATAGCAGGAGTTTGCCAGGAATTGTCATACTTTTTTTTTTGCCATATTCTCTTTTTTTTAATTTATTTTTTAATTTTTTTTTTACATAATTTATATTTATTGAATCTCTTACAAAGTCATGACAGAATCACAATATATTAGTCTTACCATTTTATTAGTTGAATTTTTTTTTTTTTGTGTATAAAAATGAGACATTCCAAGAGAAAAAAACTTAAACTTGAGTTTTCATGTACAGGAAGCGTAGTGTCATGCAGTAAAGACAATCTGTTTCAGGCGTCTCAAACATTTGACTTGTTTTTAGGTTGTTTTATTTTCTTCCAATATTTTTTTTTTCAATTTTGTAATTTTTTTTCTTCTCAATTTCTATTTGTCAATTAATGTTTTTCATAAGTTTTAATGGAACTTTATTTTTTTTTTTAATAAATAAAAAATAGGCTATTAAAACTGCAGTACAAGATAAAATCTTAGAAACAAATAGATCAATTCATCCCACATGTGGCTGGGAAATATTTGTGGTTAATCTGTGATCACGGTGCTTCTGAAACTTTGGGGTGGAGCAGCTAGAGAGTCAGTTTTGCCTGTAATGATAATATACTGTACACGTCTTTATATTGATGCCCCAAACTATGGTTAAACATAACTGACTCTTTTTGTACTTATTTAAAGGGAATCTGTCAGCAGATTTTTTTCTATATAATCTGAGAGTAGTATAATATAGGGCAAGAAAGCCTGATTCAAACAATGTATCACTTATTGCACTACTTGTTGTAGTTTTGATATAATCGTTGTTTCTTTGATGTATATCTAGCAAAGCTAAGAGTTCTGGGCTGTGTATAACTCCGCCCTCACCACTGATTGGCCATTTCCTGTATACACTGCCAGCAAGCAGTCAATCAGTGGTGGGGGCGTGGTTAGACTGACTGATGTGCACGTGAGATGTAGATCTCTAGTGATAATGTCCTTTCGATAAAACAATGATTGTACTGAAACTACAACACACTGCTTAATAAGTGACTCATCGCTGGAATCAGGCTTTTGTATCCTATATTATGCAGCTCTCAGATTAAATAGCAAAAACCTGCTGACAGATTCCCTTTAAATGTTCTACGTAGTTCAAGAATATTTTTTTAAATGAGGAGGTGAAGGCATCACCATGTTCTAGCTGTTAAAGGGTTTTTTTTAATTAGGAAAAACTGTTTCCCAAACAATTGCAGTGATGTAAAATAACAAAATCAGATAGTTCTCACCCTCTTTAGGTCCAGTGCCATCTCTTCACCTCTGTGTTTTAGTTGCAATGGTGACATCACCACTGCAGCCAATCACTGAGCTTGTGCGGAAGACATGAGCAGAGGAGCAGAGCTGCTGAGCTCTGTAATTGGCTTCAGTGGTGAAGTGTGTTTTTTTGACATGACATTACCACTGCAAGCAAAGCACAGAGACAGGAGTGGCAGCATAGAGCTGGCATTGGACCCGAGAAAGGTGAGTATAATCAGATTTTGTCATTTTTACGTGACTGCAATAATTTGGGAACCAAAGTAGAAAATTAATTTAAGGGCCGAGTAGAAAAAGACAGAGAAGCAGTTTTTTTTCCTCTGGAGGACCCTACCATGTTACATGTAGATTGAAAATTTGAATGGACAACATGTAATACTACATTTCCCCTGCAGTGGCCGCTGTAGGGAAATTGCATCACTGCTTCTTTCCCCAAAAGATCCACATCAATCAGTTGATTAATATAAAGAAATTAAATTTAGACAATCTTTACGCTACTGATATTCGAATGGACAGAAACTTGCACAATAGCACATTATAGGTGGTAACGGACACTTTAAGGATCGTCCTCAGACAGTACTTTACTGTGGACATTTAATTAAAGGGGGTTTACCCAAATAGTCATGTTGTCACATATCCACAAAATAGGTTGGTGTCCCATGCAGTGGGACCCACAGCAATAAGATCTCACAATGAACAACATGTGGGTAGGTGGTAATTTGCCGATTTGGGACAAACCCTTTAAAATTAAATGCTTTTACATTAAATTTAGAATATAGGGATGCGAATTACAGGTTTTATATATTCAAAAGGTTTAACATTTTCCCAAATTATAATTTTTTTTCTGAGTTTGTGTGTAAATAATAACAATAATGATAATAATTATAATAACAATAATACTGATGATAATAATAATGATAATACGGATAATAATGATATCAATAATAATAATGATACGGATAATATCAATGATGATAATGAAATAATGATAATAATAATACTAATGATAATAATATCAATAATGATAATAATTATAATAATACTGATGATAATAATGATAATATCAATAATGATTATAATAATAATGATAATTCTAATAATATGGATGATAATAATGATATCAATAATGAAATAATGATAATAATACTAATAATACTAATAATGATAATATCAATAATGATAAAGACATAATAATGATAATACTAATAATAATATCTGTAATAATAATAATCATTACCATATTTATTTGAATGTCTTGGCTGTAGATATCCAATAATGGGTAGCACAAAATGTCTGGCTATGGAAAAAAAATACTTTTTTCCAAAGCTGGTCACCTTGCTCCATTTATATGCATCTGTAGTTCAGTATAAAAAGGGAAGATACTTTATACCCCCCAAAATACTTAAGATATTGATATAAAAATAATATTTTTAGCCTATTTTTCCCCAAAATTTAATTTGCCATTTGTGTAGATTAATTAAAAAAATGAAAAATGCTATTTATTATGAAATGTGTGCACTCGCTAATGACCAAGTATAAAACCAGTATTCCCCTAATGGATGTTTATATACAAATATTCATTTGACAACAAGCAGAGCAGTTTACGGTTTCCGATGCTATTTTATTATCTGGCACTACAGTTTTAACATGCAAAAAAAAAAAAAAAAAAGTAGAGATGGAAAAGAATTACAGAAGCGACAGCAGCAGCTATTTTGCAAGTAGCACATTTGGACAAAGAAAAAAAGAAAAAAAGGGAAATGAAATCTGTTGCAAATAAACAAAGCTGAACTCAGTATCATGTAGAAGCATGGCACTGTATGCACACCGAGTATGTATGGGGGCTCGTCCGGGATTAGGAAACAAAAATCTGCTTCGATTTCTAAAAAAAAAAAAAAGAAGCCGACTCCCTTTTTTCTAATCCCGGACAACCCCTTTAAGATTAAAGGAGAATATGGCTTTGGAAATTATACACCATCTTGACTGAAAAAGACCAAAAACAAAGCAATAAATAAAGGAAAATCACGGTGAGCAGAAAATGAAAGACTGCAAAAAAGAAGATAAAATAAAGGTTGTATAAGGGTGGGTGTAATAAAAGTTACTGATGAGCAGTAAGGAAATCGCACTCACTCCCAGCAGTGCTCGTGGTATTGGCAGCAGAGAGAATTACGTGAGTGGGAGTAGAAATGTTTGTTACATCATGGAGCTGGCTGAGGACCGAGGAACGCCGACGCACGGCACCCTGAAATGAACCGCTTCTCTTGAAGGTACTCACTACCTCCATCTGTGGGAGAGAAAATGAGATAGGGTTTTTCTTTTTTTTCTTTGCTTTTCATTTGAAATGTAGCTTTTTTTTGGGGGGGGGCGTAGGTGAGAGAAGAGAGAGCACTAGTAACAATGGATGCCATGTAGAACGTGAACTGAGCCTGGCTGACAGCGGCGTTGCCCCATTTTATTTCCATATGTTCACAATGTAAGTTGGAAGCTCAATGGTTGATAGATGCAACAATATGTTTTCTTTGGTTGCACTAGTTTTCACTCATCATCCCAATTTTTCACGTTATATTATCCACAATTATATAAATAATTACCTGTTGAGACATTTTGGTAAAAAAATAAAGTTTGTTTGACGGTTGCATGAGTAGAAGAACCTTTACTTACGATATATATGTATTTTTTCCTAGCTAGTGTAAAGGCCACTGATTTCCTGAATCCGGCGTTGTTTTTCTTTTCTTCCTGTGACTCTCCGTTCCTGAGATATGGCCATCTCTTTCCTGTATCTAAATCTAGTCGTTTTTTTATCAAGTGGGTGTGGCCTTCTTCAGCACCATGCCCAGTTGTCTAAAAAGACTATATTTATATTTAACAAATAGCGGGCCATATCTCAGGAATGGAGTCACAGAGAGAAAAGAAAAACAATGCCGCATTGAGGAGAAAAAAACATATTTATAGGAAGTAACAGATCCTCTTATAAGGAGTTCTCCACATTTTATGATTACATTTTGAAGTCCAAAATATATTTTCTTAAGGGTTGAAGCTCCATTTTTTCTCTTCTCCTGCCTGCTACATAGACATAGTTATTATATATATATATATATATATATATATATATATTTTATACATATATATATTATACATTTTTTAGTTGCCTGGAGCCACATCTAGAGGGAGCTAGGGAGCTTAATTCTTACTGATCTGTTGTGTAAACTGTAAGTAGTAAATAAGATGAATAAAATGTTATAATTAAAGGGTTATTCCCAATATTGCAAATTATCAACTGTCCAAACAATCAATAATAACTGGATGGTTGATGGCTCCAAGAATGGGGGTCTGAAATGCTCCATCGCTCCATTCATTAGCTATGGGACTGGCAGAGATAGCCGAGCGCTGTACTCTGAATATAAAGCAAATTTAGAGCTCTGAGAAAAGTGTAGCTCCACCCAGTATACAGAAATTATAAACTCATTTAATAATGAATAAAACAAAAAAATAGTAATTAAAGATGGTCAGTCTCTTTAATACTATGACACACAAGCAAAGTACAACTGGGGCCTGATATGCACATGCTAGGATCTGTTACAGGCTATATTAGTCCTGCTCTTCATCAGATTATATAGGAGAATATTCTATAACATTCTCTGAGCAGGGGCAAAACTATAGGGCGTGCACAAGTTGCGGTCACACCCATGCCCTGGAGGGTAAGGGAGCTACAAAAAGTCCCTTTAGCCCACATGTGAAAACCAATACTATTAAAGTCAGGGTTCCTGTTGAAGATCTTCCTTTGATGTCCATAAGCTTTAAAGGAAAGCTATAACCAGAAAATGACCTATCAGGTTTTTTTTTGTTGCGTGTATTTTTAAAACATTTTTGTCAACTTTTTTTTCATATCACAATCTTTATTAACCCCTTTACCCCCAAGTGTGCTTTGAATGTTAATGACCGGGCCAATATTTACAATTCTGACCACTGTCCCTTTATGAGGTAATAACTCTGGAACGCTTCCATTGCTCCCGGTGATTCTGACAATGTTTTCTTGTGACATATTGTACTTCAAGATAGTGGTAAAATTTCTTTGGTATAACTTGCGTTTATTTGTGGAAAAAACAGAAATTTGGTGAAAAATTTAAAAATTTCACAATTTTCCATATTTGAATTTTCATGCCCTTAAAACAGAGAGATATGTCACACAAAATAGTTAATAAGTAACATTTCCCACATGTCTCCTCTACATCAGGACAATTTTGTAACCAAAATTCTTTTTTTGTTAGGAAGTTATAAGGGTTAAAAGTTGACCAGCGATTTCTCATTTTTACAGCACCATTTTATTTAGTGACCACATCACATTTGAAGTCACTTTGAGGGCTCTATATGATAGAAAATACCCCAAAGTGACACCACTCTAAAAACTGCACCCCTGAAGGTGCTCAAAACCACATTCAAGAAGTTTATTAACCCTTCAGGTGCTTCACAGGAATTTTTGTAATGTTTTAAAAAAATGAACATTTTCCTTTTTTTAACAAAAAATTTACTTCAGATCCAATTTGTTTTATTTTACCAAGGTTAACAGAAGAAATTGGACCCCAAATGTTGTACTACAATTTGTCCGCAGTACGCTGATACCCCATATATGCAGGTAAACAACTGAGCACAACGGCAGAGCTTGGAAGGGAAGGTGCGCCATTTGACTTTTCATTTCAAAATTGGCTGGAATTGAGATTGGATGCCATGTCGCATTTGGAGAGCCCCTGATGTGCCTGATGTGATGTGTGGAAACCCCGCCACAAGTGACCCCATTTTGGAAAGTAGACCTCCCAAGGAACTTATCTAGATGTGTGGTGAGCACTTTAAACCCCCAAGTGTTTCACAGAGGTTTATAATGTAGGGCCGTAAAAATAAAAAATCTTATTTTTTTCACAAAAATGATCTTTTCGCCCCCAACTTTTTTATTTTCCCAAGAGTAACAGGAGAAATTGGACCCCAAAAGTTGTGCAATTTGTCCTGAGTATGCTGATACCCCATATGTGGGGGTAAACCACTGTTTGGATGCATGGCAGAGTTTGGAAAGAAAGGAGCACTGTTTGACGTTCTCAATGCAGAATTGGCTGGAATTGAGATCAGAGGCATGTCGCGTTTGGAGAGCCCCTGATGTGGAAACCCCCCAATTCTAACTCTAACCCCAACACACCCCTAATCCCAACCATAACCCTAACCACAAACCTAACCATAACACACCCCTAACCTTAATTCCAACCCTAAGCCTAACACCAACCCAAACTTTAGCCCCAACCCTAAACCCAACCCTAATGGGAAAATGGAAATAAATAATTTTTTTATTTTATTATTTTTCCCTAACTAGGAGGGTGATAAAGGGGGTTTGATACAATAAAAACTATTTTATAGAAAAAATAATTATTTTTGCATAACTTTATTCTGAGAGCTATAACTTTTTATTTTTCTGGTGATGGAGCTATATCACGGCTTGTTTTTTTGCGGGACAAAATGACGTTTTCAGTGGAACCACGTTTATTTATATCCGTCTTTTTGATCGCGTGTTATTCCACTTTTTGCTAGGCGGTATGATGATAAAGCATTGTTTTTTGCCTTGTTTTTTATGGTGTTCACTAAAGGGGTTAACTAGTGGGACAGATTTATAGGTTGGGTCGTTACTGACGTGGCAATACTAAATATGTGTCCTTTTATTGTTTATTATTTAATGATAGAATAAATATTGATTTTTTTAGTATTATTTTTTTATATTTTTACAATTATTTATTTTTTTTTTAATGTATTCTATGTTTTACACTTTGTCTCACTATGGGACACTCATTTTGTGCAGGATGATAGCTTCTATAGCATGCAGATCTGCATGCCATATAAGCTGTCAGCGCAGCACTCTGTGCACACTGACCTCAGAGACTTCCTAACATGCACTGTGCATGACAAGAAGTCTCTGAGCTCTGGTAACCCGGATGTCATCATGATGACATCAGGTTACCATGGGATTGTTCGGGATGCCGCGGGGTCTCTGATCCAAAAGCAGAGGGGCTGTCAGAGCTGACAGCCCCTCTACCTGCTCCAGGAACACTGTGATCATGTTTGATCGCAGTGATCCGGGGGTTAAAGTGCTGAGAGCGGTCCATGTATGTCCATTGTCACAAAGGGGTTAAAAAAAATAAATAAAATCAGTAACTGCAATTTTCGCACTGGCCTTTAAGCTATTTTAGGTTCATACTTCCTGTCCTTTCCGGAAATGTTTACAGCAGTTTCCTTATCATCAGAGGCAAGATTACAATTGACAGGTAACATTTTTATGTACAGATGATAACATATCCCCCTCCTCCTCCCTTCAAAATGATCTTTTTACACGCTCATTAGATGCTTTAGTACAAAAGATAAGGATGGGGTTTCCTCACTGTGTCTAATACATGTGTTGTTTCCGGAAGCAACAGGAAGTCAAAGACTAAAAAAGCCCCAGTGTGAATATTGCAAGGTTTCAAATTTTAACATTTTTAATACGGATTGTGAGATGAGGATAAGGAAAACGTATTGTCAAAATAAAAAAAATACATCTAACACAAAAACCTGATTTAAAAACAATAGGTAATTTTCGTATGATGGCTTCCCTTTAAGCTACTTCACTGTCTCTGAGCAATGTAACATGATAATGATAGGAGGACCTTACTACACTCGGAAAACTGACCCCACAGCCACCGAATGTCCTGAATTCACCAGTACACCAGAACGCTGGCAGAAGAGATTCCTAATGTGCCAAAGATGCAGGATATGGGGGCTACATGTGAGTGGGTGAAACATGGAATTTGATATCAGGTATTTGCTACATATGTGTCCTTCTTTAATTTGTTAAAGAGGTTCTGTCACTCAGAAAATATTGTTAAATACCTTGTAAAAATCCCTGAGCTTCCCTGATTCTGCCGCTCTTTTCCATTTTGCGCTGCATTGCTTCATTGCAGAGATATTCACATTTGTTGCTTTTGAAGTGCACTATGTGAAATCTCTGCTTCCAATACAATTGGATGTATCTTCAGAATCTTCTCAGGGGGTGTGTACTTTCATATGCACTAAGACTGATACATTGCTAGATAGCTGCAAAGCTATGATTGTCATCATGTGGGAAGAGGGGGGAATGCGCCCCCCAAGAGAAGACTCTGAACAAACATCAAGCATAGATTTCACATAATGCGCTCCAAAAGCAACAAATGAATGTCTCTGCAATGGAGCGATGCAGCGCAAAATGGAAAAAAGAGGCGGCGGTGGTGGAGCTCAGGAAATTGAGCAAGTGGCAGGTCCTTTTTAAGGACTCCAATTTCTCACAATACACATTATCGTGGCATGCTAACAAAATCCTAGAAGCGCTGCAGTTTACATCACAACGACTGAGAGGCTAAAATGTACATACAGTGGGGAAAAAAGTATTTAGTTAGCCACCAATTGTGCAAGTTCTCCCACTTAAAAAGATGAGAGAGACCTGTAACATCATAGGTAGACCACAACTATGAGAATCAAAATGAGAAAACAAATCCAGAAAATCACCTTGTCTGATTTGGCAAGATTTATTTTTTGAAAATTATGGTGGAAAATAAATATTTGGTCATTAACAAAAGTTCCTCTCAATATTTTGTTATATATTCTTTGTTGGCAATGACAGAGGTCAAACGTTTTCTATAAGTCTTCACAAGGTTGGCACACACTGTTGATGGTATGTTGGCCCATTCCTCCATGCGGATCTTCTCTAGAGCAGTGATGTTTTGGGCCTGTCGCTGGGAAACACGGACTTTCAAATCCCTTGAAAGGTTTTCTATGGGGTTGAGATCTGGAGACTGGCTAGGCCACTCCAGGACCTTCATATGCTTCTTACGAAGCCACTCCTTCGTTGCCCTGGCAGTGTTTTTGGGATCATTATCATGCTGAAAGACCCATCCACGTTTCATCTTCAATGCCTTTGCTGATAGAAGGAGGTTTGCACTCTAAATCTCACGATACATGGCCCAATTTATTCTTTCATGTACACTGATCAGTCGTCCTGGTCCCTTTGCAGAGAAACAGCCCCAAAGCATGACATTACCACCCCAATGCTTCACAGTAGGTATGGTGTTCTTTGAATTCAACTCAGCAATCTGTCTCCTCCAAACACAATGAGTTTTGTATCTATCAAATAGTTCTACTTTGTGTTGTGAATTCCCTGGCTCAGACTTCTGAGCCGAAGCTCCCCCTGCTCCCTCCGGTGGCTACTGGAGGTAGTGGAGCTGACCAGATTGACAGAGGCCTGCCACCTGATGATGATGATGATGACGATTGGAGATCTGGGGTTACTGATTGGAGTATATAAGTTTGCAGACTTCCTGCAATCCCTGCTGGTGATTGCTTTCCTGTGCAATTCAGAAGTCTGATGTCTCCTGCTCTGATCCTGCATTTGTTCAGCTAAGTGGTTAATTTGCTAATCCTTTGCATCTGATCTGGTTTTTGTCTCTCTCTGCTTGTTGTGCGGGTTCAGCTTGCTCCTTTGGGGGCTGTGCTGGACCACCGCTCCATATGTTACAGCTTGTGTCAGTTTGTTCAGTCCCCTGTTATATTGGTCTCTTTTGCTTTGCTCCCAGTTCATACTGGAGTGCTGATATAGTGGGGGTGAAGTCGTGTGACTTAAGTGTTTTTTTGTACATCAGACGTGTTTGATTTTTCAGGGTTTTTGCGTGATTGCAGACAGTGTCTTTCCTTTCCTGTCCGGTCTAGTCAGTTTGGGCCCCATCGTTTGCTCAGTCTATTTTTCTGCCTGCGTTTGTGTTTCATCTTGTCTCACCGACAATATATGTTTGGGGGCTATCTATTCTTTTTGGGGTCTGCTCCGGGGCAGTTTAGATTTCACCTCTCTTGCTTTAGGCTTAGTTAACTCTCTGGCTGTGCCGAGGCGTCTAGGGCATCGTAAGTATGCTCCACGGCTACTGCTAGTTGTGTGGATAGGATCAGGGGTCTGCAATCCGCTTGGTTACCAACCTCTCTGGCTTTCTGGTGGCTTAGCCTGTTTTTTGCCATCCTCCTCGGTGACCCATTCATAACAACTTTGGTTTCATCAGACCATATGACATTCTCCCAATACTCTTCTCGATAATCCAAATGCTCTCTAGCAAACTTCATACGGGCCCAGTACAGACATGTACTGGCTTAAGCAGGAATACATGTCTGACACTGCAGAATCTGAGTCCCTGGCGGTGTAGTATGTTACTGATGGTATCCTTTGTCACGGTGGTCCCAGCTCTATGCAGGTCATTCACTAGGTCCCCCCGTGTGGTTCTGGGATTTTTGCTCACTGTTCTTGTGATAATTTGACCCCACAGGGTGAGATCTTGTGTGGAGCCCCAGATCTAGGGAGATTATCAGTGGTCTTGTATGTCTTCCATTTTCCTATTATTATTCCCACAGTTGATTTCATCACACCAAGCTGCTTGCCTATTGCAGATTCAGTCTTCCCAGTCTGGTGCAGGTCTACAATTTTGTTTCTTGTGTCCTTCAACAGCTCTTTGGTCTTCACCATAGTGGAGTTTGGAGTGTGACTGTTTGAGGTTGTGGACACGTGTCTTTTATACTGATAACAAGTTCAAACAGGTGCCATTACTACAGGTAATGAGTGGAGGACAGAGGAGCCTCTTGAAGAAGTTACAGGTCTGTGAGAGCCAGAAATCTTGCATGTTTTTAGGTGACCAAATACTTATTTTCCACCATAATTTGAAAAATAAATCTTGTCAAAGCAGACAAGATGATTTTCTGGATTTGTTTTCCCCTTTTTAATCTCATAGTTGTGGATTACCTATGATGTCAATTACAGGCCTCTCTCATCTTTTTAAGTGGGAGAACTTGCACAATTGGTGGCTGACTAAATACTTTTTTCCTCACTGTATATATATATATATAGCATAAGCATCTTCCAACAAAATACCCTGAAATCAGGTTTGTATTTTTTTCTTATAAAAAGCTGGTCCTCCCCAGCCACTTATATCAGGATTTCTTGAGCCTAAAGGAAAAGTAAGGAAGGACACATTAGTACTTGAGTGTGAAGAAGAGTTAAGTGTCAATGGCTGTTAGTCTCTTACATGTTACTGTAGTGGTCAATGTTATGGAGGCACTCTGACTGTCTCTTATGGGGTTACTATAATGGTCATTATTATGCATGGACAATAGCTATTTCTTGTAAGGTCCATGTGGTTCACTCTCATTTTGGGGTCCCCTCTGTGGACACTTTGGATTCCACTACTAAGTTGATCTACATAAAATTATCCAATTTTTTACAACTAAGAATAATTTCAACCATGGAGATTCCAACCATCATATTAGAACTGAGGAATAGACAATGTAAGCAAGCTTCCAACTGGATGTCATGGGGAACCCCTAAATCCTGGTAGTGGTGATAGAGAGGCACGACACTGAATAGTCTGACCCGAATCTCTCAGATGAACAATCCATATCACATATAGTAGTTACGTAAATTTTAAAGTGAAGCTCCAGGCAAAAAAAATGGCTCTACCCAAAAATGGGTAAGTCTCCAACCACTCCCCAAAATGTACTTACCTGTATGAGGAAACGAGACAATGTTCCTTAATGCCCCTTCTACTAGGTGCTTTAATATCTAACCGACTATGACCATTACCCCAGGAAATTTAGTGTTTTGAGGAGTGAGGGAATGGCCCATGTTCAGGTAAAAAAAAAACATTTTTAGTATTTGCCCAAAGATTCAGTTTACATTTTTTTTATACGTCATGAGAATATACCGTAACAATAAATGATCAAGTGAGGAATAATACATTTCAGTCAGATCTGTATTGTATTCTATACATAAGGGTTACATCACAGTACAATGGAGGATGTATATTAGTGACCCACGTGTGCCATTGTATTGGCCGGACCCACATTCTAATCCCGCCCATGAAGAACCTTATCATTTGGTCTCAACAAAACTAATCCTTTATCAATCCTTCAGGATATCCAAAAATATTAAACAGGAGTAAGAAGAGATTTAGGGGTAGCTTTCAGTAACTTTAAAGGAGTTTTCCAGGATTAGAAAAAACGTTTACTAAAGTGAATGGGGCTGCGCTGCAATACCACATTCGACCTGTGGTCAGGTGTGGCACTATTTTTGTGAAATACCAACCAATGTTTTTCTAAGCATGTACAACCTCTTTAATTTCAAGCTTTCAACACAATTTCCAGGACACATTTTCATTATGAAGCTAATTACCCATATGTAGATGATATTACCAAACACCCGATTTTGTACCTACAAAAAAAGTCATATTTTTGTAATTAAAGCATCAGCATATGACATACAAATACATGTTCACAGCAGGTTCCTTTTCTGGAGAACATGCGAAATGCATGAAGTATAGGACTGTTTTGTTAAATATTCGTCTGGCTGATAAGACAAAATTCCCTGATCAATGGACCACAGATCCTTTAAATACGATGGATGACTGAGTGGCAGCTCATCCATCCAATCTGGGACAGGGGTGAGCTGAGCTATCGGTATTGTGATAGCTCGTCTGTCCTATCTGGGACAGGGGAGAGCTGAACTGTCAATATTGTGATAGCTCGGCTGTCCAATCCTCAGATTGGGCGTGCTGAACTGTCAGTGTGGTGAGTGACAGTCCAGTCACCCGATCAGGGCCAGGCGTGCTGGGTTTCCTACATGTGTCTCCTGTTCTTAGTGTTTCCAAGGCTATTTGGCTGTCTGTCTGCCTCTATTCTCTGCCAATTGTAGTGTTCAGCTCTGTGTAGATTGTCCTCTGTGCCTTGATCTCTGAATTTTGATATTTGTTTGCCGGACCCTGTATTTTCCTGTGGACTATACGTTTGTATTACTCCTATACCTTGACACACTCTGACCACCAATATCGGCAGACCACATGTCTGCTATGAGGCCAGTGGGTCAGGGGGGCCCCGAAGCCAGCGCCGGCTCCACCCCCCACCTGGCATTGTACTTTCAACTGTATTGACATCCTGGTTCTGGATGCCAAGAAAGTTGAAAATAATGATGGGAGAGGGAGCTGTCAGTTGACGCTCGCTCTCCCACCATTCCCACTCTGCATCTGAGCTCTGTGCCAACTCAGCGCAGAGGGCGTGATGACGTCACTACATTGCGTCCTCTGTGCTGAGCAGTGCAGAGGGTCAAAAGATGCTCTGCAGAGACCGGAGCAGTGGGGGAACTGGGAGAGGTGAGTATTTATTTTTAAGATATGAATGACTATATTTGGGCCCATAATAGTGCATGGAGGAATATATGGAGCCCATAATAGTGTATAAAGGACTACATGGGGCCATTACACTGTATGGAGGACTACATGGGGTCTATAATACTGTATGGAGGACTATATGAGGCCCATAATATTGTATGGAGGACTATATGGGGCCCATTATACTGTATGGAGGACTATATGGAACTCATAATAATGTATGAAGGACTATATGAGGCTCATAATAATGTATGAAGGACTATATGGGGCCCATTATACTGTATAGAAGACTATATATGCCCATAATATGTATGGAAGACTATGTGGTGCCCATAATACTTTATGGAGGACTAAGCGATGCCCATAATGCTGTATGGAGGACGATGTAGTGCTTATAATACTGTATGAAGGGCTATATGGGGCCCATAATATTGTATAGAGGTCTATATGGGGCTAATAATAATGTATGAAGGACTATATGGGGCCCATTATACTGTATAGACGACTATATGTGCCCATAATATGTATGGAAGACTATGTGGTGCCCATAATGCTGTAAGGATTTTGTGGTGCCCATAATACTGTACAGAAGACTGTGGTGTCTATAATACTGTATGAAGGACCATGTGGTGCCCATAATACTGTATGAAGAACTATGTAGTGCTCATATTACTGTATGGAGGAGGAGGACTAGGTGATGCCCATAATACTGTATGGAGCACTATGTAGTCCCCATAATACTATATGGGGGCTATAAGGAGCCCATCATATTATGTGGAGGACTATCAGGGGCCCATAATACTGTATGGAGGAGAACTAGGTGATGCCCATAATACTGTATGGGGGCTATATGGGGACCATAATAATAAATGAAGGACTATATGGGGCCCATTATACTGTATAGAGGAATAGAGGACTATATATGCCCATAATATGTATGGAAGACTATGTGGTGCCTATAGTACTGTATGGAGGACTATATGATAACATAATATTGTATGGAGGACTATGTGATGCCCATAATACTGTATGGAGAACTATGAGGTGCTCATAATACTGTATGGAGGAGGAGGACTAGGTGATGCCCATAGTACTGTATGGAGGACTATGTGGTGCCCATAATACTGTATGGGGGACTATATGGGGCCCATCATACTGTATGGAGGACTATGTGGGGCCCATAATACTGTATGGAGGAGGACTAGGTGATGCCCATAATACTGTACGGAGGACTATGTGATGCCCATAATATTGTATGGGGGCTTTATGGGGCCCATCATACTGTATGTAGGACTAAACAGGGCCCATAATACTGTATGGAGCACTATATGGGCCCATTATACTGTATGGAGGACTATGTGGTGCTCATAATTAGAGTTGATCGGCGCCGCAGCTGCATGTGTCGCGGCTGTGTCACAGTCACAGCACATGCATGGAGAGCCTTTTTACATTTTCAAATAAACCCTCAGACAAGGAAGTGGGTATTTTTCACAAAATCTGGCAGCTACAGGAAGGAGGAAGGATAGATATGACCCTTCCGTAAACTTTTTGTTAACATATTCTTTCATGGCGGCCTGTTCAGGCCCAGACAAATTGTAAAGGCGAGCTTTAGGTAATTTGGCATTAGGGAGAAGATTAAAAGCACAATCATAGGGAAGATGGGGAGGTAGAATCTCCGCTTCGTTTTCCGAGAACACATCTCCGAAGTCCTTCAGGTACCCTGGCAGACCCTTCAGTCTAGCGGAGCATATTTGTACTGACTTAGGAAACCCTGCATGCCCTGGCCATGATTGCATGACTGGACTGTCACTCACCGCACTGACAGCTCAGCTCACCCCTGTCTCAGATTGGAAGGCTGAGCTGCCACTCGCCACGCTGAGTGGAGGAATCGTGACAATGACTTTGAATTTCTAAGTGCTTGGAAAATTATTTTTGACAATTTGTATGGAGACTTGGGTATTAAACCCTAGTAAAAGGAACACTAAACCTAGAAATGATTGATAAAAGTAAAAAAGGGGATAAATTTGTCCTGACTGTTAAGCAGGCTGCAGGATTTTTTGTGTGTTCCTGTCTTGTAGAAATTTTACTGAGAACATATGGGTTAATTTCCTGTTGATCTGTTTTTGACTAAGAAGAGACTTGGTGGTGGAGACTAACCAAGAGGGTGGATACTAACCAAGAGGGTGTCAGTTAATAATCTTTATATACTATTTCAACAAAGCAAAGGGGGAGCGGCTCTTTCTTCAGACAGTTGTCTTACAGCCAGACGCAAGAAAATGAGTGGAGGAAAAGGGGCACATGGCCGATCTCCTGGGACACCCAGACACGATTTAATATTTCCCAAGTTTAATTACTTTATGAGACAAAGTAAAATCAATGGAAATGGAGATATAAAGTGAGGAAATTCAGGGGTAGTTTACATTTTTTCCCCACAATTTCCCCCCCACACACACATTTTTACCACACTATGTTTAATGCTTCTTTAATACTTTTTGATGTATGGTGATCTACCAGAAGGTTTGAGTGTCTTTAACGAGTCACTTCTATGGTGAAAATAACAATAACAGATATTAAAAATTGTTTCTTTGGTAAAACACAGTTTGGGAATGAAAGAGAATCTATCATGTGGTGTTATCTCACCTAGAGAAGGCAGGAGCACAACAAAGGAACCTACCATGGACCCAGTAGAAAAATTTAGAATGGGATTTTCTTTCACCATTTTTGTTTTTTGACATAAGAATTTTACTTAAAAGGGAATTTGTCAACCAACAGGTTTTTAGATCCCAAACTAATGTCATGTATATACATTTTCTGTATTGTCAATTTCGTCCATAACTTTACTTTATAGATTTGTGGCTTCTTTTTATAGAAATCCATAGGCAAATTTTCATACAAAGAGCCCCAATTGTAGAGGAGATGGCCTGCACTTTTAGCTCTCCATCCTAGCTCCCTCTTTCCCCAAGTGCTACCAGCCTCCTGTCCGTGACTGACAAGTCACTCTTTTCTGTGACGTGCTTTCCTACCCGAAAACTCGCCAATCTATGCCACCCCCCGGGAATCACGGCGATTGCGCAAGATCATGGGTAGGGGAGTAGGTGACAGAGAAGCGTGACCTGTCAGTCACTACGGCTCTTGGAGAGAGGGAGAGAGACCATAGAGCTGTAAGTGCAGATACAAGAATGAAAATTCATCAATGAATTTCTATAAAACGGAGGCATGGATTCATAAAATAAGGGTGTGGAAGTCATCAATATTACAGGGACATTGGATAGTTGACGTTAGCTTGGGGTCGTAATACCTGTTGACAGTTTTACTTTATATTTTAGATCAATGACAATGGGAATTACTTTAACTTGTTGTCAATCTCCAACCTGGCAAATCATGTGTGCTAGCTCTGAAGACTGCTTATCTCATGCTTACTTGTAAATCTAGAAGAGTCTAAAGGTCTACATTGCTCCCTACTCAATATTGGAATCTTGCAGGGAATATGAATATTCTTTACTATGTAGTTTTGGACTGTCTACTTGAAAAAAAGCCTAATAAAAACATTTTAAATACCGAATTGTTCCAATGAATTCCAGAAGACAAATGTAACATATAAAATAATGATAGATTCCCTTGGAAAGGTATAGAAGGGAAGAGTTTTGTGTTGTGTTATCTAATCTCTGTCTCGCTCTTCATTGCGGTCATTCTGGATAGAAGAGAAATGTTATCGAAACAAAACATTCAAATGATTAATTCATGCACAGAGTTGTCAAACATTATCGACAGATCATTAGGCGGGCATGCACTATCATATTCTTTCCCCCTTCCCCAGTCCCCGAGATTTTTCTCTCTAGCTGGTGATTATCATCGGCCTATAGAGGTATCTCATGAAAGAAAGCCATACCTGTGTTTGGATTCGGTTCAGTCCACGGAACCAGAGGATTTGACCTCTTCTAAGCTCTCGTTCTGCATGGTCAATTTCTTCTTCATCCTCAGCCATCTCCTCGTCTGTTATTTCGTCTTTACCAGGCCCATGCCCTGCTTCCTTCAAACACTTCAAATGGCTGGTGGGAATGGTGGAAATGAGCTGGAAGAGAGTTGATCATCCAGGTGAGCACCCAAAAAGTTAGTACCCAAACAAGATAAGAATTTATGTTTGAAGGAGAAAATGGGTCATACTGTATGTACATGGGTTGGGGTGCTTGGTTGATCCAGGTTCTACAGGAATGGTTTATATATAAACCTTCCTTCTCACCCCCCAATGGGTGTTGTCTTTGTTGTCCTTTCTCATTCTCGGGTCCTCTACCAGAGGCCTGGGAGTTTGAGGAATCTGTGCAGGATCTTAGTTGTTCCCAGCATTTCACTTTTCTGGACAGAGAGCTCAGATCTTACTCCTGGGATCTGTTCTAGACATTCTTCCAACTTAGGGGTTACTGCTCCAAGTGCTCCTATCACCACTGGAATCTCTGTTGCCTTCACCTTCCACATCTCCTCCAGTTCTTCTTTGAGGCCCTGGTATTTCTCCAGCTTCTCTTATTCCTACTTTCTGATGTTGCTGTCACTTGGCATGGCCACATCTATTATCATTGCTGTCTTCGTGTCCTTGTCTACTATCACAATGTCTGGTTGGTTAGTGAACACCTGCTTATCCGTCTGGATCTTGAAGTCCCACAGCCCTTTCATTCTCCACCACTTTCTCTGGGGTCTCCCACCTGGACTTAGGGGAGCTTAGCCCACATGCTGTGCAGATGTTCCTGTATACAATTCCCGCTACTTGGTTGTGGGGTTCGGTATACGCTGTTCCTGCTTGCATTTTGCATCCTGTCACTATGTGTTGGACGGTTTCTGAAGTTTCTTTGCATAGTCTGCACCTTGGGTCTTGTCTTGTGTGGTAGATTCCTGCTTCTATGGATCTGGTACTTAGCGCTTGCTCTTGTGTCGCTATTATTAGTGTCTCTGTACTGTCTCAGAATCCAGCTATCTCCAGCCTTTGGAAGGATTTCTCCATGTCAGCCACCTCCATTATCTGTCGATGGTACATCCCATGCAGCGGCTTGTCTTGCCATGGCACTTCAAGTTCCTGTTCTTCCTTCCAATATCTGTTGTTGTTGCTGCCTTAGGCTTTCTCTCAGCATCTCATCTTTTGGTGCCATTTTCTGATGTATTTCTGGATACTCTTTGTTTCATCCGTGATGGTGGCTTGTATGCTTATCAAGCCACGACCACCCTCCTTTCTGTTGGTATACAATCTTTGGGTGCTAGACTAAAGGCCCCTTTACATTTAGCGATGCACCAGCGATCCCGACAACGATCAGGATCGCTGGTGCATCGCTAAATGGTCGCTAGTGAGCTGTCACACAGGCAGACTCACCAGTGATGCAGCAGCGATCTAGAGGTCGTTACTTACCTTTCAGACGCGGCGATCCTGACGTCCTACGCCCGCGTCCAGCGTTGCTCATCGGCGCCAGCAGGAAGCCCAGCAGGAAGCGCCCAACGAGAAATGGAGCCGCGCGATCAGCGATGGACAGCGGGGGAGCCGGTCGGAGGTAAGTATCACACATAGCAATATCACTAGCTATATCGCTGCTGCGTCACCAAATCGGTGTAGCTTTTGCGATATTGTTAGGGATATTGCTATGTGTAAAGCCCCCTTTAGGGTGGAGACCTTCATGCATTGTGAGGAGCTTTCGCGTCTTCACATCTGCAGCTTCCATCTCTTCTTTTGGCCAGCACACTATGCCAGCAGGGTACCTGATAACTGGCCGGGCAGATGCATTGATGGCATGGATTTTATTCTTCCCATTGAGCTGGCTCTTCAGGGCATATCTTACCCTTTGATGGTATTTGGATGTAGCTGCTCTCCTCGCCTCTTCATCATGGTTACCGTATCCCTGTGGGATGCTGAGGTACTAGTAGCATGTCTGTACATCTGCTATGTGCCCTGCTGGTAATTCCACTCCATCAGTCTTGCCTCTCTTTATTACCAACTGGCTGCAGTTCTCCAATCCGAAGGACAGCCCAGTGTCTTCGCTGTAGATCCTTGTCAGGTGCATCAGTGAATTGATGTCTCGTTTGTTTTTGCATTCAGCTTGATGTCATCCATGTAGAGGACGTGGCTGATGGTGCTTCCATTCTTGAACTTGTATCCATAGCCAATCTCTGTAATTATCTGACTGAGGGGGTGCAAGCCTATGCAGAACAGCACTGGAGACAGTGCATTACCTTGGTATATGCCACGTTTGATTTTCACTTGTGCTAGTTGTTTTGAGTTCACTTCCAATGTTGTTCTCCATTGCCCCATTGAGTTTCTGAGGAATGTTCTTAATTTCCTGTGGACATTGTAGAGAGCCAAGCATTCACAGATCCATGTGTGTGGCATTGAGTCATAGGCTTTCCTGTAGTCCATCCAGGCTGTGGTGACATTAGTCTGGATGGATCTTGGTCTGTCTGGATATATAAATCTATTTTTTTCTTTTTGGCGGGCCTAAGATAATTCAGTTCAAACCAGAATTAAGCCAAGTCCAAAAGCCATGAGATCCATATTTTTTCTAATCTTTATTAGGACTAACGTCCAAATGCAACCAGGGGTGTCTTACTACAGCTTCCCTCTTTTGCTCTCCTCAATTAGTATAATATAAGGAAGGTGTTATTGTCTTCAGGTCTCCCAAATCTTACAGGGCGTAATAGCTCTCACGAAAATGCACTGAAAAGAACTGTTGAGGGGTGTGACTAAGCTGGATATGCAGGTATGAATTCTGCTATTTGCTACTAGGTATGAACCTCCTAAATTTATGTACGGAATGTCTCTATTTGTGCGAGGTATAAAGTAAATGAACACTCAGGTAAGCCTTGGAGATTATTGGAATCACATTCCTGTGTATTCTGTTCTCATTGAATCCTAAATAGGAGTGATTTCTACTTTAACAATACTGTCATGATCCAGTCCAGAGTTTGTTTTCTGCTGTCTTACTTTGGACTGGTCATGCGGGGGTTAATCCCCTCTGCCTCTTTCTGGAGCTGGTTGGTCTATTTCAGTCCTCTGCAGCCTGTGGGCCAGCATCAGTTATACTGCAAGCTTCCAAGCTAGTGCCTCTGACCTGTATTCCTTTAGTGTTCCTCCTGCCCCCTGATTACCTGGACCTGTGTATGACCTGGCTTGCTCTATGGACTCTGCTTCTGGTTTTTCCGTTTCTGATTCCACGCTTTCCGGCTGGCTTTGACCCTTTGGCTTGTATCCTGACAACGGCTTACGTCTTACGTTTCTGATACCTCGTTCCTGGTAGGTCCTGACTTCTCGCTTGTCCCTGACTACGCACTTGCTGTCTCCCTTGGTACTTCTGCTCCTGATAGTTGAGGATTTGGCTAGTCTCACCACTCTTTCATTACCTGTGACACCTGTGCTGTTGCTCTGTGTTACTACGCTGTGTTGGTGTGTGTGCAACCTCTCTTCCCTCACCATCACCCCCTGGTGGAGGTTGCGCTGTACTACACTGAAGCAGCACGTTACAAATACATAGTAGAAAAGTATGGATTGTGGGTTACTTGATGTATTGACCATTCCATAGCTATGGCCACTCCATGTGAAATGTCTGTGACTGGTAACATTCAGGTGCATCTTTCAATAGGAGAGAATGACCAGGATAAAAGATGATAAGATAGGATAGAAGAGAATTAAAAAGTTTTATCTTACCTGCCCCCAAACAAGTTCTCCCACTCCCACAAAGAGACACCAGAGCCATTGCTGAGTGTTTAAAGGTGAACAGCTGAAGGGTTTTCCTCCGAACTGGACGATTATAATCTAAAACAAGATGGGAATATAAAAAAGTATGAACTGTTTTGATGTCACCTACCTCACATCACTTGAATATAAATTGAAGAACATTTTATGTCCCACGTCCTGTTCATAAAATGGTCCACAAATGCCACCTTTTTATGCAAGTCTGCTCACTCCTACCTTTGCTGTCCCATGCGGAATATGGTCCAAATCATCTATCTGACCTGTTTTAACCACTATTGATAATATTCTATGTAAAAATCAATTAAATCTTTTCAAAATACCCTTTTCTAGAAGACCACCTCTTGATCTAGACTAGATTTCCTATGCCAGAATGTCAGATCTAGCATTTTGTATGTATGCTAGTCTTCTTTCTTGAAAGGACCATCCCTCTAGAAGCCAATTTTGAAATCAATTTTGGCTGGTTGCCCCATTGAGGATTCACCTTGTAAAACTATACGGAGGCATAATATGGCAGCATATGGAATAGCTGCAACCTAGGGGATCCATTTACCAATATGTGTGCCCCTTAAGCATGGCTTTATCCTGTTCAACAGCTCAATAATGTAAACATAAAGATATAATTCTCTGCAGAATGAAGTGCTTTGGAGGGTCCCACATCTGGAAATGTCCAACACCATTTGATATGCGTACTGTGCTGAGTACCATCACCTCTTGGTTTTAGAAATCTGAAGTGGTCCCAGCTCCCAGAAGCCCATCCATGTCAGAAGATAAGTATGATTAAAATTTCCCTCTAAGGATTCACCAACAAATCTTATATTTGTTCTGAATTCGCAGATCCTCACCTGGACTCCAAATGTCCCCAGCACTATGCTACAGAAAATTGGATTTGCAAAAATACCGTCAAAAACATTCCTCTCTCCGTGGATTTTACGGGCGTTGATTTCATTAAACAACTGCATCATGACAAAGGTGTTAAAAATGATGGTGTAATGTTCAGAAGGTGGCGAGTGCAAGGGAGCATTTCTGCCACTGTCAATGTCAAAGATGATTTCCCCTAAAGAAGAAAAATATAAGTCAACTTCCAAACTCTGTGGTCATCGGCCAATGATTGAAACCAGCTTTAGGAATACCTACCAACGAATAACAATGTGAAGATGATGACGAGCTGGTAAACTGCATGGCCTAGGATGTTTTTCATCATGGTGCGAGATATTAGGGGCTTGTTTCTGCCGTAAGGTTTACGTAGGAGCAGTGATTCCGTAGGGGGTTCTGTTGCTAGAGCCAGTGAAGCAAAGGTGTCCATAATAAGGTTGACCCAGAGCATCTGTACTGCTTTTAATGGTGAGTCCTAAATAAAGAAGTAAAGAAAGTATAATACATAAATAAAGAAGGATCAAAGTGAGCCACCCTGGTCTAAATGTAAAGGTTAGGTTCTGCCATGTACTACGTTGTGCCAGGTTCTGTAGCTTAGGTTGTGTCAGGTACTGAAGCTTAGTCTCAGTCAAGTAATTGGGCTGAACAGGCAATACTAGATACTGCTGGTAGATAAAAGTGATTCTGTTTTTTATAAAAATAAATAAATAAAATAAAAAAAGTAAATATTTGTTTTCTAATCTCCTAAAACCTTTTAAATCTAGTCATTGAACACAAACCATCCTGATAGAGCTCTGCTTCCCCATCTGGTATTGCCCTAGTGAAAATCCCCCTAAAATATTATTCAAACAGGAAAAAGAGCAGTGATTCCCGGTCGCTGCCATAGAGTGAAGCCAAGGGTGTATGTTCTCTGGATCTTCATTCATTCATAGAACGTGTTTAGAAGTTGACTCCTTCATAAGGTACAGTATGCTATACAGAGCCACCTCCCTTATATAGGGGAGGGAAGAGACTTCTACGCAGCTTAAGGCTATGTAAACACGTTGCGGATTTGCCTGTGGAATTTTCTGTGCAGGTTCTTCCTCTCTTGGCAGAAAAATGCATTTGTAAATGTACACGTTTTTGATGCGGATTTTCATGCGGATTTGTATGCGTTTTTGTAAGCTAAATAAAGATCTGTTATTTAACAAAAAAAATTGTGTTGGAATTTCTTTGTCCAACCTCTTCTTTTACATGCTCCATTGAAGACCATAATATCATCACATACCATGTTCACATAAAATGTTCATAGATAGATATATCTATAGATAGATAGATATATCGATAGCTATAGATAGACATACTGTATCTATAGATAGATATAGATAGATATATCTACATATAGATAAATAGATATATCTATAGATAAAAAAAAATCTGCGTTAGGCCGGGGTCACACTTGCGAAAAATTCGCACGAGTCTCGCACCTCAGTACCTGGCACTGCCGCCGGCGCTCGGACCGGAGCGTTCAGCTGCATAGAAATACATGCAACCGCGCACTCCGGTCCCGAGTGACAGTGGCAGTGCCGGGTATTGAGGTGCGAGTTTCGCGCAAGTGTGACCCCAGTCTTAAATGCAATATCTGTTTAATTTTTTAAAAAAAGGGAAAGAAAAAATTGCGGGGGCTCCCGTAAAATGTTCAAAATCAGAACAGGGAAAGCCAGAGACTGGGGACAGATGTTTATAGCCTGGGAAGAGGGTAATACCCATGGATCTTCCCAGGCTATTAATATCAGCTCTCAGCTGTATAATTAGCCTTTACTGGCTATTAAAATATTGGAGCCCCCCCAAAAAATGACATGGGGTCCTCCTATAATTAATAGCCAGAAAAGGCTATGCAATCAGCTGCGGGCTGATATTAATAGCCTGGTAAGGGGCCATGGATATTGCCCCCCGGCTACAAACACAAGCTCACAGCAGCCCCAGAAATGGCGCATCTCTAAGTTGCACCAATCTGGCACTGAGCCTCTCTCTTCCCACTGCCCTGTAGCGGTGGCATATGGAGTAATAGTTGTGGGGTTGATGTTACTTTTGTATTGTAAGGTGACATCAAGCCCGGCTTAGTAATGGAGAGCTGTCAATAAGACATATATCCATTACTAATCTTATGGTTGTTAAGGGGTTAAATAAAAACAGCCAGAATAAAGTATTTTAATGAGATAAAACACAACACAGTTTGCATTATTATATGCCTAATTCCTGTAACGCCCTTGTTCTTCTGCAAAAAAAAAAAATAACCAAAGCAAATACTCCCTGTTCCGATGTAATCCATTTAATAATGAGTGCCCAATGACGATCTCCTTTGTAGAGCTGTCACATCAGGAGATGTGACTGCCCTACATGGCCTCCGATGACACACTGACAGGAGATAATCCTCCTGCAGTGTACTTCATCAGAGTTCATGCTCTCGATTTACAGCATCACTGCTTTGTGAGTATTTTGTCACGCAGCAGTGCCGCAAGTGACAGGACGAACTCAGGTGACCTCAAGGTGGCGGAGTGATCCACTGCAGGAGGATTATCTCCGGTCACTGTACACCAGAGCCCCTGTTGAATGGTCACATCTCCTGATGTGACAGCACTACATGGGAGATCATCATGGGACAATCGTTATTAAATGGATTACATCGGAACAGGGAGTATACTGTTGGTTTATTACTTTATTTTTTTGCAGGTGATCGAGGGCATCGGGGATTAGTTCTTTGGGGAGTATGTGTTGTTTTTTTTTTGACTAGTCAACACAGTAGCCGGATGATGGGACTACTACTGTCCCATCATCGTCTAATGCTGTCATTGTAGCAGACATAGCGGGATGGGACTAGTAGTCCCATTGGACGATGCCTGCCTACACACAACACACACAGCTGCGCAGACCCCCGCACACACATACAGATACACACAGACACCCGCAGACAGACCCGCACACATTCTCTGCACACACATAGTCTTCGCCCACACACAGTCTCCACTCTCCACCCAAACACTTTTCCTTCTTCCTATCTGAGGCGTGTTTCGCACGCAACGCCGCAGCAAAATGGATTTGACTGACTCAATGGAAGTCAATGGGTGCAGAAACGCTGCAGATCCCCAAAAAGAATTGACATGTTGCGTAAAATAAAACACTGCAAATTTGCGCATATTTTTCCACAGCATGTGCACAACACTTCTGGATTTCCCATTGTCTAACATTAGTTGTGCACTACACTGCGGATTTGATGCAATTTCGCGCTTCCAAAAACTCTGCGGTTCCGAATCAAAATCCGCAACGTGTGCACATAGCCTAAAAGAACAAATTAAAAACAACAATTTATACAAGTCACATATATGTAAAATTTACAGCAAAGAAACATAATATATAAATTATTATTATTATTATTATGCATTTATATAGCGCCATTTATTCCATGGCGCTTTACATATGAAAAGGGGAAATATAGACAAGTATAGTAAACATGTGTAAGACAAAGGACACACAAGTACACAAGGAGAGGGGACCCTGCCCGCGAGGGCTCACAGTCTACAGGGATGGGTGAGGATACAGTAGGAGAGGGTAGAGTAGGTCATGCTGTGGTTCAGTAGACCGAGGATCATTGCAGGCTGTAGGCTTGTCAGAACAGGTGGGTCTTCAGGTTCTTCTTGAAGGTTTCCGTTGATGGTGAGAGTCTGATGTGTTGTGGCAGGGAGTTCCAGAGTATGGGGGAAGCACGGGAGAAGTCTTGTATGCAGTTGTGGGAAGAAGAGATAAGGGGGGAGTAGAGAAGGAGATCTTGAGATGATTGAAGGTTGCGTGCGGGTAGGTATCTAGAGACCATGTCACAGATGTATGGAGGAGACAGGTTGTGGATGGCTTTGTATGTCATGGTTAGGGTTTTTTAATTGGAGCCTCTGGGCGATAGGAAGCCAGTGAAGGGCCTGGCATAGGGGGGAGGCTGGGGAATAGCGGGGAGACAGGTGGATTAGTCGGGCAGCAGAGTGTAGGATGGACTGGAGCGGAGCCAGAGTGCTAGAGGGGAGGCCAAAGAGTAGGAGGTTGCAGTAGTCGAGGCGGGAGATGATAAGAGCATGCACTAGTGTTTTTGTGGTTTCATGATTGAGGAATGAGCGGATACGGGAAATATTTTTGAGTCTGAGGTGGCAGGAGGAGGCGAGGGCTTGGATATGTGGTTTGAAAGAGAGCGCAGAGTCGAGGATCACCCCAAGGCACCGAGCGTCCGGGACTGGGGAAGGAGAGCAGCCGTTGACATTGATGGATAGGTCTGGTGGAGGGGTAGAGTGAGATGGGGGAAAGATGATGAATTCTGTTTTGTCCATGTTTAGTTTGAGAAAGCGAGCGGAGAAGAAGGCTGAGGTAGCAGACAGACATTGTGGGATTTCAGTCAGTAAGGAGGCGAGGTCGGGTCCAGATAGGTAGATCTGCGTGTCATCGGCATAGAGGTGGTACTGCAAACAGTGGGATTCTATGAGCTGTGAATTATGTTGAGTATACGTATGATGACTTAAAATTGTAAAAAAAATATATATATATTTTTTATATTTGCGGACTCCTGACTGTGGATCTGCAGGAACTTGAGACCCTATCTTGGGTTTTCAGTGGTTTCATTCAACCCTTCGGGTGCCAGTGTGGATAACTTGAAAATTCAGCTGGACAGTCGAGTTATTAGTTTCTAATATCTATTTGTAACGTGATCACGTTTGTGTTCTAAAGTAAGTCTTAGACTTGTGCTCTAACAAAACAACAATGTATAGATAAACTATGGTTCAAAACCCCATTTTTGATATGATATTAGAGGCTGGGACCTTTGGATTTGGGGGTAGAACTTTTCAGAGTAAAGGGTTACGACTCACTTTTGAATAATGGACCAAGGTTTGGACCATGAGCTTCTGATCAAGTTGTAGGACTTGTTGAAGGTTGTTATAAAGCTGTATTTTAATTTGCTGTCATCGGGATCAGATTTGATCTTATCATTTCTCACTGTACTGAGGTTCTTTTTCATTAGATTCTTCATTTTGTTGGTTTTATTTGGAAAGGCATTCTGACTGAGTTTTTTGTGCTATTTAACGCATCTTCAAGAATATTTTTAGGGTTTCCTTTTTCAAGGAATCTCATTTCCAATATATGTGAATAACGCAAAAAAAATCTGTATCTAGATCACAGTTCTTCATTCATTCACAAATTGTTGTGCTTCAATATCGAGCAATATGAAAAACAAATCATCTATAAATCTTTTAAAAAATTAAGTGCGACCAATCGGCAGGAGGGTCCGCCCGATAAAGAGGGACTCAAATCTACACAATTAGGAGATTTGCCTAACTGGGGGCCAAACATCTGATAATATCTCCTTCACAATCACTAAAAGTGAAGGTGTTAACTATCTTGAAATTTCTAGCGACCACTTTTCCCACATTTTAAGTCATCATACATTTACTCAACATAATTCACATTTATATACAACAAATGGTTCTTTGCTGCAAATTTTACATATGTAACGTTTATGAACTGTGGCAAAATAAGAATGCGGTCCCAAACTTGCAGGACCCTCCACTGTGCTTCTTTGTTGGTGCAATTCTCATTAATGTACCACTCTCCAGCCCTTTGGAGAACAAACTTCCTTCATTTGCAGTCAGACATCTCACATTTTGACTCCTCAATCAAGTGCACCTTTTGCCATTTTTCTGCACCCCAGGTCCTGTTTTGTGCATAGGTGCTTCACTTAGCCATGTTTCCATGTCGAAGGTGTGGATTTTTTGCCACAATTCTTCCTTTGGGGCAAACTGTAGACTGATGTAGCAGTGTCCCACGGTTTGTTACTTCTGAGCTGATGGTACTGCTGGATATCTTTTGATTTTAAAGTAAGTACTGTAGATATGATGTCTTTCATCTGCTGCACTAAGTTTCCTTGGCCAACTACTGCGTCTATGGTCCACAATGTTGACCATTTTTTGGTGCTTCTTCAAAAGAGCTTGAAAAGTATACATATTGATACCCCATCCAACTTTGAAATTTTTGCCAGGGAGAGACGTTGCTGATGCAGTAGAACTACTTTGTACACTGCTGCTGTGCTTAGTCTTGCCATGGTGTATGTATGACCTGTGACATTAACCTGTCTTCCACGACTTCACATTTGTAGCAGACTTTGGCCTGTTCCTCACCCAGTTTTATGCCTCATACACAGTTGTTTCTGTTTCAGTTAAAGGGGTTGTCCGGGCTTTTCACATAATCTCAGTACATATCTGGGCTGCAGAATTATGACAATAAGTAATTTACTTTCTGTCACTAGTTTGCACGGTTTTCTAGATATTTTGAACAGAACGTCCAAGGGGGTGTTATGGCATTGAAATGAGAACTAGTTGTAACCTCCTACTCTACTCCAAACATGCCCTCTATAGCAACAACCCCACCCTCCATAGCTATAGGCCCTCCCCGTCCACATGAAGCAGCCCACATCACACAGTAACGAATTCTTCCCCTCCAGCAGCCTCAGTGCAGAGAGCAGAGAGCTGCTCCTCCCCCAGACACACACTGAACAGTTATCTATGCAAAGTGAAACTAGTGAGGAGGGAAAATCGTCCTGTATTCTGGGACAGGCTGCTCCCATCAGTATTTGTGTCATTAGAGACACAGTGCTCACACATACACTGCACCAAATCTGCTGCTGTGTGAAGACATCAGTGACACAGAGCTGTCTCTGTCTCCCTTTAACGACTGTATATGAATATGATGATCACTATTTTGGTCCATACGAAATTTTCGCACATTGGTCATCGGGGGCGCAGGCAATTTCAGAAAAAGCAAGCTGGTCAAATGTAAATGTATTTCATGGGATAATGAACACAGACAGGTATTTATATATGTAGACTGGTAATACAATAAATTGGTTTGATAAGTAGAGGCCAAAAAATGTCTTCTGTTTAAGGTGCCACCTGCAGATTATTGTTTCTTTCTGCAGGTTTATGAAAATGAATGCTTAAACTGTATTTAGTGATCATATCATGAATGTGTGGTTTGTTTGGCTCTTTTCTTGCTGAAGGGAGCAAGTTTACCTTTCACATGGTGTATTGTGTGTGTGTGGGGCGAAGTAATCAGCGAAAAAGCAGTGCATGTTTACAAATGTGTTTGCATATGTGACTCACCTGCAGTGAAGTATGCAATCCTCCAATTTGGCTGAAAGAGGCTGGGCAAGCACTTGAGCAAGCTGGAAAGACCCCAATGCAAATGTTTGGATTTGTTTGTGATGTCTGTAAGCAGCTTTGTGGTAGTGTGCTTTGGGGTAGTGTGGTGCCACCTGCAGATCATTTTTTCTTACTGCAGATTTATGAAAATTAATGTTTACACTGTATTTTGTGATCAAATCATGGATGTGTGGTTTGTTTTGCTATTTTCTTGCTGAAGGGGGCAAGTTTATCTTTCAAATGATGTATCATTGTGTGTGTGGGTGCAGTATGAACGGAGATACAAAGTAATCCCCGAAAAACAGTGTTTAGAAATAATAGAATAGATTATCAACTTTTGCACTGTACTGTATAAAAAAATTAGTAGCCATTATGAATTTCCATGAAAGCTTGAAGACTCCTGAAAATGGAGATGTGGCATCTTCACCTTCACAGTTTTCCTTTGCTGAGGGACCAATCCGACCAGTGCCCTTCTGTTCAAGGTACTAGGGCTAGGCGCAATTCAATCCCGATCATACAAGATCAAGAGCGCTGCTGTAAAGTTGGAAACAATAGCCCAATGAACTCCATTTACTAATTGAAGACTATGGCTCTGTTTTTTGGGGAATTAAGACGGACCCTCCCAAAGGAGCGTGCCTGAAACATGATGTAAACCCGGTCTTAGAAAACAAAAGTTTGGGGAATCATGAGTAGGGAATAGGGAGAAAACAAAGTCACATCCTCCTGTCTCAGGTGTCCACCAGTATGAGAATGTCACCTTGTGCCTTCTATGTACAGTATGTCTATCTGACATTGTGGCCCATTACTATTCAAATAAATAAAGCTGAGTTGCAATACCACAAATAACCTATGGACAAGGGTGGCGCTGTTTCTAAAAAAAAAACAACAACACAGAATTTTTTTCCAACAATAATCAAACTACAGATTATGAAGCATTGGAGAACAACCCTGTGGAAATTTATCTATAGCATTTCCTACCACACTAGAACTGTATTTCCATAAGACCAGAATAGTAATTTGAATCTATGTGCATCTGGCAAAACTCATCATCCTTGCTGCTGTCCCTGGGGAGCGCACTGTGAATATTTTAGGAAGTCCTGCTTTAGCAATAAAATGCTTAGAACCCGGCCATTTCTCCCACGCAGCCCTAAAAAATGTATTCTATTCACAGGCCCGTATAATACAAAAGCACAAAAGGCTGCAATTATTTGTATTGTAAAATCTGATAAAGGTTCAGCTGCTGCCGCCGGGAAGCCTCTGCGTTCCCAAATACATAAATCAGGATTCAGGAACAATGGCCATGCCAAATGTTATACAGAAGAGCCAAAATAGGGATTACACATACGCCCCCCCAGCTCCCCATCCCCGCCATATACACGTCATATATACTCCACAATGGTGGATATTCCCAAAAAGTTATTCCCTATCCATGTTGTAGGGGATAACTTGCTGAATGCTGGTAGTCCGACTGATGTGACCCCCCAGATCCTGATATCAGGGCTCTGCATTCCCATCCTAAATGGAGGTTCACATCATCAGCCTCAGCTCCATCTATTGTCTATGTGACTGCTGGAAATGGCTGAGTGCTGTACTTGACAGTAACATAGACAATGAATGGAGCAGAGGCCGTGCATCCACCCCACAGCCACATCCAGTTCTAGAGCCCTGATCTTGGGATCCCAGGAGGTAGTAAACTGATTAAATTTGCTGATGACACAAAGCTAGGAGGGATAGCTAATACTAGAGAAGAGAGAGGATTCAAAAAGATATAAATAAACTGGAGAAGTTGGCAGCAACTAACAGAATGGTTTTTAACAGGGAAAAATGTAAAGTACTACATCTGGGCAATAAAAATGAAAAAAAGCATATACAGAATGGGAGGAATAGGGCTAAGCAACAGCACATGTGAAAAAGACTTGGGTATACTAATAGATCACAGACTGAATATGAGTCAACAGTGTGATGCAGCAGCAAAAAAAGCAAATGCAATTCTAGGATGTATTAACAGAAGCATACAGTCTAGATCACGTGAAGTCATTATTTCCCTCTACTCCTCTTTGGTCAGACCTCATCTGGAATATTGTGTCCAGTTTTGGGCACCACATTTTAAAAAAGACATCAACAAACTGGAGCAAGTTCAGAAAAGAGCGACCAGAATGGTGACCGGTCTGCAAACCCTGTCTTATGAGGAAAGGTTGCAGGATTTGGGAATGTTTAGTTTGCAAAAGAGAAGACTGAGAGGAGACTTAATAGCTGTCTACAAATATCTAACGGGCTGTCACATTGTAGAAGGATCATCTTTATTCTCATTTGCACAAGGAAAGACTAGAAGCAATGGGATGAAACTGAATGGGAGGAGACACAGATTAGATATTAGAAAAAACTTTTTGACAGTTAGAGTGATCAATGAGTGGAACAAGCTGCCAGAGAAGTGGTGAGTTCTCCTACAATGGAAGTCTTCAAACAGAGGCTGGACAGACATCTGACTGGGATGATTTAGAGAATCCTGCTTTGAGCAGGGGGTTGGACCAGATGGCCCAGGAGGTCCCTTCCAACTCTACGATTCTATGATTCTATGATTCTAGTAGTGGTCAGACACACAGCGATCAGCAAGTTATCCTGTACCCTATTATTCTATATCCTTTTTTGGGGGGGAATAACCCTTTAAGTCCAACCCTAGGAATGACTCAACTTTGGCGTTTGCAGACAGGCCGAAATTCATAGGGAATTTTTCCCAAAAACTGGACAGTCCTGGATACTTTGGGACTTAGACTAGGAAATTAGTATGACAGGGCACCATGGCTTTTGCTCTGCCATCATGATGGTGAGCCTTCCAAGGTTTTGAATGGAGTGTTGGCTATTGCTATTCCTACAACACATATGGCTATGCCAATCCCTGCCCCGTCACAGAGAATAGTTATCCCAGAATTATGTTCCAACGCACCATCCGTAACAGAGTTCCTATGTGCCACGTACAACGCCAGCGTGATAAAGAGGGGCCTTCAAACCCTCTTCAGACTCCGGGGCCTGAGTCTTTACCCCCCCACACTGTGAAGCAGTACATACTAACCTGAGTGATACAGGCCCCAGTAAACGCCACAATCACCGCCACCACATTGACAGTCAGTTGGAATTGAAGAAATTTGGAAATGCTGTCATACACGTTGCGGCCCCACATAACGGCCTTGACTATGCTGGAGAAGTTGTCGTCCGTTAAGATGATATCCGAGGCTTCTTTGGCCACATCTGTGCCAGCCAAACCCTAGGTGTGAAAAGTCACCAAAAATCAGAATGTAAATGGTGGAGGGATTTGGAAAAATCCAAGTAAGAATCTGTAATGTGGAGGAAACCTATCAGCCATGATAGCGCCACCTTGCCCCGCTGTCTAGAGATGGACCTCCAGCAGAGAAGCCCCAGGAATGATCCCAGCAGACACAGGTCTACTGACATCGCTTCACCTGAAGCCTCCATCCTATTTAAAGGGGGACAAAAAAAACTATTTTTTTTTATTATTCCTGTTATTTTTTTATTTTTTACTTTAATGAGTTTATGGTTCCAGAGATAATCAGACCGGAAAAAACAAGGGATCTATTTCATTCTGATCCTCTCGATTGTTTGTCTGGAGAACAGCTGTATTAAAAAGGGACCAAGTTTACTTTGCCTGATGGCTGCAGACAGAATAATGGGAGCAGCTTTCAGTAAAAGCAATCTGCCTCCCAGTAATGTATATAATATTATATTGTGTGCTGGGAGAAGTTGACATCTCTTGGGGGACACCCAGACCATTTTTTTCTTAATTGTTCTTGTTAAAAGTTTTTTTTTATTTTAATGTTCATAAGAAATTATTTGCTTATCAATTAAAGGAGTTGTCCACCTTTGATGGCATTTTTTATTCTACTACTTCATATATTTTGGGCTTGAAATAATTTTTTACAATTGGGATTCAGTAAAAAGTTTGGTTCTTTGTTTCCCGACACACTCAACCTTGATGTGGTCTGAGGTCATAAATCAGCTGAGGGGAGCTCCGAAAAAGTCGGATACAAGATTTAAAAAATCTCCCTTAAGACTGCCAAAATGGGCTCACTTTTGGAATCTCAGTCAACTCATTCAGCAGCTAGCAATAGATATGTGCAGCACAGACACTATAGAATATATATATATATATCTATCAAGATATTGCAAAAAGTTTTAATGAAACTCAAATTTTTTTCAGCCTCAAATACATACATTTAAGTAAAAAAAAACACAAACAACCCATTAAATTTTTCCCAAAGTTAGGCAACACCTTTAACTTTCAATGTGTGTGTAGTCATTTTCTAACATCCTGACACACTATATATATATGGATTTACCATGGCAAAGCCAACATCTGCTTTTTTAAGAGCCGGGCCATCATTGGTGCCATCTCCCGTCACCGCTACCACTTGACGTTGTTCACCAATTGTGCTATCAATTATCCCTGAAAATAAGATACAGGAATTAATTCACAGACGTCGATATTTGTCATTAGTTTGATAGTCCACTTTTGTCAATTAATTTTTTCTTAGTGCTGATCACATTGAGTACTATTGCTGGAAACCTTAACGATCGCTGGAACTTTTCCGTAAGTGTTACATTTCCCTGCAGTGCCTCCACAGGAAAAAAAAAGGTATTACATTTTTATTTTTTTTTTTTTAAATCAATGGGCTTTTTGTATAATGAATGTAATTAGGTCCTTCAAAGTAGGGTCCCAAATTGGCAGTTTGCCATCATTGACTGATAGCCTTTGGGGCAGAGTGTAAATATTCCAAATTTTGCACTGTCAATATTGATAAATTTGCCTTTGTCACTCATGGCTTCAAGTTTACCAGTCTCTATATATCTAACCTAGTTTCTAGTCCCTTAAATCTCAATGTATCGATATTGAAAATTAATTTATCCATGATACCACCAGTAAAACCTATAACAGTATCCATTTTACCGTCATATGGGGTGTTGGCAGTGTTAAGTTGTGCGTCTAAACCATCCGTTTCACAATAGAAATATTTTTGAATTTTTTGCATGTTGCTTGCCGGTTTGAATGTTTTTTTGACAATAAGTAAAAACTAAAATCCGTATTGGAAATCCGTTAGCTAATAAGTGTAATACTGGTTAATACCACTAGATGTCACTGTGGATAAACTTTTACATAATTATTATTACTCCAAATAAAGCAAAGCGGTGAGCTGCATGAATAATGGGAGTTATGCGTAAAATAAAATCTTTTTTAAACTTTGTTTTTAAGATTGAAAAAAAGTCTGTCTGAATACCTTTTACCAGCGTGTGTTTATCAGTCGGTGAAGACCGGGCAAGGACTCTTAGCTTTGGCCAGATTTTATCCAGGCGTTCCTGTTCTATCTGAGAGAATCAAACCACGTGTAACAATAAAGCAATAGGTAGATGCAACATAATTTACATAATTACAATATTTTATTAATTAACCAACTAATGTATTTATTTATTTTACTTATTTATATAGCGCCGTTAATTCCACAGCGCTTTACAGACATTATCAGCACTGTCCCCAGTGGGGCTCACAATCTACATTCCCTATCAGTATGTCTTTGGAATGTGGCAGGAAACTGGAGTACCCGGAGGAAACCCACACAGCACGCGGAGAACATACAAACTCCTTGCAGATGTTGTCCTTGGTTGGATTTGAACACAGGTCCCCAGCGCTGCAAGACTGCAGTGCTAACCACTGAGCCACCGTGCTGCCCCAATTGAAAAATATTTGAAAGAGAACCTGTCATTTGCCATAAATTTGTCATTTTGATTACCTGCTGTAAATGCCGCTATTCTCCTGAATCCGATGTTGTTCTTCTTTACTTTCTGTGCCTTTCTGTACCCGAGATATCGCACCTTCTTCCCTGTATGTAAATCTAGTCTTATAATCAAAGTGGGCGTGGTCATGAACTGCTCTCTGTGAGTGTCTTCACAAGAACCACGCCCACTTAGCTTAAAAGACTAGCTTTAAATACATTGAAGAGGAGGCCCTATCTCAGGACTGGAGAGGCGCAGGAACAAAAGAAAAACAGCATCAGATTCAGGAGAACAGCGGCATTTACACCAGGTAGGAAAAATACATATTTGTGGCAAGAGACAGTGCCCCTTTAATCATTATTTCTATAATCTAAAACATCCATTAAACCCCCAACATCATTAGTACTAAGATTTCACATATGAATCTTAATAATCTACCCAATTAGCTACCATGGTGTTTTAGTATATAGGAAAAATGCAGAATTATCCTTGAAAGTGACGGAACACAAACCTCTCCTTTCTCATTCCTGATACGCCTGTTGAACTCCTTCCCTTCCAGGCACAGAAAGTCCTCCCCAGGTTGTATGATGCCACACTTTGCAGCAATGGCACGTGCCGTATTGATGTTATCCCCAGTGACCATACGGACTGTGATTCCGGCACGTTGACATTTACGGATTGCTTCAGGAACCTGTAGAGTTAACACCCAGGTAAGGATAATGACAGAGACCTAATTTTGGGCCATTCATGAGCACACATCCTATTGTAGTAAAATTTAACTCAAAGGCTTCACCAATTTACAATTTTATTCTTGTACCTTCCACCTTTGGTTGTCTTTATCCTGATGTTTTATGCTGTCATTTCATGCTTTCTGACACTCAACCAAAAACAAGTCTTTGTAGTATGGAGGGGCAGTGCATTGTATAGCAGGCAGAACTTTCTGTGTTCACTTCTGTGCATGCAAGATATTAGGGATGGTTAGTTGGTACCTTGTCTGCACTTCTGTCACAATCTAACACCTTTGGTCCAGTAGGTCAGGAGATCCACTACCTGGCCTATGTCTAAAGCTCACCAATACACCTATGATAGGCAAACCTAAGCTTACCAGTTTCACAGGCCAATGAGAGGTCTTCCAGAAACCCCACCACACCACCTCTCCTGCCTTAATAAAGGCCCTTGGTTGGCATCGCCTCCTGTAAACTGGCAGCCAGAAGACAACTATCATTTGTTCTGTCCAGCTATTTTAACAGGCTACCGGCGCTGGGTAGGCTACCGGCACTGTGTATTGTGAAAAACCCATCCATCAAACCTTGAATCTCAAGGAGCGCAAACAATGCAGGGTAGAAACCTTCTGGAAGAGCTGCTTTCCTGAAGAACTGATTTGCCATCTCTTCCACTAGGTTGGAAGGACCCATTTTATTTCATGGAACTTTCTGAAAAAAACCCTAATGTGCCAGCACTGAGAAATTAGTCTTTGATGCCACATGCAAATTAGCCTGGAAGTGCATTGGGGTGTAGTAATGTACTTGGAGTGCACTGACGCGCCCCCAATGCACTTCCAGGCAAATTGTAATTGGCTATTAAAGCTTGATTTCTCAGCTCTGGCTCATCGGATTACTACGAGATGGGTATTATTTTTATTGTTTGACTACGACCAAGGGCGCCGTACCACCCTACGTGCGTCCCTTTATAGTCAAGCACTCACCTCAGGCCTGACGGGATCTTCTATTCCCACCACACAGATACAAGTCAAGTCTCCAACTATCTCATTCTCATTCTCCCACTCCGGTTCCGGCACTCCTTGAAAATCCCGGTAGGCGACACATATGGTACGTAGTCCATCGCAGGCCATGGGCTCAATGACTTTTTTAACCATCTCATCCCGATCACGAGGCCGAAAACTGCGGAGGTCGCCAGCGCCATTTAGGATATTGGAACACCTAGCAATGTAGAGAGGTGGGATCATTTAGGGCCAATGTAAGCATGGTCAAGTTGAGGTTACCGCCATTACTACATTACCCTGTTGCTTTTTCCAGCAAGTAATTTTGGTTTATGTGCTTTTTAGAAGAGGGGACTCCTGGCCAGGGCAGTTAGGAACAAGGCTAATGAAGCAAAATAAATCTTTGTCCTGGTTGACGGAAAGCCTTGATATAAGTCTGATGTAAAATCAGTGGTGACTTGTGAGCGCTGACTCCCCCCGATTCCATAATTGGGGATATTACAGGTGCAAACCCCAATCATGTCTCTTGACCCAAATTGATACAGACTCGTATGTGTTTGAGGCTGTTGAGTTCGGGTCAGGAGACCTTAATCTGATCTAGAAATTGTGGTCTCTGCTAGGATCATGAGTGTTGGAACGAGAGAAATCGATCTTAAAGGGGTTTTTACAGTTTTTGGAAGACCCCTGCCTCCAGCTGCTGTTTGTATGAGTACAGCACTAAGTTTTTGCCGCTGTTCCCTGTGTGTGCTATTGTTTGCAATGCTATTGTCACGTCGACAGCGGTGCAGCCAATCAGCGAGCTCAGCAGCTCGTGCTGTCAACTCAGGCAGATCGGCTGAACTCACTAGTAGACAATGCGAGCCGCGGCAGAGATTCAGTGCTGGAGCCAGGGAGGGGGAGTAAAGAACAATAGTTATTATTTTTCCGAAACAAGGAAACCCCTTTTAAGACTTGTGAGATTATAGACGAGAACCCATGGTCAAGACCATCTGTTAGCCAAAGGAGAGAGCGGCTACGATCTGCATCTTTCATACTAGAGGACAATTTAGAAGCTGTGTAATGCCTCACCTCCCCTGAAGAGGTGCTGCAGGGGACTTGTCGCTGGGCTTACCCCACAAATTATATGTATGTATTCAGAATCAGACCCTACAGAGGATTACAGAATCTGCAGGTGGACTCAGGCTTGGATAATTACAATGTGCCCTACACAAGACCTTTTTAAGGGTTTTTAATCAAGGTTGTCAAATATTAGAAATAAAGGATTTTTTACTTGGTGTAATTGCCTCTATTCTCCTGAATACGGTGACGCTTTTATTTTATTCCTCTGCCTCTCCATTCCTGAGATATGGCCTCCTATTCCCTGTATATGAATCTAGTCTTGACAAAAAACTGACTGACACTTCCAAGCTAGTGTGAACAGGTGCATACTAGGAGCATCCATCTCCATATACAATAAACAAAGAAATTGCACTTTTTAGTGCTAAAGCACGTCAATATGAAATACAAGAAATATGAATAGCAATACTGCTTCTGGATAATAGGAAAAACTGAGATGCTTAGCTCATAATGTGGCAATTCATGCATGCCCATCAACCAACGACAAAGTGGTCTCAGATCTGCTGGGTCCTACGTGTCCAGTGTGAATACTTCTCTAAGACTGAAGACTAAATTTCTGGGTAGATGTAAAAACCTCTCTTCAAAGCCTGAATTTATGGCTAGGTAGTCTTAGAGAGGTATTCAAACTAGACATGTAGGACCCAGCAGATCTGAGACCACCTTGTCATTGATTGCTGGGCATGTATGAATTGGCCAAATTATGTGCTGGGCGTCTAATTTTTTCCTTGTATCCAGAAGCAGTATTGCTATTCATATTTAATGTATTTCATATTGGCATGCTTTACCACGACAGAGTTCAACTTTTTTGATTATTATAAATATAGTCTTGTTAGCCAAGTGGGAGTGGTCTTCAAGAAAACTCCCACATGGCAAAGTTGAGGAGCACGCCCCCTTGAAAAAAAAATATATACAAGGAAGAGAAGGCCATATCTCAGGAACGGAGAGGAGCAGGAAAAAAAGAAAAACATCCCCGGATTCAGGAAAAAAGTGACATTTACACCAGATATTCATGTTTTATAAACTGAAACAAACTTTATTGTTGATCTGTCCCTTGTGCTGTTTTAACAACATAGTCGGGACACGTAGCCAGACGGTAGGAACACAGGCCTGCCCATTACGCTATAAGCTTTGAGCACAATCATTTATTATATCAGTACCACCAGATCATGTTCATTCCTTGGCCGCTGACTGAGATCCTTATGACCGGCATCTGTTGTGTAGTATCACAAACTAATCCCGGCCATATTAATGCCTGTTATCGCCTGATCTGCCTTAGTCCGCAAAAGATTTCCCCTATTTATGCAGATCAGTGTTCACTATGGGCAGAGGCGGACATTTCTTGCTCGGCATTGTGACACATTGTACAGCTCGCGTGCCCCGCTGTCTTTAATTAAGCCTTCTCCATGGTTCCCAGAAGTAGGAACATAACTATCTGGGAGTGCCGGAGCACAGACTAAGAAATGGAACTTAGTTTACTAAGGAGCGGATGGAAGGAGCATATGGTATGTGGCTGACTACGATAATCCACTGGCACGTCCGTGATTTCCTACTGTCCGATCCTCAGAGCTGAAAAAAATATAATTGTGCCCAATGTCCTGTCATTCACTAGAGAAGACCGATGGGATGGAGAGTCGGAGACGTATGAGTGTCACTATTTCTAGGTTGTAAGCTACTGTCATGGCGCGCATCAACATAGGCATGTGACCAGTTTATCCATGCCTTTTTGGGTGACATAGACCCTCCTTTGCTTTCGACTTTTCCGCCTCGCTTTGCAAACGCTATAACCTTTTTTTTTTATTATTTATCATGGCTTGTTTTTTTTTTTTTGGTACGAGCTGAAGTTTTTATTGATACCATTTTGGGTTCCATGCGATTTTCTGATCTTTTTTAATCCATTTTTTTTGGAGGCAAAGTGACTAAAAAAACAGCAATTTTATTTTTCATATTTTTTTTTTTTTTGCTATTTGCTGTATTGTATAAATATTATAATATTTATAATATTTTATTAGTTCATTTTATGCTATTAGTTTTTATTTTAGATTATATTTATGTTTTGGGAGGGAAAAAAGGGTGATGTGAACATTTATAAGTTATTATTTATTAAAAAATATTTTTCTTTTTGTTTTCCTTTTTTTCTATTAATCCTCTCCTGGGGGACTTGAATCTGGAATAACTTGGTACTGTGATATTGTGGTATTGTAAAATTACTGATATCCTGTGAAGCCCAGCCTCAGGCTTCCTGGGTGTACAAACATGGAAGACATGGGGGTCATAGTTCGCACTCCCTGATACCATGGCGAATTGGACCAATGGCAAATTGGCATTATGTTGTGGGGGAAGCTGATGGTCATCGGAAGGGACACCTTCCCCATTATCAACCTCTTAAGTGCCACTGGTACTACTGACATTGGCATCTAAGAGGTTGGAATTGCTGCTATGTGAGACATCTCCAATCACAGCAGCTAGACTCAGGGGGCACTCGTGTTATATGACAATGGCTCAGCACATGACTGGCGGATGTTGCAGTTTGTAGCGGGGTCACCCAAGATGCCTGGGTCTTTGCACTTCCTTGCAGGCACAAGGTGCTGGCGCTAGGCCTGTATATGGCAGCATATAGAAAACCTACAGTTCCAAAATAAGATGTAAGCATTCTGTATGCTGCCATGTGTTGCCCCACAGAAGGGTGCTGCTAGACTAGAATGCGCCCCTTAATATTGCATCCGCTGAAAGTTGCCATTATTTGTTTTTCTTAGAAATTTCATCTCAATCCGTGTGAAGAAATGTTGTCCCTGTAGAAATTAGAAAGCACATAGAGGTCCTACTGTATAGGCAAGAGATTACTACACATCCCTACATAGACCAACACCATACCAATATTCAGAAGCCCTAAATCTGTGACATTCATTGCATTACAAATGTACCAACAATAATAAATGATATGTAAAGAAAAGCATGCCGAGAAGTTAGCTACTTCCTCCTGTACCGATAGTACAATTGACAATTGGACTGCTCTTCTGTTTTCCAAATATTCACCTTGAATCAGACTATTCATTAAATCAGGTTTTTGTGTTGTGTATTTTTTTAGAATGTTTTTTTTCTTTCAAATGTTATCAAAATAACAAAATGGTAATCTTGCAATTTTTACACTGGTCTTTCATCTGTTTAAGACTTATGCTTCCTGCTCTTTCAGGAAGAGTTTACAGCAGTCTCCTAATCAGCAGAGGCAGGATTACAATGACAGGTAACACCTCTATACACAGCTGATAACACAGGATCCACCAATCACTTAACAATATGTCACTGCTGACCTTGTTCCCCCTTCTTTTTCTATGACCTTTGCACACGCTCATTAGATGGTTCACTGCAAAGCAGAGGGTAAGGCTCTGATCGTCAGATAACGTGCATGTGCATTTCCTGAAACAACAGGAAGTTAGAGTCTAAAAAAAGCCCCATTGGTTGGTGTGAGAATTGCAAGATTTTCATTTTTTACTTTTAATACAAATTGGGATATGGAAAAAAAAAAATAAAAAGAATAAAAAATATATATATATTTAATTCTCATAAAACCTGATTTAAATATTAGTTCATTTCTGATCCTTTAAGCAGGGAATAAGGCTCCAGAATGAGGAGCTCAACAGGTTTGTAGGCTTTACAGATATATACCATGTGGAGTCACATTTTTAAGTTTCATTTGAAAGATCGGTTTAAAGGATCGTCCATTTTGGATGATCCCTACCAACATGAAAGGTCCACAAAGATGGATCTGACAATGGAACCTTCCATGATAACATTCTGGCTAATCTTGAGATGAATGAAGATAAAGAGCCCTAACCCAGAGTCTGATTATGGCCACCTATGTGGGTGAGCACTCACTTCTTCAGGATGATCTCCGAGGCTCCCTTGCTGTACAGTCTGAATCCTCCATTAGGCAGGCACACGACGGTGCTCATAGACTTACGAACAGAGTTGAAGGTGTACACTTTATAGAGCGTCTCCTCAGGAATCTGGTCTCGCACCAGCTGGTAGTCCCGTTGCATATCCAGAACAAACCCAAGCAGGGCGCACTCAGTTTTATTGCCTACTTGCTGGGGAAGCGCTCCATCTTTTTCTGGAGGCTTGAAAAAGAAAAAGAGACATGAGGATGAAAATCTATTGCCACCAATTGGTAATCCTGGAATTTAGAGACGAAACATATAAATTAGAAATACATTCTTCTGGAAACTGTGCAACACCCTACCACTGATGATGTTGGCAGTTTTGAGCCCCACTGAAGTAAATCGGCTGGAGCTGCAATACCAAACACATCCTGTGGACAGGTACGGCGCTGTTTAGGAGAAAAAACAGCCACTTTTTTCATTGCTGGGGAAATATCAACAAGTCCCGTACTAATATGGATTGACGTACTGTTAAGACTGACGTTGGCAGTAAGTCTACTATTTCACATACATAGACCATTTTCCATAGTCCTGCTTCCTTTTAAGCCCCCCATACACTTTAGATGGCTGATAATGATGGGATGGGAACAGCAGTAACATTCCTGATAATCTACGGGAGTGATGAATAATAATAATTATTAATATTAATACATTTTATTCACATAGCGCCAACAAATAATAATATCCCTGGGGGTATAGGGGAGTAATAGGATTGACAATAACATCCCTGGTGGTCTAGGGAAGTGATGGGATTGAAAATATCTTCCATGGTGGTCTAGGGCAGTGATGGGATTTAAGGGGGTTTTACACTAAGCGATATCGCTAGCAATATCGCTAAAACGTCACCGGTTTTGTGACGTTATAGCGATATTGCTAGCGATATCGCTATGTGTGATACTTACCAACGACCGGCTCCCCCGCTGTCCATCGCTGATCGCGCGAGAACGTCCGGCTCCATTTCTCGTCGTCTGCTTCCTGCTGGGCTTCCTGCTGTGTGACAACGAGCGACGCGTGGAGGCGGGCGGGAGGACGTCTTCATCGCTGTGTGTGAAAGGTGAGTATCGTGCGCTGCGTCGCTGCTGCATCGCTGTGAGATCTTTCTGTGTGAAAGCTTACTAGCGATCATTTAGCGATGCACCAGCGATCCTGACCGGGTCGGATCGCTCGTCGGATCGCTGGTGCATCGCTAAATGTAAAAGGGCCTTTACTCTAACATCCCTGGTGTTCTAGAGCAGTGATAAGATTCTTGATAATATCCCTGGTGGTCCAGGGTAGTGATAGGATTAACAATAACATCCCTGGTGGTTTAGGGTGTTAGGGATGGCGGAACGCACCAAATTATAAATAATAGTAGGTGCGTTCGCAGCCCGGGGTCCACCGTGCAGACGTGGTACACTGCTGCTAGGTAATGGCGGAAGAATAGAGCGGCGTGAAAACAGTCACACGTGGGTTACATCACCCAGTGTGAACATGGGCGAACTCTGTTGACTCACAGAGCCGCACAACCGCTGAACGGAAATACCGGAGCCTGTTTAGCTCACAGAGCCCGGCCAAAAAGCGCACAGAAAGCGGCCACAGAACTCTACCCCAAGGACACGCGATTAGAGTTCCTCTAGGCCCTCTGAGCGCACGGCGTTGCTGCCGCGAACGCCGCTATAGACGCTGGCTACGGAGTGTGGAGCACGTGCACTGTGGCGTGCCGAGTCACTGATGGGAACTAATGCCTGACTCCGACTCTGCCCTACCTACACCTAAGCCTGGGCGCTAGCAGGCTAGGCTGCAAACACATGCGTACCAAGGGTAGGGGTTTCATAATGAGTCATTCACCAGAGACATTCATACGTGCATACATTACTCACTCCTCATGGTCTGAAAATACAGAGTATCCTAGCACATGGCCGAGCGGCCATGCGGACCTTTTATAGCCGCGAGCGTCCGGGACCTTCCTGGCTTCTCGGATGGGCCAATCCGAACAGGAGCAGGACCTGAGCACGTGACCTTCGATCTCCAATGGGAGATCACTCCACGGGCATGCTCAGTGGCCCGACATGAGGACTTAGTCCCTGGAGAATCTCGCTGCTGAGCAGTCTGCATTGCCATAGATGTACCAGAGGTGGCAGCAGCAAGCAAACCCACGGAGTTGGCCTGGACAGAGCGCCGGGACTGACGAATCTGCTGATCAGGCTCCACTGCGGCTGAAGAAGAATCGGAGACCGCTGGGTGCTAGGCTCTGGATTCCTGCTGTACAGTGGCAGGAACCCGACGCCTAACATTGGGCAGTGATGAGATTACACTAACATCCAAGTGGTGGTCTAGGGTAGTGACGAGATTCTTGATAATATCCCTAGTTTTCAATGGTAGTGATAGGATTAACATCCCTGGTGGTTTAGGGCAATGAAGGTATTAACATTAACATCCCTGGTGGTCTATGGGCAGAGATGGGATTCTTCATAATATCCCTGGTGGTCCAGGGTAGTGATAGGATTGACAATAACATCCTTGATGGTCTAGGGTAATGTAGTCAAGGACTTAACTAGCAATAATGATGGGTTTTCATCACGCTGTGACTGCACACTGCTTAAACACACCGATACTACATCATCAGCTATCAGTCAATCACAGAGCATTTAGATAGTCAGAGGTTCTGTGATTCGCTGACTGCGATTATGTAGATGATGGAAAGTGTGCTAGGTGGGAGGGGACAAGAGAAGCAGAATTTTAGGGTCTCCTTTACCCTTTGGGCCACAGTGCTGTTTATTATATTTATTTTTATATTTATTTGACATTTGTTATATATTTTTTGTTAATAATTGTCATTGTTATATTTGATAGTTATGTGAAACCAAGTAGAAGGTGAAGGACTTACTAGTATCTTGGTGGTGTAGGCACAATTAATGGCAATGGCATTGACGAGCAGGTCTAAGGTTTTGGAATTGAGGCTGCTGGGATCCGGCTTCTCTTTATGATGGACATCTCCAATGTAAGACTGCACAACTGTCATCCGGTTGGTTGTCAGAGTTCCGGTTTTGTCAGAGCAGATGGCAGTGGCATTGCCCATTGTCTCACAAGCATCCAAGTGTCGCACAAGGTTGTTGTCCTTCATCATTTTCTGCAATGCAGCAACAAAATATCAGACTGAGACCGCCTTGACGATGGATGATGGGCAGATAATATTTGGACAAATTTTATGCTAAGCTGTGATTTTAATTACAGCAGGTGCCTACTTACCCATAAATGCAGGCATTGCTGACAGAGGTGTCCACATTCACCAAGGAATTCAGACATCAGCCTTAGAGAGGTATTCACACAGGTCATGGACACATCAGACTGAGACCACCTTGACGATGGTTGATGGGCAGATAATAGTTGGCCAAATTTTATGCTAAGCGTCTCATATTTTTTCCTAATACTCCAAAGCCGTGTTGCTATTCAAATTTCACATATTCCACATTGACATGCTTTAGCATGATAGAGTGCAACCTTTTTTTTTTGTGTATTATATACTTTCCTAGGACAGATAAATAATACCTATGTCCTGGGAAACCCCTAAAAACAACTTTGCATAAAATCTTGATTAATAATCTCCTACAGGACCTCCTAGCTGCTAGGCAGAACTCGCATCTGTCCTTTACTCCCTGCCAACATAGTGTGGGTAGATTAGCAAACTGTAGAGGACAATTGGAAAGGAAGTGTGACTTCAGAATCAGACTACACGGCGTTTTTGTAGTCCTTTTCTATGGAGACGCATAGGAACTGTATACACAAAACATTTGAAGACTAAACTATTTGCAAAGATCTTCTATGCATTGGAACATTAAAAAAATACTATAAGGGTAGACTTAGCATTGATTGCATATCACTATATGTATGACACAATCAACGCTAAGTCTACCCTTATAGTAATTTTTTAATGTTTCAATGCATAGAAGATAAAAAGACAAATATACATACATGCTACAGTACATGTTCCTTTCTTGCAACATTAACATCTCTTTGGGGAGATGTGTAAAGTTTCCAAAGCCGCCACTGCTTACCTTGACGGAATAGGCTAGAGAGATGGTAACGGCTAGGGGCAGGCCTTCTGGCACAGCCACCACTAAGACAGTAACTCCAATGATGAAGAATTTGACAAAGTATTGCACGTAGACAGGGGTACACTCCGCTAGCCACACTTTGCCCTCCACCACAAAGGTTTCAATCACAAAGTAGAGCACCAAGATGATAACTGTAATTGCCGACATCACCAGACCTGGTGGAGGAGGTAGGGGGTGTTAAGGGGATGGGAGAAAGGAAAGGAGCATAAGGAAAAGAGGGGTGGAAGGTAAGTCAGAGAGGACAACAAACTAGGTTAATAAGGGGCAGAGAGACAGAATATGGCAGCACTCTCAGTTCTGTTGCAAAGTTTACCCTATCACATGTATTTTCACGCGATGGCTCTTCTGATTCTGCTGGACTACATTTCTCCGCCACAGGCTGATCATATTGAAAGTTGTAGTTCAACAAAAACCATAGACCCAGTGCTGACATGTCTTGTTAGGTATATGGGACCATAGTATTGCAATCAAAGGGGTGAAAATAATAGGAAATCACTAATAGGCACTGGGCTGTTATTGAAATAGTACCGCCATGTCATACCCGTGCTCTGTGCTAAAAGGATCTCTTTCTATAAGGCAGTGGTCGCCAACCTGTGACTCCAGCAATTGCAAAAATACAAGTCCCAGCATGCTACAGAAGCTGTAGTTTTGCAAATGTTGGAGATCCACGCAATTCTTGAGAACCACTCAATGGAGACCACTTATATATGGTCCCTGTTGTAGCTACGGAAGGGGTCCCCATGATGCGCTTTCATTGGATAGAGATCCTGATCGGTGGGGAAAGGACGACCAGCAGCATTAGATGGGGTAGGTGAAGCCCTTTAACACAAAGCACCAAGTCTGACACCATTTTTTAAATAAAATTGTCAACTTTGAATGCCATTTTTGAAAAATTTGCAATTAAATTATTTCTCTTTAGGGCGCTCCCTTTTTTTCCTATGCATGGCTCCAAATGCCCTGCATAACCACATACCTACAGTATATCCAAAGAGGCAAACAGCCATAGAGGTAACTATTAAATTTCTGTCTGTCTCTAGCCTCCACTAGAGGGAGGTGAAGAGCTTCCTGCATAAATTAAAGTGGTTGTCCACTTTTTTTTCACTTAAATGCATGTATTCGGGGTTCAAAATATTTTTTACAATAGGGTTTCATTAAAAATGTTGCACTTTTATGTTTTTAAAGAGACTTTGTTTCCATGCACATTGAACTTTGATGCAGTCTGTGGTCAGAAATCAGCAGAGAAGGGCTCAGAAAAAGACAGATAAGTGTTGGAAATTCTCCCACTGGACTATAGGAATGAGCTAACTGACAGATTCTCATTTAGCCCTTTCTGCAACAAGCAATAGTCAGTGTAAAACTGATTAAAACTGGCTATAGAAGGCAAATGGTGCAAAATATGGAGTGAAACCTAATTACAAAAATGATTTTTAGCCAAAAATACATGCATTCAAGGAAAAAAAATAATTTGTCCCCAACCCCTTTAAGTACGCTCTTAAGCTCCATCTAGTGGTGATGTCGGACATGAAGCATTTGCCCAGCACATTGTGCATTATTAATAGTGGTTGCCCATGTACCCAGCTAGATGGAAATCAGTGTGGGACCCCGGTATGGTTATCATATAAAAATTGCAACAGTGAAATCTACAATATGTTAGTTCAAGAATGAAAAAGCAAATTCTGTGTTAGGTCTATACAGGGAGAAGAAAAAACATGTCAAACTTCACAGAAGAATGCAATAAAACGTCTACTCTCATTTCCCCATGTCTCTGTTCTTTCTCCCGATTCTAGTATATCAAACCCAATAGCGAGGACGACGTTTTATTTTAGGAACAATATAGCAATAGATTACAGACAATTAAAGGGTCAGTTCAAAGATCTGGCAGTACTGGCAGCGAGCTTCTATGGAAGACACAAGGTACCAATGTGAACTGTCTGTGGACTTCACTTATTCATCAAAGCAGTTCTTCAAATGTATGAAATCCATTCAGGTCACCTACATACAGCTGAAGGCACCATTCATGGACTGACACTGTATTCCTCTTCTGTGCCCGCATGTGTTGCATGCTCGGGCTTTTTCGGGGGAACAGAATTTTTTTAATACACTAACAATGTTTGCATTTACTTTGAGCTAATGATTGGAAAATATCAGGAAACCCATCCTATCACTATGTGGAAATTTACTTAGCAGCTTGTCACTATTTCCTACTTATTAGATAAGCCTACGAGAGAGTGAGGGTCCTCTCTAGGGGGGCTTAGATTGCATAAGGTCCATTTCTAATTAAGAGCACTCATTACAGATTAGTGGAGCATACCCAACGCTACCATATGCCTGACCAATCAATACAGCTCTGCTATGGGGCCAACAACTCCTCCCTTACTCAACACTTCCATGTGCCAAATCAGCTATTACCTTGATCTTCCATGTGCTAGACTACTCTTCTAGGGCTCCTTCCCCTGCACTTTAATATGCTGACCACTTCTTCCCCAGTTCTATTGTGTGCCAGACCACTCCTCCTTTAATCCCTCCAAGTTCCTGATCACTCTTTCCCCAGCTACACCATGTGCTGGACCATCATGTACCAGAAAACTTTTTCCCCAAGTCTTCCATGTACCAGTTCACTCATTCTGCAGCTTTACCATGTGCTAGATCAGTCTTTCCCTTGCTCTTCATGGTTCCAGACTAATCCTCTTGGGTCATTTTCCCAAAATCTACTGTATAACAGGCAATTCATTTAGTTGTGTTTCCACGTGCAGTACCATTCATTCCCTAACTCAACCATGTGGCAGACGACTCCTTGCTCTACTCTACTATAAGCCAAATCATTACCTCCTCAAGTCTACAACGTGCCAGACCAATTCTTCTTGAGCTCTCCTTCTTAAGCTCTACCATGTGCCAGACCACTCCTTCCTCAGTTCTACCGTGTGCCAAACCCTTATTTTTCCATTTGTGCTAGACCACTATTCTTCCACTCTCTTTCCCCAGTGCCTCCATATGCCAAACCATTCCTTCTTTAGGACTACCAATTGTCAAACCATTGCTTGTCCAGCTCTACAATGTGCCAGACAACCTCCTACCTAACTTTTTAATGTGCAAGTCCATTACTTTCCTTAGCTTCTACATACTGTATTCCCAACCACTTCTTGAGCTCTCCTTCCCAATCTCCTCCATGTGCCATACCGCTCCTTTTAAATGTCAACAATGTGCCACACCACTCCTTCCCCTCTTCTACCATGTACCAGTCCACTCCTTTCCTAACTCTACTATTTGCCAGACCGCTACTTACCCAGCTCTGTCATGTGCCAGTCCACTCCTTTCCTAACTCTACTATGTGCCATAGCACTACTAACCCATCTCTGCCATGTACCAGGCCACTTCTTTCCTAACTCATCGTTTTGCCAGACTTCTACCTACATTGCTCTACAATGTGACAGACTACTCCTTCCCTAACTCTACCATGTGCCAGACCAGTCCTTCCCCCACCTCTACTATGTGGCAAACCACTCCTTCCCCACCTCTACCATGTGCCAGGCCAGTCCTTCCCCACCTCTACCTTGTGCCAGGCCAGTCCTTCCCCACCTCTACCATGTGCCAGGCAACTCCTTCCCTAGCTCTACCATGTACCAGGTCACTACATTCCACCTCTAACATGTGCCAGGCCACTCCTTCTCTAGCTCTACCATGTGGCAAACCACTCCTTCCCCACCTCTACCATGTGCCAGGCCAGTCCTTCTTCACCTCTATCATGTGCCAGGCCAGTCCTTTCCCACCTATACCATGTACCAGGCCACTCCTTCCCCACCTCTACCATGTACCAAGCCACTCCTTCCCCAACTCTACCATGTGCCAGGCCACTCCTTCCCTAGCTCTACCATGTACCAGGCCACTCCTTACCCACCTCTGCCATGTTCAAGGCCACTCATTCCCTATCTCTACCATGTGCCAGGCCACTCCTTCCCTATCTCTACCATGTGTCAGGCCACTGCTTCCCCACCTCTACCATTTGCCAGGCCAGTCATTCCCCACCTCTAGCCTTTTGCGGCAAACCACTCTTTCCCCACCTCTACAATATGCCAGGACACTCCTTCCTCACATCTACCCTGTGGCAAACCACTCCTTCCCCACCTCTACCATGTGCCAGACCAGTCCTTCCCCCACCTCTACCATGTGGCAAACCACTCCTTCCCCACCTCTACCATATGCCAGGTCGGTCCTTCACTACCTCTACCATGTGCCAGGCCAGTCCTTCCCCACCTCTACCATGTGCCAGGCCACTCCTTCCCTAGCTCTAGCATGCACCAGGTCACTCCATTCCACCTCTGCCATGTGCCACGCCACTCCTTCTCTAGCTCTACCATGTGGCAAACCACTCCTTACCCACCTCTACCATGTGCCAAGCCAGTCCTTCTTCACCTCTATCATGTGCCAGACCAGTCCTTTCCCACCTATACCATGTACCAGGCCACTCCTTCCCCACCTCTACCATGTGCCAGGCCACTCCTACCCTAGCTCTACCATGTAACAGGCCACTCCTTACCCACCTCTGCTATGTTCCAGGCCACTCGTTCCCTATGTCTACCATGTGCCAGGCCACTCCTTCCCTATCTCTACCATGTGCCAGGCAACTCCTTCCCTATCTCTACCATGTGTCAGGCCAGTCTTTCCCCACCTCTACCATGTGACAAACCACTCCTTCCCAACCTCTGCCATGTGGCAAACCACTCCTTCCCCACCTCTACCATGTGCCAGGCCAGTCCTTCCCCACCTCCACCATATGCCAGGCCACTGCTTCCCCACCTCTATCATGTGCCAGGCCAGTCCTTCCCCATCTCTACCATGTGACAAACCACTCCTTCCCACCTCTACCATATGGCAAACCACTCCTTCCCCACCTCGACCATATACCAGGACACTCCTTCCCCACCTCTACCATGTGGCAAACCACTCCTTCCCCACCTCTATCATGTGCCAAGCCAGTCCTTCCCCACTTCTACCATGTGGCAAACCACTCTCTCCCCACCTCTACCATATGCCAGGACACTCATTCCCCACCTCTACCATGTGCCAGATCAGCCTCTCCCCACTTCTACCATGTGGCAAACCACTCCTTCCCCACCTCTACCATATGCCAGGTCAGTCCTTCCCCACCTCTACCATGTGCCAGACAAGTCCTTCCCCACCTCATGTGCCAGGCCACTCCTTCCCTACCTCTACCATGTACTAGGCCACTCCTTTCCACCTCTACCACCTCTACCATGTGCCAGGTCACTCCTCTAACTTTACCATGTACCAGGCCACTCCTTCCCCACCTCTACCATGTGCCCGGCCAGTCCTTCCACACCTCTACCATATGCCAGGCCACTCCTTCCCCACCTCTACCATGTGGCAAGTCACTCCTTCCCCACGTCTACCATGTGCCAGGCCACTGTTTCCCTAGCTCTACCATGTACCAGGTCATTCCTTCCCCACCTCTACCATGTGCCAGGCCAGTCCTTCCCCATCTCTACCATGTGGCAAACCACTCCTTCCCCACCTCTACCATGTGGCAAACCATTTCTTCCCCACCTCTACCATGTGCCAAGCCAGTCAGTCCCCACGTCTACCATGTGGCTAACCACTCTCTCCCCACCTCTACCATATGCCAGGACACTCCATCCCCACCTCTACCATATGCCAAGACACTCCATCCCCACCTCTACATGTGGCAAACCACTCCTTCTACACCTCTACCATGTGGCAAACCATTCCTTCCCCACCTCTAACATGTGCCAGGCCAGTCCTTCCCCACCTCTACCATGTGCCAGGCCAGTTCTTCCCCACCTCTACCATGTGCCAGGCCAGTCCTTCTCCACTTCTACCATGTGCCAGGCCACTCCTTCCCTAGCTCTACCCATGTACCAGGTCACTCCATTCCATCTCTACCATGTGCCAGGCCACTCCTTCTCTAGCTCTACCATGTGGCAAACCACTCCTTACCCACCTCTACCATGTGCCAAGCCAGTCCTTCCCCACGTCTACCACGTGGCTAACCACTCTCTCCCCACCTGTACCATATGCCCCGACACTCCTTCCCCACCTCTACCATGTGGCAAACCACTCCTTCTACACCTCTACCATGTACCAGAGCAGTCCTTCCCCACTTCTACCACCTCATATGCCAGGCCACTCCTTCCCTAACTCTACCATGTACTAGGCCACTCCTTTCCACCTCTACCATGTGCCAGGTCATTCCTTCCCTAGCTCTACCATGTACCAGGCCACTCCTTCCCCACCTCTACCATGTGGCAAGCCACTCCTTCCCCCACCTCTACCATTTACCAGGTCATTCCTTCCCTAGCTCTACCATGTGCCAGGCCACTCCTTACCCACCTCTACCATGTGGCAGGCCACTCCTTCCCCACCTCTACCATGTGGCAAATCACTCCTTCTCAACCTCTACCATGTGCCAGGACACTCCTCTCCTAGCTCTACCATGTGTTCTCTTTCCCAATCTCCACCAAGAGCTGGACCACTCATTTCCCATAAGACCAACCCCTTCCATAGTTTACCTAAACAACACAGTGAATATTACTTAACAAGAAGAAAAAATCTTATATTTTATCAGCACATTAGGTCATAGAACATAAGGCCCAGGTTTACACATTTGGTTGCTGGTTCTCTTGTATGTAGACTCTGAGGAGTCAAATTTAATATTGCGTTATCGGTGAATACACGCATTCCATCCATAACTGTGGCACTCATTGTTACCTGCTTTTCCTATTTGCACTGCCAGCTTGGTTAGTTTCCCCTGTAATACGGACTTCTCCTTTTTAGGAATACTGGCTTTTTTCTTTTCACGTTCCTCCATTTCTCCACCTTCTGCACTTTTCAGAGGCTGCATCTCCATGGCAACGGCGCCATCCTGCTTTTTTGCTAAAAAAAAAAAAAAAAGAACAGGAAAATCCAGTTATTGAAAGTCTCAAGGGTCCTTTTTATGAGGTCATGTGACCTACACCAAATTTTGTCCTATTCAGCCTGACATTGCATTGTCCCACTCAATCGGTTTTTCCGAAAAGTGATAAATTGGTAAGTATAACATTATTTCCTAAATATTTAAATTCAACCACTCAGTTTTTAAAAGGCTTGTCTATTACCAGGACAACCTTTTCTTGATCTAAATGTATGGCCCCGATAAAATAAAAAAAAGCTTACTCTCACCTCCCGTGCTGGCAGCGTTCCAGTGATATCGGCACTCGCGGTTTCGGGGCTCTTGTGCAGTTTTATGACATGCGGTGTCTTCCGCCCAATCAGCACCCGTCCCTCTGTCCCTACCTTCTGTCGAATGGAACTCAGGAAGAGGAAGTCAGAGACCAGTTGCAGCACGGACTTTCCTTTTCATGTTCTATTTGACAGTAGGCGGAGACAGTGACGCCAGCTCTGATTGGGCACTGGGGTCACATGTCACAACACCGCATCACAGCCCCAAGAGTGCGAGTGCTGACACCACCGGAATGGCGCCGGCACAGGTGAGAATACGCTTTATTATTTTATCGGGTCAAATATTTAGATCAAGAAGGGGTTGTCCTAGTAGTGGACAACCTTTTTAAGATTGATAAAGAGACAGCAGTCAATCAAGTTTAACCTATTATACTACAGGATATGAGGTGGAAGACAAATCCAAATCTGAATCTTAGTGACTCTCTGTCACCAACCCATTTACAGTTCTAATAAACCTTTAAAAAGTAAGTGTCGCTTTAATTCAATCAATAGTTCACAATAAACAAGAAACTTTGTAACATATCTTATCAGAGAAATCTGCTTCTTTCTCCTGGACTCATGTTTACTTCTTAATTCATGGGTAAAATTATTAAAATCTGTATTCAGTGAACACAGACTTTTACATTACTGAGATAGGAGACAATTGGTGCTCAGAAGATTCTATGTCGAGGGGAGGAGGAGCTAGAGGCCGACACAGACATTCTGCTGCAAGTTCTCCTGAAATGAAACGTACAATTTATATCTAATAAAAAATATGTGTAACTGTCATTTCAGGAGACCTTGCAGCAGAATATCTGTGTCTGTCTCTAGCTCCTCCCTCCTGCCATCTTCATGGAAACTTATAAACACCAACCGTCATCTCCTATCTTAGTAATGGAAAAGTCTGTCTTCACTGAACATTGATTTTACCTATGAATTAAAAACTAAATTCAGGAGGCAAAAGAAGCTGATTTATTTGATAATATATATTAAAAAGGCTTATTTTCATGTATATTATTGATTTACTAAATAAACATTAAAACAACGTCTACTCTTTAAACTATATTGCATCTGATAATAAGTAACTTTGTTCAATGAATTTACTATGACAACTTCTTTAGAGGCTTCCATACAGGGGCAGACATACCGCATGTGCAGCCTATGCGGCTGCACCAGGGCCCAGAGATGGAGGGGGGGCCACTGCAGGGCGGCTAATAATGAGGGCAATCTGGCCTGTCTCTCTGACCCCGATGGGCCCCTGGATAAATTGCCCTCATGTGCAGCGGGCAGGGAGAGATCCCTGCAGCTCTGCTGCCTGCAAGAGGAAATGACAGCGGAGCTGCAGCAATCCATCCTGCTTCCTGCCCGCGCTTCCTGTCTCACATAGCAGTCAGCAGAGAGGGTAAGGTGCCGGAGACAGTGATGCTGCAGCTGGCTGCGGGAGAGCGTGCAGAGAGGTGAGAGGTGCTGTCAGCTATGTGTGTGTGTAGAGATGAATGATGGTGTGTGCGCGTGGGTGCGTAGCACTGCAGGGGAATGTGAGAGGTGAATGATGCTGTGTGTGTCTGTGTGTGTAGGTGGAGGAGAGGGCAATGATGGGGTGGTGGGGGAGGAAGAAATGATGGAGGTGGTGGAATGGGCAATGGTGGTGGGGGAGAAGGCAATGATGGAGGTGGTGGAAAAGACAATGATATTGGTCGAAAGGACAATAATGGGGGTGATGATGAGGAAATGATGGTGGTGGTGGAATGGGCAATGATGGGGTGGTGAGGGAAAAGGCAATGATGATGGTGGGGAAGGAGGAAATGATGGAGGTGGTGGAATGGGCAATGATGGGTGTTGGGGGAGAAGGCAATGAAGGAGGTGGTGGAAGGGAAAATGATGGTGGTGGAATGGGCAAAGATGAGGGTGGTGGTGGAAAGGATAATGATGGTCGTGGCGGAACGGGCATTAATGGGGGTGGTGGGGAGGAGGAAATGATGGAGGTAGTGGAATGGGCAATCATGGGGGTGGTAGAGGAAAAAGCAATGATGGTTGTAGTGGAAAAGACAATGATAGTGGAAAGGGCAATGATAGGGGTGATGCGGGAGGAAAAAATTATGGAGGTGGTAGAATGGGCAATGGTGGGGTGGTGGGGAAGAAAGCAATGATGGAGATGGTGAAGAGGACAATGATGGGGGTGGGGGAGAGGACAATAATGGGATGCTGGGGGAGGAGGACAATGAGGGGTGTGGGGGATTGGGATGGGGAAGGGGGATTTATAATCAATTTAGTAACAGGGGGAGGTGGAGGAAGACTTTATTATCGCTTATTATGTCTAACACAGTCCCTTAGTATATAGTGAAATCACTTATTATACATTGCACAGCCCCTTAGTATATAGTGTACTCACTTATTATGTATAGCACAGTCCCATAGTCTATAGTGTACTCACTTATTATGTCTAACACAGTCCCTTAGTATATAGTGTACTTATTATGTATAACACAGTCCCTTAGTATATAGTGTACTCACTTATTACGTATAACCCCATCCTTAGTTACATAGTTTTCTCTTTTGTTATGTATAACACCGTCCCTTATTACGTACCATCCTCTCCAGTTATATATGATGCCGTCCGTTATTATATAGCTTCCTCTGCTGTTATGTACAGTGCTGTCTCTTACATAGTGTATTCTTGTTATTTTTGTTATTCACAGCGCCCTCTTTTATTACCTAGTCCCCTCTCTTATTAGATATAAAATGACTGCTGATGGAGGAGCCGGTGACCAGACTACCAGTCCATCAGCTCCTCCATTAGAAAAGAAGCATTCCCATGCTCCATCAGCCATCATTGCATTATATATCTAACAAGAAAGGACGGTATGTAATAAAAACAGGGCTCTATATAATCCCAATATGTAAGGGACGGTGCTGTATATAACAAGATGGTGCACTGTATAATAAAGGATGGCAAAATACATGTGTGAATGTGTGTGGCTATGTCCGCCCCCCTGCTTCCATAGTCTCACTGCTCTTACAGCAAAGATTCCTTCTTTGATGGAGCAGAAACCTTCATTTCTTTAGAGGCAGTGGAAGCCTCCTTGCCTGTATAATTACATGTAGATCATTAGACCTGTAATATACTGTATTTAGCCATAGGTATTAGGTAAAGTTTTGCTTGCACTATGACTAGTGATTTGTAAAGTGGTACGATAAGTTTTCTTCATGTGCATCCTTGCCCCCCTTTTTATGATTATTATGCATTCCATAACAGTAGCTGACTTGGCCTCAGCTGCCTCACACTCTTTTCTGTCCAGTTTGCTGTAATATTCGTAAGTTTTTCTCCATCACAGTTTTAGCTAGTATTTCCTCATTTGATATGTAATGGTGGCTGGCATTTAAAAGGAATCTGTCATCAGATTTTTACTATATAATCTGACGGCAACATAATGTAGGGGTTGAGAGCCTGATTAATAATAATAATAATAATAATCTTTATTTTTGTATAGCGCCAACATATTCCGCAGCACTTTACAGTTTGCACACATTATCATCGCTGTCCCCAATGGGGCTTATAATCATATTGTAGAATGATTCCAATGATGTGTCATTTGTTAGGCTGTGTGCTATAGTTTCAATACAATCAGTGTTTTATGAGCAGGATATTCTCAGTGCAGGACTATATCTTACATGCACAGGTCAAGCTAATCTGTGTAACCCTGCCTCCACCACTGATTGGCAGCTTGCTGACAATGTACAGTGTACCCAGGAAGCTGCCAATCAGGGGTGTGGGTGGGGTTATACACAGGTCAGTATTCATAGCACTGCTACATCTACATCAGAGAAAACAGATATTCTAACAAAACTCCACCAAGCAGTCCAGTGAGTGACGCATTTGTGGAATCAGGGTTTCTGACCCTAGAATACACTGCTCTCAGATTAAATAGCAAAACCTGCTAACCTTCCCAAGCACATAACTATATGAGAAGCCTATAAGTACAAAATGACTGTTCAAACCAAGCACAGGAGTTTGGTGCACCCTTGTTTTGCATCTATGTTCAACTTCCTCTGACATTACAGGAGTCAGAGGAAGTACGGACATAGACAGAAAACAATTGGGTGGGAAGATGCATTGAGTTGCTTGGTCTCATCAAAGGCTTACTGAGCCCCTGTGCTAGGTTTGGACAGTCGTTTCGTACTGTCTCCCTTTAATGGAATTAAACCTCATTTCAATTTCTCTGCCCAGACCTCCATCTAAATCCCTTTATAGCATAGCACACCTTCTGCTGTTTGTTATTTCACTCAGTTTTGTTCTATCTGCAAAAATATTAATAAGACACTCCCTTTAAAAGGGAGATAAATAGAGCCCACCCCCAAATCAAATCCCTCATCAGTTAGTAAGATAAGAGCACTAGGTCACCAGGTTATTTCTCCGCAGCAAAAGGATAGCCCATTGATTTAAAATGAAATGGTGTAATTCTTCATTTCCCCTGTGGGGGTGCTGCAGAGAATTTCTATACTCAGTGAAGCACTTTCAGCAATCAAGAAGAGTTCCAAATTTTGTGACAATCGAAGGTATTGATCAGAGCACCTTCCTGAATTACGGTGACGAGGTGAGAACATTTTGTCAATGATTCATAATGGAAATTTGATTATTCACCTGAGGAATGTGCGTCAGGAATGGTGTGTCCAAACTCAATCTTTGTAACACTGCGTTAATATTTTCAAGCTATAATTTTAAGTGTTCCGCTGGGTAGTGCGAATATTTTCAATTTCTCATATCCATTTTTAAGCTGCTATTGTGCCCTACTGAGATGGCATTGTTGTCATACAATTATGCTGCTGGATGGAGGCAGCTACTCGACCATCAGGCCTCCACCAAAACAACGCACCTGAGGCGTTTAAATGCAGGCCCACAATAGGAGCCCTGTCAAGCCTTCTCGCTGCAACAGAACACACCCTGTTGTGTCTCATTCCACCGGTATGAAGTGGGCAGGGAAGAATGAGCAGCCTGATTGGCTGAGAGCCTCCACGCTGTGATCAAACCATTGTGTCGAAATAAACATTTAGGGGGGAGAAGAAAAAAAAACACACATAGTTGTACGTCCGTTCTTCCGCTGAGAACTAATCAATAGCAGCTTACAATAAAATATTATAACACTTAATATACGTGGCCATATTATTGTAAAAGAGAAACATGTAAACATTTATCGACACCTAACCAGTGGAAGGTAAGAAGAGTCCTCCAACTTAAAACATAGACTAAAGGCACCCAGTGGGTTAAAGTCAGACAAAGCTGCCAATTTCAACAGAATTGTGCAACCATCTGTGTCAGGACTGGAACCCAGCAGCTCTTGTGTACAAGGCAACAGCTCTTTAGACAGTTCCTTGTTAACCCAGATATAAGTACCTGTGTTAATCCTGATGGTCTCCACCTTGAGTTCCTGATTGTCTCCATGCTGAGTTCCTGATTGGCTCAACCCTGTGATCTCCTGATTGAGCACCCTACTTAAACATGGCAGTGCACTTCCTTGCTTGTAAGATTATTGAGCTCCCAGCCTTTAGTCAAGCTTTTTTCCACATGCTGCTTATTCTCAAGATTATACTGCTGCTCCTATGTACCGACCTTTAGCTATTCCTGACTACGTTACCTGCTTATCCTCCAAACTACACTGCTGCTCTGTGTACCACTTCTGGTTATTCCTGACTACACAGCCTTCTTATCCTCCAAACTACACTGCTGCTCCTGTGTATTACGCAATCTACTTATCTTCCCAACTATACTGCTGCTCCGCGTACCGACCTCTGGCTATTCCTGACTACATTACTTGCTTATCTTCCCAACTATACTGCTGCTCTATACTGCTGCTCCTGTGTACCGACTTCTGTCTATTCCTGACTACGTTACCTGCTTATCCTCCCAACTATACTGCTGCTCCTGTGTACCGACTTCTGGCTATTCCTGAATATGCTACCTGCCAGTGCTGCCCCTAGTGGTTGCAATACCATTACTCCAAACCAGGTTAGTCCATAACAATCTGATGTGTATGGGGCCTTCCAACTCTCCATCCGACAGTTGATATTGGGAGAGAAAAGGATCACACATTTTAAACATTGCCAAGGGCTCATGTATATAGGAAGTTAGAAGAAATATTCATCTGCCAAAGTATTGAAGAAGAAATTGGCAGTGGTGTCCGGGCGCTGCCAAGTTTGTCACAGGTATTGAAATAAAAAAGGGTTTGATACCGTGTTAGCCAGTTGAAGAAAGATTGCTCTAAGTGGGAAAAGCAAGATAATCTCTAACAAAAATAACTAGATGTGTATTTCCTGAAGGAAGTACAGATAGTGCTTTGAAATGGTGCCCAGGCTGCCCCTTTAAGAGAGACTTGCCTGCTGCTCCTGCAAGACTTTCAACTCAGGATCCGTTTTAACTGTGGGTGCCTCTCAGGGGCCACTTTGGCCTCTGGGTCCGATTTGGTGGGCGGGGCCACTCTGGGTCTAATTTGGTGGGCGGGGCCCTTCCGGGTCCGATTTGGTGGGCGGGGCCACTCTGGGTCTAATTTGGTGGGCGGGGCCCTTCAGGGTCTGATTTGGTGGGCGGGACCACTCTGAGTCTGATTTGGTGGGCGGGGCCACTCTGGGTCCGATTTGGTGGGCGGGGCCACTCTGGGTCTGATTTGGAGGCCAGGGTGGCTCAGCCTCCGATTTGTAGGCTAGGGTCGATCAGCCTCCAATTTGGAGGCCGGGGTGGTTCTGCCTCCGATTTGGAGCCTGGAGTCACTCATCTTTCAATTTGGGGCGCTGGCCCTTTAAGACTCATTTTGGTGCGCCGGCCCTTTAAGAATCACTTTGGTGCGTCAGCCCTTTAAGAGCCAGTTTGGCTCACTGGGCTTCTAAATCCACTTTGGCGCACATTCTCTCTCAGGGGCATGCGTCATGTGATGAAGCTAGATTTGCATTTGTGCTGTGGGTTTTGCTTTAAGAGCTGAAATTATCTGGCAGAATCTGTGTTCTGGGGGGGTCATGTGAAGTTCGTAGGCATTGGCATAGCAACTGGGTGTGCCTGCGCATATCAATGAGCTTAACTGCCATTTGAATCGCCTCAGGGCATGTTTTCTCTGTGGCAACATTTTCCCATTGAAATGCATTGAGGAAAATGTTTTTTCAAACGCAAATTGCGCAAAAACTACAAATCTGATCGACATGAAAACTACTTAGCACATCACTCGTGGACGCTGGCTTCGAAACGACACCTCAACGGAGTCTGTGCGTGTAGCGGTTTGGGACGCATTAATTGCGGAAAATCAACTGAATAATAATCATAAGAAGAAGAAGCAGAAGAAGAATAAGTTAGCAGCGTTCGGATTACAAGATAGTGCTTTTTTCAAGCACTATAAAAATAAATGATGTTACAACACAAGCTTTCGAGACTTCTTAGGTCTCTTCCTCAGGCAAAGTGAAGAAACAAATATATGCACAAAAAAAGAATGTATTAAGCCAGCTAGGCAATAACTTACTGATTAGTGGTGGGTCCTACCCCTGGGATTTGGACCCATCAGCAAAAGTAGGATTTTTTTTTATCCCCGTTACAAAATAGAGCAGCAGGTCAGATGCCCCACCATTGCTCTCTAAATTCCCTTTGGAGCTACCAGAATAAGCTGAGCGCTGTGCTCAACAGCCCCATAGGGAATGAATGGAGCGGAGATCGAGTAACAGGATAAAAGTGCTGATCGGTGCAGATTTCAACAGCCGGACCCCAATTGATCAATAAGTTATCAATCGGAGTAACCTTTGACTCTGCCCTGTCCTTCAAACCGCACATCAAAGCTCTTTCTACCTCCTGTCGCCTCCAGCTCAAAAATATTTCCAGAATCCGTGCTTTCCTCAACCCTCAATCTACTAAAATCCTTGTGCATGCCCTCATCATCTCCCGTTTCAACTATTGCAACATCCTTTTCTGTGATCTCCCTGCTAACACCCTTGCACCTCTCCAGTCCATCCTTAACTCTGCCGCCCGACTAATTCATCTCTCTCCTCGCTACTCCTCCGCTTCTCCCCTCTGCAAATCTCTTCACTGGCTCTCATTCCCTCAGCGTATCCAGTTCAAATTACTAATACTGACCTACAAGGCCATCTATAACCTGTCTCCCCCATATGTCTCTGAACTAATCTCCTGATACCTTCCCTCACGTAATCTCCGGTCCTCCCAAGACCTCCTTCTCTCCTCCATACTTATTCGCTCCTCACCCAACCGCCTCCAAGACTTCTCCCGAATAGCCTCTATTCTCTGGAATTTTTTGCCCCAACAAGTCCGACTATCAACCACATTTGGATCCTTCAGACGGAACCTGAAAACCCACCTCTTCAAGAAAGCCTACACCCTGCAATGACTCCGCTACCTCCTTCTCTCTCACCACTACCGGAGACATCACCTCAACCAACACCAGAACTGCTGTCACCCACCAACCTACTGTCTCCTTCCCCACCATCCTGTAGCATGTAAGCCCGAAAGGGCAGGGTCCTCTCTCCCTTCTGTATCAGTCTGTCGTTGTTAGCTTGCTTACTGTAAGTGATATCTGTAATTTGTATGTAACCCCTTCTCATGTGTGGGGAGGCAGTGAACGGGCAGGTGCCCAGGGGACCGCCATCAGGGGTCCTGAGGGAACGATGCTGGGAGGACAGTAAAAGAAAAGACTTGACTGAAGTTGTCAGAGAAACAGGGGACAGGGCAAGCTTAACAGGAGCAGGGGGCGTGCTGAAGTGGCAGTTGACAGAGAGCCAGACAACAGACTAGAAGTCAGGTGAGATAGAGAGGACCGAGGGAGCGAACGGTGTGTTGTGGATAGACCGACAGGGCCATGTGAAAGGAAAGCCTAGGACTTACCGACTAGTGACACGTGAGAGCCTTGCATCGGCGGTCGCTCCCCTCATACGGTCGCATACAGCCGCCCCGCTGTTTCCCGTCCTGCTGTGACAAGTCCACGACTTCCACTGACCGCTGTGACTATAGACCATTCCTTTACAGCGATCAGGACACTGCCCCCCTGCCTTCTTCCACAGCTGCGGCCCTGTCATCACTGGCCACTCGCTACAGGCGGCAGTAGAGGCCCCAGTCTGGTTTGCTGAGGGACTCTGGGCAGAGACTGGTGAACGGTAGATTTAGAGACTGTGTCATCACCGCTCCCCACCGGCATAATTTCTTCAGGGCCTGTTGCGCCCCAACGGCCTCATTTCTTCAGGGCCTGTTGCGCCCCACCAGCATCATTTCTTCAGGGCCTGTTGCGCCCCACCGGCATCATTTCTTCAGGGCCTGTTGCGCCCCACCGGCACTGTTTCTTCAGGGCCTGTTGTGCCCCACCAGCCTCGATTCTTCAGGGACTGTTGTGCCCCACCAGCACTGACTCTTCAGGGCCTGTTGTGCCCCCCCAGCACCGATTCTTCAGGGCCTGTTGTGCCCCACCAGCACTGATTCTTCAGGGACTGTTGTGCCCCGCCAGCATGGATTCTTCAGGGCCTGTCGTGCCCCACCAGCACAGATCCTCCAGGGCCCGTCGAACCCAAATCATCCCGGGACATCGGGGCATCAAGGCAGCCGCATCAGCGGCCTCTGAGCGGCCGCATCTGCGATGCTGAACGACGCCTGGAAGGATAAGTTGTCCATAGGAAATAAGGACTCTTAGTTCGGCCGTACGTGGCCTACAACACCCGGACTAGCCGGATTAGTCGCATTTAGTATAAGGAAAAGTGTTGTAAATGTTATTGAGTTCCTGCGAGGACAGTTTGTTGTTGCACATTTGATTTGCTCAGCACAGCCCCAGCGGCACCAATTTATAAATATTTATTTTACCAATCACACTCAGTCTCGTGTCTCGTTACTGCATCTTGAGAATCTGCTGGTCACTACACATGTACAGTACCATGGAATCAATGGTGCTATATAAATAAATAATAATAATAATAACCTGTGAATATATGATAACTTGTCTTCACTAGACAGCCCCCTTTCAGTATTAAGATCCTTGAGTGGGGACTACATCTGCCTGTAGTGTTGGATTAGTTACCTTCATCCTTTGAGTGGGCTACATGTATTCATCCTTATGGTCACCTCTTTAATACAAGCACTTAACAAGCTTACCCTGTGGCAGAGGTGGGTCATGAAATTTGTGATCAGTGATCAGAATTGAACATAACAGTTAAGAGAATACTAATTTCTGTGGCAAACAGAGCAGTGGGGGAGGGCTCCTGCTGCAGACAGTTGCCTTACAGAATAGACCGGTCTTGAATAACCTCCGGAGATTTGTATAGAATTTTTTTGATTGCAATATGAGTCAAGATGGGATCAATGAAAGAACATTATTAAAGGCAAAATTTCAGTAATTTCCTTTAATTCTTTTGTGTATTATCTAAGCATAGTTTTTATTTTAACTTTATGGACAGGATGCTCATTGGCGACCAATCAGCAGCAATCTCATTGTTAATAAATTCCAATGAAGTTGACTCAATAGAAGGATTTTCTCGAAGAGTAAGATATATATATATATATATATATATATATATAGCTGAAGAGAATGGGACCCTTACAGAATACAGGCAAAGCTATAGTATCCCATGTGGTAATGGTGATAAATATTGATTAATCACAGAAATAGCAGTTGTTCTGTGTAGATTGACAATGAACCCTCAGAGCAATTTAGTCTGATGAGCTCAATGCACCACAGTCCAAATGCCTTAGATAATTATTAATCGCAGCATCCTTTGGCAAATAGTTCCATGGTTTCTCTGCTCTTACAGTAAAGAATCCTTTCTGTGTTAAGGGTGAAACCTTCATTCCTCTAGACAATGTGGACTATCCTCCTATCTCAAGACCTGTGAACTGAGGTCCTAACCAACATAAGTATTCCATAAAGGAAAAAAAAGTCTACGCCTATTGCCAAACCACATTGCTGAACCCAAACCAGGACCAAGATTTCTGCAAGGCACAGAAGACCTGCCAATGCTTGGAAAACCCCAAAGGGTGAGTAGAGTAATGACAAACCTTCTTGGATACTTCATAATAACTTCTTTTCCAAACAATTTTATTAACATTTTATAACAGATCATACATAAATGCAATATATATATAGTGTTTTATAAGAAGGAGATTATCACTAGAGGACAAGTAAATCTGCTGTCAAGTAGTCCTTCATATTCATGAGCTCCATGTAACCCCACCCCCATCATTGATTGGCAGAGTAACAGCTGCCAATCGGTGATGTAGGCGGGGTTACAGCTCAACATTCAGAGAACTGCTAGATTTGCAGCAGATAAAACGGGGAAGCTGCAGCAAGCAGCCTAGTAAGTGACACATCGCTGACAGCTTCCATCTTTGACCACAAAGACAAAGCACTAATTTGTATGCTGAGATTATTTCACAGTCACATATGGCACTCTTAACACATTACCTTTATTTTGAATATTCTCCACTGCCCCATCCTGCTGCTTTCCTACAACAAAAGAGGGGTGACAAACACAACACTTGAAAACAAACAAGACAGTACACTGTAACCACACAAGTAGACAAGTGTTACATGGCAGGAGGGTTCATGCTGGGCAGCCAAAGCAATGCTCTACATGGAACTGAGAAAGACTGATGGAAGGAGACAGGACAGGCAGCTTCTCACAATGTGATCAATCCATTCCAATTTTTTTGTAATCTACAGTACAGTAATCTTGAATTATTTTGAACTATTGCAGAAATTGAGTCCTGCACAAAACTGTAGTGATTTGGACTCTCGTGGTTAGAAAAAAAAAATGGCATATTTTATGTTCATTTTATTTTGGGATGTAATCCTGCTAATTATGCAAATTGTCTCTTTAGAGAGGAAGAGGACTAGAACTCTAGTGCCACCTATTGGAGGTAGCAATCCTAAAAGTCAATGTCGACCATTTAACGAGCCTTGTTACATGGCTTAGAATAAAAGCCAAGCCAGAATCTCAATTTGCAGACACGGTGTTTCGGGGTACTGCCCCTCGTCAGTGCAAAGTGTGAGATCTGGTTTGGCTGTGAGAGAGGCGTCTGACCGGGATCCAAGGGGTAACGTTTCTCCTTGCGGAGAATGACATGCTAAGCATGCCATCTCAACATGCTTAGCATGTCATTCTCCGCAAGGAGAAATTATACTTCTTGGATATGGGACGTAATGCAGAAAGCATTCAAAGAAATTAGTGGAGTACCATCACTTTAATGCAAGGGTGAGATAAGAATCAGTGACATCAGTGCTCGATACCTAGAGCCAACAGCTTGGGAGTATAAACTCAGTGAGTGTGGTTTTGACAGTCACTGCTGCAACTGATAAATCTTGCAGTTGCATTTCCTGTAGTCTATGAATGTCAGATACTATAAAAAAAAAGTGGACCAAAGATTGCTAATTGTTACAATTGATATTGTATAATATATATTTTAGGCTGGACTTTAACAATAACTTATTAGTATGTTTTTGGTGTATCGAAAGGGAACTGGAGTATTTGCAGAAAACCTATACAGTACTAGGATAGTAAAAAAATAAGCTCAGCCACTTATTTTACTTTCCATGTGTGAATGACAATCATTTCTCTCTGCTTGAATTTTAGTATGTTTAGAGCATAATTGTTAGGATTATAGGTGCCGCTCTGGGGTACAATGCTACCCCAATAGCCAACTACAGTATGCATGGTTTGGAATTAATTTCATTTAAATGACAATGACATTCATTCTTTCTACACAATAAAACTGCACAGGATCACACAATATTACAGCAAAATGTTACACCAAAATGTATTGTCTCAAAATAACACAATGAACAAATCACAACTCGTGGCTATTTTCTTAGATTGTCCCTCCATTTTAACTATTTACCATCTACCTTTTATGTATAATTGTGGTCTTTTATTTGCATATATAAAGAAAATATAAAAATATAGAGATTTAGCTTTTGAGGAAATGTAATCCAACATACTGGATTCTCTAATCTGCTGAGAGATAAGCGGCTGCCACCCTTAGGGTACGTGCACACGCTGCGGAATCCGCTGCGGATTAATCCGCACGGATTTTGCAAAAACCGCAGATAATCCGCAGGTCCAAAGACCTGCGGATTATCTGCGGTTTTGCCTGCGGTTTGGTCCTGCGGATTCACTATCTCCACAATGGTGGAGATAGGAACCCGCAGCGGTTTCCGCAGAAAGAATTGACATGCAATTCTTTCTGCGGATTCAAAACCGCAGCAAATCCGCGCGGTTTTTTCCGCAGCGTCGGCACAGCGTTTTTTTTTTTCCCATTCAAATGAATGGTACTGTACACCGCAGCTAAAGCTGCTGCGTGTCCGCAGCGGCCAAAACCGCTGCGGAAACGCAGCGGAATCTGCAGCGTGTGCACACAGCCTTATTCTGTTCCAAAAAGCATGAGTGCTCTGCCTGTTATTGGAAGTTGCAGAGAGATAGTGGCTCATGCAGCCAGCATCTATAATATATATATTATATATATTATATATATATTACAAGGCTTGATAAAGATGGGTCACCGTTGAAACGTTGCCACTTGAGGATCAGTAAAGTATCCACTTTTTTTCACATTTAATTTGAGTGCTGCCTATTTTTTTACTTTTGTTTATATATATATATATATATATATATATATATACAGTTGTGCTCAAGAGCATACATACCCCAGCAGAATTTTTGCTTTCTATGCCTTTTTTCAGAGAGTATGAGTGATACCACCAAAACTTTTTCTCCACTCATGGTTAATGGTTGGGTGCAGCCATTTAAACTACTGTGTCTTCTCTTTTTATATCATAATGACTACCCAAAACATTCAAATGACCCTGATAAAAAGTTTACATACCCTGTTGATTTTGGCCTGTTAACATGCACAGAAGTTGACACAAATAGGTTGGAATGGCTACTAAAGTTAACATCCTCACCTGTGACTTGTTTGCTTGTAATTAGTGTGTGTGCATAAAAACTGAGTGAGTTTCTGGGATCTAGACAGACTCTTGAATCTCTCATCCAGCCACTGATGTTTCTGGATTGTGAGTCATGGGGAAAGCAAAAGAATTGTCAATGGATCTACGGAAAAAGGTAGTTGAACTGTATAAAACAGGAAAGGGATACAAAAAGATATCCAAGGAATTGATAATGCCAGTCAGCAGTGTTCAAACTGTGATTAACAAATGGAAAATTAGGGGCTCTGTAAAACAAAACCATGATCAGGTAGACCCACAAAAATTTCATCCATAACTGCCAGGAAAATTGTTCAGGATGTAAAGAAAAACCCACAAATAACATCAGCTGAAATACTGGACTCTCTGAAAACTAGCGGTGTGGCTGTTTCAAGATGCATAATAAGGAGGTACTTGAAGAAAAATGGGCTGCATGGTTGAGTCACCAGAAGAAAGCCATTACTGCTCAAATGCCACAAAGTATCTCACCTACAATATCTACAAGTATCTCACCTGCAAAACAGCACAGAGACAAGCCTCAAAACTTTTTTTTTTGCCCACAACCATAAACGTTACATTTGGAGAGAGGTCAACAAGGCCTATGATGAAAGGAACACCATTCCTACTGTAAAGCACAGAGGTGGATTGCTGATGTTTTGGGGATGTGTGAGCTACAAAGGCACAGGAAATGTGCTCAAAGTTAAAGGATAAGATGAATGCAGCACATTATCAGCAAATACTAGAGGCAAATTTGCAATCATCAGCCCCGAAGCTGCACATGGGTCGTATGACAATGATCCAAAACACAAGGCCAAGTCGACAAGTCATTGACTAGAGCATAACAAAATGAATGTTCTGGAGTGGCCAGCTCAGTCTCTTGACCTCTTGTATTATTGAGCCACTTTGGGGAGATGTCAAGTGTGCAGTTCATGCTATGACAGCCCAGGAATTTACAGGAACTGGAGGCTTTTTGCCAAGAAAAGTGGGCAGCTTTACCATCTGAGAAAATAAAGAACCTCATCCACAACTACCACAAAAGATTTCAAGCTGTCATTGATGTTAGAGGGGGCAACACATGGGACTACGCGTTTCGGCGACCTAATCCGCCTTCTTCACGGTCCAAACCAGGACCGTGAAGAAGGCGGATTAGGTCGCCGAAACGCGTAGTCCCATTTGCGTTTATTTCTGCCATGCACTCTGGTTCCTGATCCTTGTGGGTCGTCTTTTTAACCTTGTTGAAGAAATAAAGAAAAGCATCATTTTACTCCAACCCTGGTTCGCTGAGTTCTTGCTGGATTTTCTTTTTGTTCTCATATATATATATATATATATATATACATATATATATATATATATATATATATATATACACACAGTGGATAAGGAAAATATTCAGACCCCTTTCAATTTTTCACTCTTAGTTTCACTGCAGCCATTTGGTAAATTCAAAAAAGTTCATTTTTTTCCTCATTAATGTGCACTCTGCACCCCTTCTTGACTAAAAAAAACCAGAAATGTAGAAATTTTTGCAAATTTTTAAAAAAATAAAAACAGAAATATCACATGGTCATAAGTATTCAGACACTCATATTTAAGTCACATGCTGTTCATTTCCTTGTGATCCTCCTTGAGATGGTTCTACTCTTCATTGGAGTCCAGCTGTGTTTAATTAAACTGATAGGACTTGATTTATAAAGGCACACACCTGTCTATATAAGACCTCAGAGCTCACAGTGCATGTCAGACCAAATGAGAATCATGAGGTCAAAGGAACTGGCCAAGTAGCTCAGAGACAGAATTGTGGCAAGGCACAGATCTGGCCAAGATTACAAAAGAATTTCTGCAGTACTCAACGTTCCTAAGTGCACAGTGGCCTCCATAATCCTTAAATGGAAATAATTGGGGACCACCAGAAGTCTCCCTAGACCTGGCCGTCCAGCCAATTCTGAGAAATCGTGGGAGAAGAGCGTTGGTGAAAGAGGTAAAGAAGAACTCCAAGATCACCATGGCTGAGTTCCACAGATGCAGTAGGGAGATGGGAGAAAGTTCCACAATGTCAACTATCACTGCAGCCCTCCACCAGTCGGCCCTTTATGGCAGAGTGGCCCGACGGAAGCATCTCCTCTGTGCCAGACATATGAAAGCCTGCATAGAGTTTGATAAAAAACACATGAAGGACTCCCAAACTATGAGAAATAAGATTCTCTGGTCTGATGAGATGAAGATAGAACATTTTGATGATAATTCTAAGCGGTATGTGTGGAGAAAACCAGGCACTGCTCATCACCTGCCCAATACAATCCCAACAGTGAAACATTGTGGTGGCAGCATCATGCTATAGGGGTGTTTTTCAGCTTCAGAGACAGGACGACTGGTTGCCAGCGAAGGAAACATGAATTCGGCCAAGTACAGAGATATCCTGAATGAAAATCTCTTCCAGAGTACTCTGGACCTCATACTTGGCCGAAGGTTCACCTTCAAACAAGACAACGACCCTAAGCACACAGCTAAAATAACAAAGGAGTGGCTTCAGAACAACTCTGTGACCTTTCTTGACTGGTCCAGCCAGAGCCCTGACGTAAACCCAATTGAGCATCTCTGGAGAGACCTGAAAATGGCTTTCCATTAACGTTTGCCATCCAACCTGATGGAACTAGAGAGGATCTGCAAGGAAAAATGGCAGAGGATCCCCAAATCCAGGTGTGAAAGACTTGTTGCATCATTCCCAAGAAGACTCATGGCTGTACTAATTCAAAAGGGTGCTTCTACTCAATATTGAGCAAATTGTTTGAATACTTATGACCATGTGATATTTCAGTTGTTTTTTTTTAATAAATTTGCAAAAATGTCTGACCCAAGTCAATCAGTTTAAGGGAAATGGTACCAAATGCTAATGGAATGGATGGAAACTTTTGACTTTGCATTAAGTAATAAAAATGCCTTAAAACATTATCTCTCTCATTATTCTGTCATTTGGCAAATATTAATAATTATGGTAATCGTAATTGACCTAAAACGGGGAAGGTTTTCATCTGATTTCACGTCAGATATTGAGAAAAACATGCAGATGTGTCTTCTTATATAGTGTGTGGAAAATTATGGTTTCAACTGTATAGTATATATGGGTGCTGGTGGAACATATGCCAGAACACAATGCCAACAAAACACTCTGCCTTCTCCAAGGTCTTTAGATATAGGATTAAGATCCAGGTGAACGAAAGTCTAATTACTGCTCTGGATTCATGACAACTATCAGGGCACTTATGAAATCAAACAGGGAAGGCACCTAGACTTCCAAACATTTGCCATTGTAGCCCCATATCTGTACCTCATGATTAGATGCCACAGGTGACTTGAAGAACTGTCTTGAAAAGAGTCAGTTGACTTTGACGTGACCTCCACACAAGCGATTGCCAGCAAGCAGGTGAAATCAAATATAAAAATCCCTTGTCTCATCATTTTGTCAGGGTGAGTTTTTTAAATTTCTTTTTGTAATAAAGCTACGGATAATGCCCAAATACCAGCAAAACAAATAATGATGTTTTGTGGTCTCTTCATCTGCATAGCTTACTCAAGTCTAGTTTGTCTAGAGCAGACAAACTGAGTAGAATGTATTCCGAGGCTTTGTAGAACTAATTCTGTGAACCCTAAGATAAATTTGACAATACCGATTTGGTGCTATTTCTAATTTCTGAACTTCAATATTTTTTATTAATTTTAAAAGAGTCAAGTCAAATATGTATAGCATCGTTTCATACACAAACACAAAGGAACATGTCGAAAAAAACAGTTAAACCAATATATCAATAAAGTTTATCTTCTTTTTTGATCTTTACCTCCAACAAAACCAGAGCAAGAAAAGTTATCAAGCTCTTTACTCACTCTGGATCCACTAATATAGCTATTACTCCTTCTAATGAACCACATGACTCTAATGTAATGTGTGTCTGGTCAACCATCATCAGAAATCCAGCACAAGTAAATGAGTTGGATACATCCGTATAGGCCATAATGATTTTGGAGAACTGGTCGAGATTGGTTGTGGACTGGTAGACCCAAAAAGTCCACTTCCAACAAAAGGTAGCAGTTGTATCCAAGCTCTACTGGCCCAAAGACCCTTCAGCCACATAAGTAGGGAGTCCCAGAAAATTTAAGTTGCTCTTCTTATCACCAATTTATTTTTACATACATTCTCTTTTTTTCCCCAGTTCAGTAGTCTACAACCTATGGCTCAACATTTCTTGCAAAACGTCTTTCGAGCTACAGGACACTTCACAACAGCTGGAGGCAAAAGCTTGGGGACAATTACTCATGGGAACGTAACATGGTCTTTTCCGATGGTTGATTTTGTCATGCCATGTTCCTCTAACTACATATTTCATTTTGTTTTCTAGTTTTCACTCTCATCCACTCAATGTCCAATGAAGCATTCAGTTAAAAGTCTGCCATGATGCCATGTATCGGTAGATCTTCTCTACCAACAGAAATCCAGGTCAGCGCAGAAGCATGGAGATGTCTACATTTTGTTTTCTACATGGATTTATGATACCTAATAAAGTAACTCAGACTGTGAAATTTACCTTTTTTGTCTTTCTTCTCTTCCTCTTCTCCACCAGCTCCAAGCAAGGTAAAAATGATCCCGGTCTGTGAGTTTACACCAACAGCTGTCACCACCATCCTGCCAGACCCCTCCATGACATGGGTACCTGCCAACACATGACTCATGATGAGTACTGCAACTAGACAGCAGGGACAGATCTTCATCCCTCTCCTGCCTGGTTCAAGTGAGGTCTTGACGTTACGAATTACAGCACAGATCACATTACGAGCTTTGCCAAAGTGCCTGCAGTCCAATTATGCTTAATATGCCAGGGCTGTTATAAGAGAGGAAGAAAGAGGTGAACGTGAGCCAGTCACTGGGGTTCCTGCTGTGTCCACCTGCTGTCTGGGTCTATCTGCTGCCATTATCTACAAAATTAAGCCTTTGGCTTTTGTAATGTTTAATACGCCATTCTGGCTTATTAAATAAGGGAAAGTAACAGTAAATATAAAAATTGTCACTTTGCTTTTAGCAATCAGAACGATTCAACCAAAATCATAATACCTTTATTGACTCGGTGCAGTAAATTACAAGCAATCCCACATGGAAAAAGTAATTGTGACCCTGGTCAAGGACGCAGACTTTGAAATATTTTGCGAAATTAACTCCTTCCTCTTATGAATGTATGATTCCAGGAAAGTGCACTTTAAAAGATGTCTTTCATCTCTAACAGCTTTAAAAAATAGGGATTGTCTCGTTCTGAAACTGAATTTTGACTTCTGTATTAAGAAATTAAGCGTTAGTAGAGGAAGTTTCCAGAGCCTACAGTGGGGAAAATAAGTATTTGATACACTGCCGATTTTGCTAATTTTCCCACCTACAAAGAATGGAGAGGTTTGTAGTTTTCATAGTAGATACTCTTCACCTGTGAGAGACAGACTCTACAAATAAAATCCAGAAAATCACATTGTGTGATTTTTACATAATTAATTTGTATTTTATTGCATGAGATAAGTATTTGATACAATAGAAAAACAGAACTTAATATTTGGTACAGAAACATTTGTTTGCAATTACAGAGGTCAGACATTTCCTGTAGTTCTTGACCAAGTTTGCACACACTGTAGCAGGGATTTTGGCTCACTCCTCCATACAGATCTTCTCCAGGTATTTCAAGTTTCGGGGTTGTCGCTGGGCAACTTTGAGTTTCAGCTGCCTCCAAAGATTTTCTATTGGGTTCATGTCTGGAGACTGGCTAGGCCACTCCAGGTCCTTGAAATGCTTCTTATGGAGCCACTCCTTAGTTGCCCTGGCTGTGTGTTTCGGGTCATTGTCATGCTGGAAAACCCAGCCATGACACATCTTCAATGCTCTTACTGAGGAAAGGAGTTTGTTAGCAAAAATATTGCGATACATGACCCCATACATCCTCCCTTCAATACGGTGCAGTCATCCTATCCCATTTGCAGAAAAGAACCTCCAAAGTATGATGTTTCCCCCACCATGCTTCACGGTTAGGACGGTGTTCTAAGGGGTTGTAGTCATCCTTCTTCCTCCAAACACAGTGAGTGGCATTGATACCAAAAAGTTCTATTTTGGTCTCATATGACCACATGACCTTCTCCTATGTCTCCTCTGAATCATCCAGATAGACATTTGTGAAGTTCAAACGGGCGTGGACCTGTCCTGGTGTGAGCAGGAGGACCTTGTCTGCCCTGCAGGATTTTAATCCATGGTGACGTAGTGTGTTACTAACGATAATGTTTGAGACTGTGGTCCTAGCTCTCTTCTGGTCATTGACCAGGTCATTCTGTGTAGTTCTGGGTTGATATCTGACCTTTCTCAGAATAATCCTTACCCCACGATGCAAGTCCTTGCATGGAGCCCCAGACCGAGGAATATTGACAGTCAACTTGTGTTTCTTCCATTTTCTACTAATTGTGGCAACAGTTGTTTCCTTCTCACCAAGTTGCTTGCCTATTGTCCTGTAGCCCATCCCAGCCTTGTACAGGTCTACACTTTAAGGCCCCGTCACACTAAGCGACTTACCAGCGATCCCGACACCGATATGAAGGTGTCAGGATCGCTGGTAAATCGCTATGTGATCGCTGGTGAGCTGTCACACAGACAGCTTCACCAGCGATCAGCACAGCGATGCCGAGCGCCCGGCATCGCTGGCCATCCTGTAAAATATAGAATCAAAATAAAAAATATAGTTATTCTCACCTTCCGATGTCGCATTCAGCCATCCCGCCTCTCTCCACGCTCCGGTCCCAGTGATCCTTTGCGAGAATGACCGCGAGATGTCACAGTCTCGCGGGATAACAAAGTCTCGCGGTCATTTGTGCAAAGGATCACTGGGACCGGAGCGTGGAGAGAGGCCGGAAGACTGCGCGGGACATCGGAAGGTGAGAATAACTATATTTTTTATTTTTTTTAATTATTTTTTTACACCTGATCGCTGGTCTCCCGCTGTCACACACAGCGATGCGTGCTGGCCAGCGGGAGACCAGCGACCAAAGAAATGTCCAGAGATTTCTTCCAGAGATCAGCGATACCGGCAGGGGGGCTGCTCGCTGATCGCTGTCACACACAGCGATCTCGCTGGTGAGATCGCTGTTACATCACAAAAGTTGTGACTCAGCAGCGATCTCGCTACCGAGATTGCTTAGTGAGACGGGGCCTTTAGTCTCTGATTTCCTTAGACAGCTCTTTTGTCTTGGCCATGGTGGAGAAGTTTGAGTGTGAATGAGTGTGTGGGCAGGTGTCTTTTATAGAGGTAACAAGATGAAACAGGTGCAATTAATACAGATAATGAGTGTAGAGCAGGAGGGCTTCTTAAAGAAAAACTAATAGGTCTGTGAGAGCCAGAATTCTTAATAAAATACAAATTAATTATGTAAAAATCATACAATGTGATTTTCTGTTTTTTATTTTTAGATTCAGTCTCTCACAGTTGAAGTGTACCTACGATAAAAACTGCAGACCTCTCCATTCTTTGTAGGTGGTAAAACGTGCAAAATCGGCAATGTGTCAAATACTTATTTTCCTCACTGTATCTATGAGATAAAGGGCAGGGTGATTACTATCTTTCCCTCTAGAGAATCCAGGATAAGCGCACATTATTTCAGTAGTAATTTCTTAATTTCGTCTGTAATGGTACTACCAAGGTACTGAACCATTTCTTCCAGATTTCTAGACTGGTAATAGCTGAACACCAGGGGTATGAGAGGCAGAACACTCTTTGATCAGCTTGTCATTGGTGGGGGGATATCTACCAACTTTTCGTTATCCAAGGTGGAGTAAGATGTACCAACTTAACAACCTCACCCAAATTGCTTGGTGCAGGTGTTTCAGTAAAGGGTGTTGTCCTAAAATATCTACCCTGGCAGCTATCTATTCTTTATGAGGCCCCTAAAAAATAATCTTCAAGTCTATTAGATAAGGTCTTACGTCCTCACCAGAAAGCAGCATTGGGTCTTTCTCTACAGACTTGCGCACATGGTCTGATTCTCCAGTCAATGAGCTTTCGTCAATTTTGAGATCGTTTCCCTGGATCAGAACTCCATCTGCGGGCAGCAGGTCGCCTGCAAAAAATATTACAAAATTAATGAAGTTCATCTTCTTCTGCAATATTAATGCTGTTCTCAAGCAATGATCTGAATACATGTGTGAGTCATCACCCTAGGAGGTCACAAAAGAGGCGAAACTTTACTCTGGAATTATCACTAATATATCAGAAAACTTTCTTATCTTGAGTGATTTTTCCACTGAGCTCAAGAGGCATAAGAAAGCAATTGGAAAACAAGGAGAAAAAACATATCGTATAGAAGAGTTCATCCTTGTGGGACATAATCACCATATTTGATCTGGGCGATGTCTCCCACAATGAGCTCAGCCACGGGAATCTGAATGACTTGTGCGTTTCTGATGACGGAGAATCTTTGCTCTTGTTCTATGCGACTCTGCAGTCCCCGGAACTGTTTCTCCTTACTCCAGTCATTGAAGGCCGTCACCCATACCACACATATCACAGATAACAATATGGCAGCTCCCTCTATCCACCCGGCTTCTGACTCTCCTTCATCATGGCCCCCGCCTTGCACATTTCCACAGTCTGTGAGAGAGAAAAAGATAAGAGATGTTTAAGCATATTTTAAGTGAGTATTGTCAATGTGTTCCTAACATGTAAACTCCACACAGCTTTGTCCCTGGGGTGATTTGCACCCTGGCCTCCTGATGCTTCAAGAAAACAGTGCTAACTCCTGTTAGTGGTTGTCCAGGTTTAAAAAAAAATAAAAACTCTGGCTATGTTCCTCCAAAGATAGAGCCACATCTCTCCACAGGTTGCATGTGGTATTGCAGTTTAACTCCATTCACTGAAATATAGCTTGGTTGCAATACCATGCACAACCCATAGACAAGTGTTGTGCTGTATTTGTGGGGTGGGAGAATTTAACCTTATAAATGGGGTTAGTTGAGACAAAAAACATTATTGGGTGTACGACTGTTACCTTGTGTAAAAGACTGCTACATCTAAGACAGAGAATAGGGTCAAGATGGATCAGAGAACAGGACTAAGACTGATCATTCCAGAGCAGCCCTAGAGCTTTGGGCATGGGCTAATTTCAGATAAAGACATGAGTGCCTGCTGTGTAGCCTAGCCTACAATTGAGTCAATGACTGAGAAGAGACACTGTGTAGAGCAGCAGATCATTCATCGCTGTTCCAGGGCGGGTGGAAGAGAAATGAGTATGGCCTTAGGACTGAGGGATAACTTATGAATGTCAGTGGTTTCTCTGCAAGTGAATGACGAATGTTTGGTGATCTGGAACCATCCTATTATTATTGGCTTGACAAAGTATCAGGACTTTTAAGCAAGTTGTTTAACCCCTTCACCCCCAAGGGTGGTTTGCACGTTCATGACCGGGCCAATTTTTACAATTCTGACCACTGTACCTTTTTGAGGTCATAACTCTGGAACGCTTCCATGGATCCCGGTGATTCTGACATTGTTTTCTCGTGACATATTGTACTTCATGTTAGTGGTAAAATTTCATTCAAATAACTTGCGTTTATTTGTGAGAAAAACGGAAATTTGGTGAAAATTTTGAAAATTTCGCAATTTTCCAACTTTGAATTTTTATGCCCTTAAATCACAGAGATTCGGCACACAAAAAACTTGATAACTAACATTTCCCACATGTTTACTTTACATCAGCACAATTTTGGAACCAAAATTTTTTTTTGTTAGGAAGTTATAAGGGTTAAAAGTTGACCAGCGATTTCTCATTTTTACAACACCATTTTATTTTTAGGACCACATCACATTTGAAGACACTTTGAGGGGTCTATATGATAGAAAATACCCAAAAGTGACACCATTCTAAAAACTGCACCGCTTAAAGTGCTCAAAACCACATTCAAGAAGTTTATTAACCCTTTAGGTGCGTCACAGGAATTTTTTTGAATATTTAAAAAAAAATGAACATCTAACTTTTTTTCAGAAAAAAAATACTTCAGGTTCAATTTTTTTTATTTTACCAAGGGTAACAGGAGAAATTGGACTGCAAAAGTTATTGTGCAATTTGTCCTGAGTACGCAGATACCTGATATGTGGGGGGGAACCACTGTTTCGGTGCATGGCAGAGCTCAGAATGGAAGGAGCGCCGTTTGACTTTTTCAATGCAAAATTGGCTGGAATTCAGATTGGACGCCATGTCACGTTTGGAGAGTCCCTGATGTATCTAAACAGTGGAAACCCCCTACAAGTGACCCCATTTTGGAAACTAGACCCCCCAAGGAACTTATCTAGATATGTGGTGAGAACTTTGAACCCACAAGGGCTTTACAGAAGTTTATAACATAAAGCCATACAATTAAAAAATCATATTTTTTCCACAAAAATGATCTTTTCATCACAATTTTTATTTTCCCAAGGGTAACAGGACCCTAAAAGTTATTGTGCAATTTGTCCTGAGTACGCTGATACCCCACATGTGGGGGTAAACCACTATTTGGGCGCATGGCAGAGCTCGGAAGGGAAGCAGCGCCATTTGACGTTTTTGGCTGGAATTGAGATCGGACACCATGTCGTGTTTGGAAAACCCCTGATGTACCAAAACAGTGGAAACCCCCCACAAATGACACCATTTTGAAAACTAGACCCCCTAAGGAACTTATCTAGATGTGTGGTGAGAACTTTGAACCCCCATGGGCTTCACAGAAGTTTATAACATAAAGCCATACAATTAAAAAATCATATTTTTTCCACAAAAATGATCTTTTCACCCTCAATTCTTATTTTTCCAAGGGTACCAGGACCGTAAAAGTTATTGTGCAATTTGTCCTGAGTACGCTGATACCCCACATGTGGGGGTAAACCACTATTTGGGTGCATGGCAGAGCTCGGAAGGGAAGCAGCGCCATTTGACGTTTTTGGCTGGAATTGAGATCGGACACCATGTCGCGTTTGGAAAACTCCTGATGTACCAAAACAGTGGAAACCCCCCACAAATGACACCATTTTGGAAACTAGACCCCCTAAGGAACTTATCTAGATGTGTGGTGAGCACTTTGAACCCCCCAGTGCTTCACAGAAGTTTATAACGCCCGGGCGTGAAAATAAAAAATTCGTATTTTTTCCACAAACATGATCTTTTAGTCACCATTTTTTTATTTTCCCAAGGGTACCAGGAGAAATTGGACCCAAAAAGTTGTTGTCCAATTTGTCCTGAGTATGCTGATACCCCATATGTGGGAGAAAACTACTGTATGGGCACACGTCGGGGCTCGGAAGGGAAGTAGTGACGTTTTGGAATGCAGACTTTGATGGAATGGTCTGCGGGTGTCATGTTGCCTTTGGAGAGCCCCTATTGTACCTAAACAGTGGAAACCCCCCACAAATGACACCATTTTGGAAACTAGACCCCATAAGGAACTTATCTAGATGTGTGGTGAGCACTTTGAACCCCCCAGTGCTTCACAGAAGTTTATAACGCCCGGGCGTGAAAATAAAAAATTCGTATTTTTTCCACAAACATGATCAATTAGTCCCCAATTTTTTTATTTTCCCAAGGGTAACAGGAGAAATTGAACCCCAAAAGTTGTTTTCCAATTTGTCCTGAGTACGCTGACACCCCATATGTGGGAGAAAACTACTGTATGGACACACGTCAGGGCTCGGAAGGGAAGTAGTGACGTTTTGGAATGCAGACTTTGATGGAATGGTCTGCGGGTGTCATGTTGCCTTTGGAGAGCCCCTAATGTACCTAAACAGTGGACACACCCACAAATGACCCCATTTTGGAAACAAGAACCCCTAAGGAACTTATCTAGATGTGTGGTGAGCACTTTGAACCCCCAAGGGCTTCACAGAAGTTTATAATGCCAGGGCATGAAAATAAAAAAATCGTATTTTTTCCACAAACATGATCAATTAGTCCCCAATTTTTTCATTTTCCCAAGGGTAACAGGACAAATTGGACCGCAAAAGTTGTTGTCCAATTTGTCCTGAGTACGCTGACACCCCATATGTGGGAGAAAACTACTGTATGGACACACGTCGGGGCTCGGAAGGGAAGCAGTGCCATTTTGGAATGCAGACTTTGATGGAATGGTCTGCGGGTGTCATGTGAGTTTGGAGAGCCCCTGATGTACCTAAACTATTGAAACTCCCAACAGGTGACCCCATTTTGGACACTAGACCCCCCCACGGAACTTATCTAGATGTGTGGTGAGCACTTTGAACCCCCAAGTGCTTCACAGAAGTTTATAACGCTCGGACGTGAAAATAAAAAAATCATTTTTTTCCACAAAAATGATATTTTTGCCCCCCAATTTTTTATTTTCCTAAGGGTAACAGGAGAAATTGGACCCCAAAAATTGTTTTGCAATTTGTCCTGAGTAGGCTGATACCCTACATGTGGGGGTAAAACACTGTTTGGGCGCATGGCAGAGCTTGGAAGGGAAGGAGCACCATATGACTTTTTCAACTCAGAATTGGCTGGAATTGAGATCAGATGCAATGTTGCATTTGGAGAGCCCCTGATGTGCCCAAACAGTGGAAAGCCCCAATTCTAACTCCAACCCGAACCCCAACACACCCCTAACCCTAATCTCAGCCCTAACCCAAGCCCTAACCCAAGCCCTAACCCTAGCCCTAACTCTAACCCTAGCCCTAACCCTAACCCTAGCCCTAACCCTAGCCCTAACCCTAACCCTAGCCCTAACCCTAGCCCTAATGGAAAAATGGAAATAAATACATTTTTTTAATTTTATTATTTTTCCCTAACTAAGGGGGTGATAATGGGGGGTTTGATTTACTATTTATGGCGGTTTTTATTTTTGGCAGCTGTCGCACGCTAAAAGACGCTTTTTATTGTAAAAATAGTTTTTGCATCACCACATATTGAGAGCTATAATTTTTCCGTATTTTGACCCACCGAGTCATGTGAGGTCTTATTTTTTGCGGGACGAGTTGACGTTTTTATTGGTACCATTTTCGGGCACGTGACATTTTTTGATCGCTTTTTATTCCGATTTTTGGGACGCAGAATGAACAAAAACCAGCATTTCATGAATTTCTTTTGGGGGAGTGCGTTTACACCGTTCCGCGTGCGGTAAAATTGATAAAGCAGTTTTATTCTTCGGGTCAGTACGGTTACAGCGATACCTCATTTAGGTCGTTTTTTTATGTTTTGTCGGTTTTATGCAATGAAAACTATTTTATATAAAAAATAATTATTTTTGCATCGCTTTATTCTGCGAGCTATAACTTTTTTATTTTTTCGCTGATGATGCTGTGTGGCAGCTCGTTTTTTGCGGGACAAGATGACGTTTTCAGCGGTACCATGGATATTTATATGCGTCTTTTTGATCGCGCGTTATTACACTTTTTGTTTGGCGGTATGATAATAAATCATTATTTTTTGCTTCGTTTTTTATTTTTATTTTTTAAGGGGTTCGCTAAAGGGGTTAACTAATGGGACAGTTTTATAGGGCGGGTCGTTACGGACGCGGCGATACCTAATATGTGTACTTTTATTGTTTTGGTTTTTTTTTATTTTCAAAAAATGAATTTATTGGGGAATATTTTTTTTTACTAATTTATTTGGCGATTTTTTTACAATTATTTTTACACTTTTTTTTAATTTTTTTTTTACTTTATTACATAGTCCCAGGTGGGACATCACTGTCCTGTGACAGATTGCTGATCTGTCACATCACAGATCACTGTGACAGATCAGCAATCTGTCACAGGCAGTGCACAAGGCTTCCTCATGCCTGCGCTTTGCAGGCACTGAGGAAGCCAGCTTCCTCCAGGCCCCCGAAGGCCCCCGTCGCCATCTTGGATCC